>NC_073313.1:123163735-123474872 GCF_027595985.1 Sorex araneus
CCCATTCTCCACCACCAGTAAACCCAACATCCCTCCCCCCCTCCCCAGTCCCGTCTCCCCCCTCCCCACCCTGCCACTATGGCAGGGAATTCCCTTTTGTTCTCTCTCTCTGATTGGGTGTTGTGGTTTGCAATAAAGGTGTTGAGTGGCCATTGTGTTCAGTCTCTAGTCTGTATTCGGCTCGCATCATCTTTCCCCCACATGACCTCTGACCACATTTTACTTGGTGTTCCCTTCTCTGAGTTGCCCAGAATGAGAGACCAGCCTCCAAGCCATGGAGACAACCTCCTGGTACTTATTTCTACTATTCTTGGGCGTTAGTCTTATAGTCTATTATTCTATATTCCACAGAGGAGTGTAATCTTTCTATGTCTGTCTCTCTCTTTCTGACTCATTTCACTTAGCATGATACTTTCCATGCTGATCCACTTATATGCAAACGTCATGACCTCATTTTTTCTAACAGCTGCATAGTATTCCATTGTATAGATGTACCAGAGTTTCTTCAACCAGTTATGTGTACTAGGGCACTCGGGTTTTTTCCAGATTCTGGCTATTGTAAACAGAGTGGGCACAAAACTTTTTAAGATACTTTGCACTAGGTATTCTTGAATTTAGGTGGGAAACTGGGGCACCAATTTTGGGATAACTTCCTTTGTTTATGAACTGGCTGGTGCTGCACGGCTTGGGAGTGTCCAACAGCTGGAACCTGAAGGGCATCACCCATTGGAGCAGAGATGAGACTATGAGTTTATTTAGGTTGTGCCAAGACTCTAAGCCTGTATAGGCAGCGTTGTGGCTGAGACCCCTCTGCTGGGACAGAGATGAGGCTAGGTCCCTGCTGGGTAGTGCTCACTGTCAGGATGGCTGCTTCCAAGCCAAATCAGGTGTGACTGTATCACCCTTTGTTAGGCTTAAGTAGTCCTGAGACTGTAGTTTGTGAAACCTAGTACAAAAGTGAATTATTTGAAGAACATAATATCTCAGCAGGAATCTACCTGGTGGGAGTGGGGGAAATGTTAGCTAAAGATGCAAGCCAAGAGAGCAGTCCTGTTGGGCATGGCTTTCCTCAGAATGGCGACCCTTTCTTGGAACAGGAGCACATGATGTACTGTGAAGACCCCACCCAAATCTGTTTTCAACTTAGCGCATACCAGTATAAACTTAATGTTCTGGGGGCCATTGAGATAGAACAGCAAGTAATGCATGTACCTTGCACACAGCCAATTGGCGTTTGATCCCTGTTATCACATTTGCTCATTCAAGTGCTGCCAGGAGTGATCCTTGAGCTCAGAGGCAGGAGTAGACCCTAAGAACCACCATGTATGGCCCCCAAACAAAACAAATACTAATGTTCTATACGTCATTTGCACTAAACTCTCCCATCCAAGGTTGGTGTTGTCTGCTAGATACTGGATGTGCAGTTTCTTTTCTTTGTCAGCCTCCTCTCATTTTCCCTGTCAGGGGATATGCTACTTAACGCTCAACATTCTGCCTGCTGTGGAGTGACATATTTGAAATGATGGCAGTTTCCTCTCGTGCATTTTCTCAGCAAGATGCCTCATGCACTGGTGTGCTTCTTTCAGTTTGTATGTATTTTTTGTCGTTGTTGATGCCACAAGAACATTAGCAGAGCTGCTCCTTTACTGCCATCTGCTTCCCACGCAGTTCCTTTATTATCTCTTATAAGGCCAGTTTGATAGTAATAGATTGCTTTTAATATTGTTTATTCATAAAGCTCTTTATTCCCCTTCCAATATTGAATGGTAATCTGGCAGAACATTCTCATTTGTGAATCCTTTTTTCAGCATGTTGAGTACATTATGCTATTTCCTTATGCCCTGGAAGGTTTTCTCTGAAAAGTCAGAAATTATCCCATAGATATACCCTATTTGCTTTTTTTTTTGGGGGGGGCGTTTAGGTCACATGCAGCAGTGCTCAGAGCTTGTTGCTGGAACTGCACTCAAGGATTGCTCCTGGTAGGATGCAGAGATCATACACATTGGACCAACGATTGAACCTGGCTTGCCATGTACAAAGGGAGCTCCCTACCATCTGTGATATCACTCTGGCCCCAGGGAATCTTACACTGTTTTACTATCTTTTCATTCTTAATTTTCTTTTATTTGATCCATTTGGGTGTTTTCCTTGGATGTATTCTGGCTTTCGTATTCTTTTTAAAAATTTATTTATTTATTTATTTATTTTTAAAATTTTATTGAATCATCGTGAGATAGTTACAAGCTTTCATGTTTGGGTTACAATCTCACAATGATCAAACACCCATCCCTCCACCAATGCACATTCCCAAATATCCCCAGTATACTCCCTCTTTCCCACCCTCCCCTGCTTCCATGGCAGATAATATTCCCCATACTCTCTCTCTATTTTGGGGCATTATGGCTTGCAACACAGACACTGAGAGGTCATCATGTTTGGTCCATTATCTACTTTCAGCATGCATCCCCCATCCCAACTGGTTCCTCCAGCCATCATTTTCTTAGTGATCCCTTCTCTATTCCATCTGCCTTCTCCCCTCTGCTCATAAAGCAGTCTTCCAGCTATGGGGCAATCCCCCTGGCCCTTGTATCTACCGTCCTTGGGTGTAAGCTTCAGGTGATCCTACCCTACACTCCACAAATGAGTGCAGTCCCTCTATGTCTGTCCCATTCTTTCTGACTCATTTCACTGATTCTATCAGCTACTTCTTGTCTGCTGGTTGAATCCCATCTATTGTGTTTTTTTTAGTTTAGTTACTATGTAGACTTTAGGCTAATTATTTCTGTTTGAAGCTTTCATATCTTTTCCTTATGGCACGTCTTAGTTTGTCAAATGCTTCTCTTAATGTTGTAAAGATTTTAAAATGGTTGTTGTTTTCAATTCTTCTTTATACAACTAACATAGTTTTATTCAATTTAAACTTTTTCTCAGTTTTTTTATTTTCCTCCATAATTTTTGGTATTTAATTATGTTCCTTTACTTTTGAAATTGTATGTTAAACTCTGAGTTGAACTGTATTTCCTTAATTTGATGTGTAGGCTTTATCTTAAAAATTACAGGTTTCAGGGTGTAGTCCTAAGCTATTTTTCCAGGATACTCTGATGTCTATTATGCACTGACAACTCTGTTCCTGTTTCAATGACTGGAGCTCATTATCTTAAGACCAAAGCAGAAGGAAGTGGAGAAAGTGCTAGAAAGCACCATAAATTGTTGTCCAGACTGATAAAGACATCCATAACCACTCTCTTCTATAGTTTCATGACCAGGATTTTCATAATGACCTTATTTTATCTCATCTATGATCTAGTTCTAATCTATAGATTATCAAGTCCAGAACTTTCACAGGAGTTTAGACTGGAGGAGAATGATATAGGTGTAGGTTGTTCCATTATCAGTATGCTGTCCATAATGATCACAGACAGATGAGAGGAGGTGGTTTATCAGGGTCTTTGTATTCTGTCCATTATCTTTTTGAGGGAATAGTTCTGGGAGGAAGTTAATGTCAGATGGGGGAAGCATGTCAGGAATCTGTTACCAGTAACTTCCAAGAACAGAACTTTCCATTGAAGTGTGAGCTTTTGTTGCTTGGGTGGGGACATGGAGCACACTCAATGTTACTTGGAAGTTACTCTTGATGCAGTACTCAGAGGTTATTCTCAGAGGTTCTGGGGGACTAGGTGATGCCAGGGTTTGAGCCCAGAGCTCCCAAATGCAAAGCATTGCTGTAACCCTTGAAACTCCAGGTCTTGGTGTTTTAAGTTCTGATTAGTAGCAGCTAGGTAATATAATACATAAATGCAATCTCTTCAGTTATCCCAGATAAGTATACAGCAGGTGCCCCATTATAACACAAAAGACAGTTGTAGAGAGGAGAGGAGCATTTCTCATGAGGAGACCACTGATGGAACCAACTAACCCCAGCAAGCTCTACTAACTAGATCATCCACACGGGCTCAGCTAACAACTTCCTCCATGCAGGGATCCATATGCCCAAGTTACCATCCACTACCTTGGATAACCACTGCACAGTCACAAGAAGCGTCGGGTTCCTCCATTATCAGGAATATAGTGTATCATATTTCCAGCCCTATGTCTTTGGTGGTTTTCTAGCAATATGACATCTACCCCTGCCAGCATTTTTGCTTTTCCGGAACTCTCTGCTCTCTAGTAGTTATCTGTTCTCCAGAGAAAAGCCTCTTCATTTTCCACACTTGAATGTATGTGTTTCCTTCACTGCTGCAGCCTCCAGGTTTCCTGATATAAGTATGAGTCCATTAGTCTCCAAAGCAAGGATTCATATCACAACCATCACTTCGTTATCTGAGTTGCCATTCTGGGAGATACTGGGTAAATTGTGGTACAGTTCTTCCCACCTCATCTAGCATTCCTCTTCACCACTCCACAGCAACTACAGCTGTCAGGTCTCTTTTTTATACTGTAGTTTTATGTATTAGATATTGAAAATACTTTTACTGAAGTGACATTGTGTTACAGCATCATATGTTTTATGTATAAATCACTAAAATAGATGTTGTAGTAACAAAATAGAATAATTGGTCCTCTGCTCCTAAAGACTTTGAGTCCAGAGGTCTTCTAACCCATTTTGACACCCAGAGCAGCTTCTTACAGCAATTCATGGGACTGTGAGCCTGGCTACAACTTCGCGCTGCCTGGGGATGGATTTTTCCTCTCCACCCTGGTTCTGCATGGAAAATGGTGATGGAAGCAATATCCACGTGGCGAGAGCCACCTTCTCAGACTCCTAACCCAGAGGTATACGGTTTTTGCAGTTTGTGGCTCCTAGGCAATCATGGGAAGTTGGCGTTACCGACACACCCTCGGCCCAGATAAATCCGGAGATGCTGAGCATGAAACGGACCTTCTGCTCCTAAAGACTTTGATTCCAGAGGTCTTCTAACCCATTTTGGCACCTAGAGCAGCTTCTTACAGCAATGCACTGGGACTGTGAGCTGGGCTATGCAATTTCTGGAAGAATTTTCCGTGGACTTTATACAGAATTCCAAAACCTTAAGTAGTGGCCGAGCGACTTAACATCTCTTAATTGTCAATAATGTGAAACGGTTCCTTTTTAGCAGGTCTGACTTTGGGGGGAAACTCCAAGCAATAACAGTGAGTTTTTTTTGAAATATTGAAGGTAATCAAAGTAGCAGCCATTTCTGTAGACTGTGAACTAAGCCATAGCCCCATGCTGGCTGAGAAGAGAAAATATCCCTCTTTCCTGGTTGTTTCCCATTTTGGGGGAGAAACGTGGCATGGCGTCCACCATATTAAGAGGCACGGGAAGGGGGATGAGAAAAAAAAAAGGAAAAGGAAAAAAAAGAGTTATGTACTTGGAGGAGTGGGACTACATACATATCTCTTCATTCTAAGCAATGGAAAACTAATAATCAAATGCTTCCTTGGTAGTAGGGCTGTCTTTCTTGGGGGTTGAAATATGGAATGTAATCAAGGTAAAAGAAAATGAAGTGAAATTCATCAGTTACGCAGTTGGGGCGGGGAGGTGGGGGCGGGAGGTATACTGGGGTTTTTGGTGGTGGAATATGGGCACTGGTGAAGGGATGGGTGTTTGAATATTGTATAACTGAGACATAAGTCTGAGAACTTTGTAACTTTCCACATGGTGATTCAATAAAATAAAAAATAAATTTAAAAAATCATTATTTTTAGTTGTAGAATACAACTTCAATCAGAAGTTTTACCCCTATTTTTTTTTTTGGTTTTTGGGTCACACCCGGCAATGCACAGGGGTTACTCATGGCTCTGCACTCAGGAGTTACCCCTGGCGGTGCTCAGGGGACCATATGGGATGCTGGGAATCGAACCCGGGTCGGCCACATGCAAGGCAAACGCCCTACCCGTTGTGCTATTGCTCCAGCCCCATTTACCCCTATTTTTATTGAGATAACATGGTTTACAATAGTTCTCATATTACTGTTTTATACTTGCAATGCTACTTCATCACTTACACCATCAAATAAACTTTAAGATAGTGAATAACTTTTTTCTGCTCAAGGCAAAAAGGAAAATTATTTCGTAAGGTGGAGGTCAAGAATAGTAATTCAGAGTCCTAGGGACCATTTAGGGAAAAACAATAATTTGGCATCAGATATAACTTTCAAGAAATCCGTTCTTAGTAAAAGATTGGAAGAAGTGACATTTATTTTTAAAAAAATTTTTTTTAATGAATCACCATGAGATACAGTTACAGACTTACAAACTTTTGTGATTACATTTCAGTCATATAATGATTGAATACCCATCCCTTCACCAGTGCCCATTGTCTGCCACCAGTGTTCCCAGTGTCCCTTCCGCCACCCCACCCCTTTATAACCCCTACCTCTGTGGCAGGCACATTCCGTCTAACTCTCTCTACCTTTGGGTGTTAAGGTTTGCAATATAGGTACTAAGTGGCCATCATGTTTGGTCCATAGTCTACTTTCAGCACATATCTCTCACCCTGAGCGAGCTCTCCAACCATAATTTACTTAGTGGTCCTTTGTCTATCCCAGCTGCCCTTTCCCCCACCACGTGATACCAGTTTCCAAGCTGTGGAGCAATCTTCCTGGCCCTTCTAGTTGCATCAGGGCATCCATTAGCATGGATGATACCTTTCTGCTTCATCTTTATCCAATATTTTCATCTATTTAGATAATTAAATATTCTTCAGTAGTTTGAGCATATACACAGAATTTTTTAAGTATCAGTCTTAAATTTCATTGTACACAGCTTTTATTAACAAGAGATCTGTATGATCCCTATTAATTATTGTTTTTAATTGATAAAGCCAAACAATATATTTTCACAGTATTAACAACATGAAGCCAAGATGTTTCTATTAAAATCATTTTTATTGAATATATTCAGCTGGATTTTTTCTAGAGCTATATCTAAATCATAAACATAAATTTTAAAATGAAAGTTTTAATTCAACCAAATTAACATGGCAACTGAAATATCGCATAGAAATAAGCAAATGTTAGTGTCACTATTCTAATAGGGTTACTATATTTAAAATTTTATATGTGCTCTTCTTAAATAGTATGGCCTTATATTTAACACCCATGCCTATCACATTTATACTCTTATATTCCTATTTGTGTATATAGAAATTATTTCTTTTAAGTCACAGTAAAATATATTTATCACAGAGGGACAATATTATCCAAATGGTGAAATAGGTTATATCCATGTTTATTCTACATTGACAGACACCAAAATGACAGCCACCACTTGAGAGAGCACTGCTGTTTTCTCAAATATAAGAACACAGTGGGTGAAAGTAAAGTAATCTCTGGGACACAGAAATCTGGAAAGACAGAAACTTTAGGCTACAGGGCCAGAGAAATAGATATAGGAGGTAGGGAGCTTGCCTTGCTCGCTGCCAACCCAGGTTTAATTTCTGGCATCCCACGTGGTCCTCTGAGCACTGCCAAGAGTGATCCCTGAGTTCAGAGCCAGGAGTAAACCCTGAGCACCACTGAATGTTACCCAATTATCAAAAAAGAAAAGAAAAGAAAATTTAGGCTGCTTTGGACCACTCTTGATGGTGCTTAGGGGGCTACTCCTGGTTTAGTGCTTCAGCGTCTGCCCCAGTGATACTTATGGGTGTCTGCCGGGTGCAGGAGATTATACATAGATCTTCTGCATACAAAACATGTACATTATTCTTGAGCTATCTCTCTGGTCTGGAAGCATAGCATTTTATAGAAGGCTATTCACTATTTCTCTAGCATTTGATTTAGATGCAGCAAATATCTTCAGTTTTTGTCTCAGAATGTGTTTTTGGGCCACACCTGGTGGTATTCAGGGTTTACTGTTGGCGTGCTGGGGGACTATGTAGAATAGGGCATTGAACTTGGGTTGGTAGCATGGAAGCGAAGCACCACACCCACTGTACTATTGCTTCAGCCTTTCTGAATGCTTTTATCTCTTCCTGAAATCAGTATGATGACTGAGTAGGGTAAAGGAAGGACTCCAAGTTGGGGGTATTCTTCATTCACTATTTTGAATTTACCACTTTCCTCTTTTTACCTGTAGATTTTGATGTGAGATATATGTTGTGAATTTTATGTTGTTGCCCTTGTACTTGCTGTTTTGTTTATTGCTGATTGTGTTTCGGTTCTCGATCTTTTAATAATAGTGTGTCTTTCTATTCTTCTGTTTTGGTTATTTTGTTTGTCACTCCATGGGCCTTGTGAGTCTGCACACAAGATTCCCTCAGAGACTGGCGAAGTTCTCAGCTATTATCTCATTGACTAGTCTTTCTTTTATTTCTTTCTCTTCTCTTTCCATTTTCCCTATGAAACAGAGGTTATTTCTCTTGTTATTGTCCACTAAATATATTTCCTTAAAAATTTTTATGTTTTCTTTCAATTTCCTCTTTCTTCTTGATGATGACTTGTACTATGTCAACAAGCACAGTGATTTGGTTTTCAGCTTCCTCAGTTCTGCTACTGTGACTCATTGCTGTATTCCCTAGCTCCTTCAATTCTATTGAATTAATGATTTTTTTTGAATTTTGGTTTTGAATCACAACTGGAAGTCTTCACAGTTTATTCCTGTTTATGTACTCATGGATCACTCCTGGAAGTGCTTGAGGAACCCTATGTGGTGCTGGGAATTGAACTGGTGTTGGCTGGGTGCATACAAAGAGTCTCAACTCCTGTACTATCTCTTTGGCCCCAATTGAATTAATTCCTTAATATTCTGAATTACTTTTCTTCAGATTGAGTGCATATTCAGTGCTTTGTTCATTTCAGTTGCAGTTGAGGGGACTGTTATTCTGAGATTGTTTTGTTGTTCCTAGCAGTGTGGAGAGTTTTGATGAACTTGAACACTTACCTGGACTTCTGCCCCCATCTGCTACAGTCACTGAATTAATTTGTTTTCTCATTATTTCTAAAGCTTTATGGATGCTAGGGGTTAAACTTCAAATTACAAGTGGTCTGAGCATTGACCCAGTAGGCTATTCAATGTATCAGTCTACTGTTTATGCCTCTATTGACTTGGGCCGCTGCCATGTGAGGAATTTTTGGCAGGATAGTCAGGGAATGGAGAAAGATTGGGGTGATTGGAGGAGGTGGGGTCTACAATGAGAGCCTTATAGATTTACAACAGGTGGTTCAAGTGTGTGGTGTGGGTTGAGAACCTGGTGGCCCCATAGTTTTCTGTGTGGGTGTGGTCCTGCCAAGAGGGCTGGGGTCAGGCATGGAGGCTTCTGGAATCCAGGTGGAGGAGAAGTCACCCAGTCTGCCCTTTTGTATCAAGACCATTACAGCACTTAATATTTGTTGTGTCAGCAGATGAAGAAATCCACAGGGCCAGATCCAAAAAATAATGAGTTTCATTCCTCATGGATTTATAGCCAGCAGGATGCAACACAACAACATTCTGATTCATACATCTATTATTTTATTGTAGAAGCAAGAGAAGGTGAGTCTGATATCTTTAATCTTTCACTGTCTTGCTGTGATGTTAGCTATAAACTTGTCATAAAAGCCTTTAATATGTTAAATTATCTTTATACCAAATTGTAGCATTTTTATCATGAAAGGCTGTTGAATTTTGTTAAATTTATTTTTATACATCTGTAAGATAAGATGATCACATTGCTTCTTTCTCCTTCATTATGTTGATGTGGTGGATCGTATTAATTTATTTATATGTATTGAACCACCCCTGCATCCCAGGGATAATGCTACGTGATTATGCTTTACGTTACTTTCACTATGCAAATTGGATTTGAATTGCTGGTATTTTGTTAAAGATTTTACAGCTATGTTCATCAGAGACATTGGTCTGTGTTTTTCTTTTGTTGTGTTATATATCTTTCTTGGTATTAAAGTAATGTCAGGTTTATAAAAGGAGTTGGAAAAGTTTGCCTTTTTAGTTTTTTGGAGAGTTTGAAAAGATTAGCATTAATTTTATTTTTAGTGTTTGGCATAAGTCTCCAACAAAGATATATTTTTCTTAAAATATATTTTTTGTTATTTATTAAATCATTTAACTCATTGTCCATTTTGTTTTTCTATTTCTTTATTATTCAGTCCTAGTAGAATGTATGTTTCTGAGTATGTATCCATTTCTTCTAGCTTATCTGTTTGATGGCATATAATTGATTTCCTGTGGCATCAGGTGTAACATCTTCCCTTTCATTTCAAATTCTATTTGAGTCCTTCCTCTTCTCTTTATTAATATAACTAGAAGTTTGCTATTTTTTGGAAGGTGCCAGGAATGAAACTCAGGTAATACATGGACTCAACAATATAGATTTACATTCACCAAGCCTGATCTGGTTATAGCCATGGTCTCTACTGATGGGTTGGTAATAGATACCAACACAGAGCCCCCAACATGGCTCTGTTGTGGGTGACTTACATGAAATGAAGAGGAGAGATGCAGTAGCCTCAAGAAGGGAATATACTGTTTCATTCTGGGCCTACATTGGTCACCCCAGGAAGTACCTGGGGGAAGTTTGGATTAACAAGAGTCTGCTCTGATCACCTGCACAGTACTGACCTTACTTCTCACCAGACCCATGAAGCAGTAATTTAACTACACCTGATTTTCACTTGTTCTTCCCAGCATGGGAAATGACCCCTGCCACCAAAATTTTCAGGTAACTGTGAAACCCAGACTGGAGTGAGGTATTGGTCTTTATAGGAAAGGAAATTCACTTCTAAATCTTACCTGGGCTTTCAGGAACATCGTCTTCCCTCACAGAAAAGAATTTCAGGATACAAATAGAGAAATAGAACAGTTTTATTTAAAAGTTGTAAGGACGGAAAGAGAATAATGTTTTCTTTTATCTTTTCTTTTTACTTTTTAGGTCACACCTGGCAATGCAAAGGAATTACTCCTGGTGGTGCTCGGGAGACCATATGAGATACTGGAAATTGAACCCGGGTTGGTCACATGCAAGGCAAATTCCCTACCCACTGTGCTATTGCTCCAGCCCCAAGTGAGTAATATTTTCAGGAGAGAACATGGGTTTCTCCAGAGAGGAGAGCTGAGAGTACACATATAGGCCAGTCCCTGCTGCGCCCCTCTCCACCTATGGAGAAGCACTTCCCTTTACAGAGTTACTTTTAAAGGTATTCTCTTCAGCTGTCCCATCATGGAGATTTTTATGTAGATAAGAGTAGATACTTTGGTGTCATCAAAGGAAAGAGCTTGAAATTTTGGTGGTCCACCAGCATGTTCATATCACAACCCTTTGTTCTGCCAGAACTTCTCTTTGGAGGTATGGGGTGACATTCAGCCTTCTCTGGACTCATGCTGGTGCCAGTTAGAATCTTAGTAGGCCTCAGTTCCTGTGTCCGCAGGTGGTTCTGGCCATAATGCTTTTGTGACTATTTTAGGTCTATCGACAGAGTAACTTCTTAAATCCCACCTTTTTTTTTTTGCTTCCTGGAGGACTCATCATCAGAGTCCACTCTATCTACCAGCCTACTTCAGCACCACTCCCCGACATGATCAGCCACTACCTTGGGGTAGGTTACAGTGAACAGCTCTCATCCTAGAAGGGACAGTGTTTTTGTTTTTATAAATTAATTTTATGGAACAAGCAGACGCTCTGGATACAGATTTGCCTTCCCTATATACAGTGCTTTTGCTAAAACTGTCATCTGTGAACTTTTTTCACCATCATTGTATTTCACACAAAATATTGTTAGGAACTCACTTCACAATAAAGAAAATCACTTCACAGCAAGAGTGGGAAACAGTGGGCCCGCACTTAAGGGATTTGTTGGATTTATCACATGATTTAGCATCCTGATGCTGCATGATGAATAGAAATATTTAATAACCTTTTGAAGATTTAATTACAGCATCAGCTAGGAGACAAGACCTTCCATGAGACTAGGAAGGATCTCCAGAAAGTTATATATTTCCTGAGTCAAATACATGCCACTGTTCTGAGAGTCAGGATTCACATGTCCAGAAATCAGGGTGTGGACATGGAAACACACCACTCATTATTGTTACCTATAGTTACCTGTGAAACTTTGTGATCTTGAACTCTGGGCTCAACAAGACCCGGGAACAGAGATCCTCTGCTGCTTTCCCCAGTCTCCGGCCACCCAGGGGTCACACCCATAAGCCACCTTCTGCCAGTGCCAGATAATCTCCTCATCGGCCACTCTCCAGAACTTACAGCTGTTTCTCTCTGAAGGGAGTATAAATTGAGGCTCCCATAACCATGCCACTGGACTCGGAGCCAGAGGCTGTTTCTACTCAGAGCGCCCCAGAGGGGGGCAGGTCAGAGCCCTCCCTGTTCCAAGGAACCCATCCCCGGCAGCCGACCTCCAGTACCCAACCGCCGCCACATTCCGGGCCACTTTCCACACGCTAGGGCCAAGCCTCATGCATGAGTGAACATATTCCTGGACCATGAGGCTGAGGTACATCATAAGACACCCCCTACCCATTTTCCATAAAATCATAGAATGAAATATACATATATTTATATATAATAAACATAAAAATAAATAATATATATAATTTTTATATATATATATATATGCCTCTCAGAGAGCCCGGCAAGCTACCAAGAGTATCCCGCCTGCATGGAAGAGCCTGGCAAGCTCCCTGTGGCGTATTCCATATGCCAAAACCAGTAAAAATAACAGGTCTCATTCTCCTGACCCTGAAAGAGCCTCCAATTGTTGGGAAAGTCAAGTAAGGAGAGGCTGCTAAAATCTCAGGGCTGGCACGAATGGAGACATTCCTGGCGCCCGCTCAAGTAAATCCATGAACAACAGGATGATAGTGATACAGTGATAATGACCTGCCAGTGAAAATTAGCTTCCTGTTTCTATGGCTTTATTCTCAGTTTGTCTGGAAGTCTTGGACCCTCAAGAAGAAAGACTATAAGTAGTCACAACAATGAATTTATTGAATTGTAAATTAAGCCAGACAGCCAGGTGTTTGGGGTTTCTTATGCCTCTGAATCAATAGGCAAAGAGTTTACTTAATGGTCTTGTATGTGATCCTGTCAAAAGGGCAATTCTACTATTTCTATACAAGAAAAATAAGAAAGGGTAGGCTTGGAATACAGGTGATTCTTCTGCGGGGTATATCTTACTACAAGCATACTAAGTAAGTGATACTTACTACAAGTATCACTGTAATCCTATTGATCATCGATTTGCTCGAGCGGGCCCAGTAATGTCTCCATTCATCCTAGCCCTGAGATTTTAGCAGCTTCTCTTTACTCATCCTTCTCAATGGTGCCGCATTAGAGGCTTTTCAGGGTCAGGGGAATGAGACCCGTCATTGTTACTGTGTTTGGCATATGAATACTCCATGGGGAGCTATCCAGGCTCTTCCCCGTGTGGGCAGTAAACTCTTGGTAGATTGCCAGGTTCTCCAAGAGGGAGAACTAGGCTATCAGATGTTGTGCAGCTGCATTGCGGCCATGTGCTTCCGGGAGCTTGGTTTTATAGTCTCTGGATGTTGGCCGTTGATGGGATTACATGTTGCTGGGGGCAGTTTCTGGTTTCTGGGTGTGACTGCCTAGCTACTGGAAAATGGGGAATCTGGGTGGAAGAGGCCCAGTCCCAATCTGAGCAGCCTTGGCAATCTCAGCCCCGGTTCCAATCTACTATGCTTGCATAGTACAAACATACAGTGAATAAATTAAAAGGAAAACATGATAAATTATACTAAAACCCAAGACCCTTCAGGAGTGAAAGTTAGGATAACCCTAGTAGCTTAGAACCATAAGAAGTTGAGGTAATTGAAGAAGGCAAAGGGAAAGCAGAATCGGTAGTGTAAGAAGGTAGCTCATAAATAGCAGCTATGATTACATGACCAAATAGAGAAATGAGCGTTATAATTATCATGAAAATTTCTTCCGTGTTTGGTTATAAATATTTATGTGCTTATATATGCACATACTTTTAGTAAAGATCTTTGTTTGCTTCCTTTATCATTTAACCTAAGATATATTGACTTTATATAAGTATCTCACTTTTGTTAATTTTATATCATTGTATTTTAGTTACAAGATACCAGGATAAGAACTTTAATCAAGGACCCTACCTCTTCTTCTGGACTATATATTTATGCTGTTTTAATTGTATTTAGCTAGTTATGCTGTGTCAAATGGAATTATTTCCTTGACATTATCTTTAAGAGCTGCTCAGATATGTGGTAAAATATTATTTCTGTGTTTATCAGTAGACATTTCTTTTTTGTTGTCTGTTTGTTTGTTTTTATTATTGTTTTTGTTTTTTGGGTCACACCTGGCGATGCACAGGGGTTACTCCTGGCTCATGCACTCAGGAATTACTCCTGGCGGTGCTCGGGGGATCATATGGGATGCTGGGATTCGAACCTGGGTCGGCCGTGTGCAAGGCAAACGACCTACCCACTGTGCTATTGCTCCAGCCCCTATCTGTAGACATTTCTTTAAAACATTTTTTTTCCTCTTTGGGTGACACTCGGTGATGCACAGGGGTTACTCCTGGCTCTGCACTCAGGAATTACTCCTGGCTGTGCTCAGGGGACCATATGGGATGCTGGAAATCAAAAACGGGTTGGCCGCATGCAAGGCAAACACCTTACCTACTGTGCTATTGCTCCAGCCCCATTTCTTTTAAAATTTTCTTAGCTTTGAATTTGTTAATTAAGACACCATGATTTGCAAAGTTATTCATAATTGAGTTTTAGGCATACTTTGTTCCAGCACCAGTCTTGCCAGTGTGTAGGAATGTTTATGAACAAAATATTGAAGTGGTAGACTGAGAAAATATCAGTCTTACCATTGTGGGTGGGAATTCTTTGAGGGCCTGAATAGAGAAACTTTGCAGAAGGCTGAATTGTCTTTTCTTTGTACTACCACTATATTTTTTTTCTGCACTTGGAGACTAGGACTTAAACTATTAGCCTTTTAATTCTCAGGCCTTTAAGCTCAGACTGGTTCTCTCTGTATATGGCAGAACTTTGGGCCTCTTGGCTTCAATAATTTTATGATCTAATTCCTGTGTTATCCATCTCTCTAATATTTCTCTAGAGAACTCTAATTGGACCCTAAAATCATTACTTATTGAATGGTAGTTGTCAGGGTTTGGAATGCAGACAATATTGGGAAGTTTTTTGTTTGTTTGTTTTTGTTTGGGGGCCTTACCTAGCAATGCTCAGGGCTTACTCCTGGCTCGACACACAGGGATCACTCTGTCAGTGATTGGGGGACTATTTAAGTGGTCCGGGATGAAACCCATGTTGACTGTATGCAAGGCAAATGTCCTACCTGCTGTACTTTCTTTCCAGCCCCCAGTATGTGAAATTATTAGTCAAAAAGTTCAAGGTATTTGCTATACAAGATAAATCAGTCACAGAGATCTAATATATAGCATGATGACTACAGTTAATAATGCACTGCACCTTTACTGATGTTTTCTCACCATGCATATATAAAAGTAGTTTAGGTGATATTACGTTAATTAGTTTGAAAGTGTTGGTCAGTTTGCAATGTACATGTACATGTACATAAAAACATCTGTATGTACACCTTAAGTGTATAAATTTATTTTGTCTATTCTATTTCATTAAAGATGAAACAGAAAGAAATAAAAGCATAGAGATAGGAAGGAAAGTAAAATTATACTTACTTTCATATTACACAATATAGTAAATAAAAAATCCTAAAGAATACACATGCACAAATAGTTATGACTAATAAATGAGTTCATAAGTGTTATAGCATATAAGAAAAAGCTAAATTATATTTTATCTTTTATATATTTTATATATTAGCAATTAGTAGCACTGTAGCACTGTCGTCCCATTTTTCACCAATTTGCTTGAGCGGGCACCAGTAATGTCTCCATTGTGAGCCTTGTTGTTACTGTTTATAGCAATTAGTAATCCAAAATTAATTGAGAAAATTATTTCATTTGTAATATCAAGGAGAATAAGATACATAGGAATAAAATTAATGGAAGAAATACATGACTTTGTACATGAAAATGATAACACTTCATTAAATTTATTGAAATATGTAGAAATAAATTACATGCTTATGAATTAGAGGGTTCAATATTGTTAAATTTGGGCCAAAATGATATAACAGCATATAGGGCATTTTCTTTGCACACAGTTGACTGGGTTCAGTCCCCGGCATCTCAGATGGTCCACTGTGTACCACCAGGAGTAATTCCTAGGTGCAGAGCCAGAAGTATTCCATGGTATCATTGGGTGTGGCTCCCAAACAAAACAAAGCAAACCCCCAGAAATATTGTTAAATTAGTAATCGTCTCCAAAGTGATCTGCGGATTCAATACAATGACTATTAAAATTCTAATTGCCCCTTTCCCATCAATATTGAAATTGTTTTTCTCCCCACATCCTCTCCAACAACGGTTGCTTTTGTTCTTTTGGATGTGTGCCAGTCTCTGTGGTGTGAGATGGTATCTCATAGTTGTTTTGATCTGCATGTCCCTGATGATAAGTGATGTAGATCATTTTTTCATGTGCCTTTTGGCCATTTGTATTTCTTCCTTGAGAAAGTTTCTGCTCATTTCTTCTCCCCATTTTCTGTGGGTGGATGTTTGTTTTCTTGTAGAGTTTAACCAGTGTCTTATATATCCTTGATATCAACCTATTATCAGATGGGTATTGGGTGAATATTCTTTCCATTCTGTAGATTGTCTTTGTATTCAGTTCACTGTATCTTTTGAGGTGCAGAAGCTTCTTAGTTTAATATAGTCCCATTTGTTTATCTCTGTTTCCAGTTGGTTGGTCAGTTGTGTGTCATCTTTGAATATATCTTTGGCTTCAATATTATGAAGGGTTTTGCTGACCTTGTCTTCTATATACCTTATGGATTCTGATCTGATGTTGAGGTCTTTGATCCATATTGATCTGACTTTTGTGCATGGTGTCAGGTCGAGGTCTAAGCCCATTCTTTTGCATGTGCCCTCTGGGATTAAGTCTCAGTCATACAATGATCAAACACCCATCCTTCACCAGTGCACATGTTCCACCACCAAGAACCCCAGTATACCCCCATCCCACCCCCCACCCTGCCTGTGTGGCAGTTGATTTTCACTTTACTCTCTCTCTACTTTGATTACATTCAATTTTCGACAGAAAACCCACTATTATTATTTGGACTATTCCCCCATAATCAGACCTGCCTAAAAGGCATCATTAGATCATTTGTTTTCTATTGCTGATAATGAAGAGCATATGATGTCACACGGATACAACAGCAGCCGTGCAGTTTTGGAATTCTGGTAGTTTAGTAATTAAGTCCAGAGGTATTTCTGCCAGTAGCCGCTGTGTTCCGTGATTGGTTTGTGTGCCTCTGGGATCAGGGCTGTTAGGAGCGGAGGAGCCGTTTGAGAGCAGCGGCTCAGGGTCTCATTTAGGCAGGGAGCAGGGCCGGTTCTGCCCCCCTATCGTGAGATTTCCTCATACCCCATCACGGCAAGCTCTTACCTCTCTGTCCAATTGGCTCTGAAAGGTGGCGTTCACCATGCTGCCGCTCAGGGGAAAAGGCTGAGGGACAAAAACCCTTCCCCTCTCAGGACTACACCGGGTCGTAGCTTAGTTCACAGTCCAGGAGCATTTCTGTCAATAGCTGCTGCGTTCTGAGATTGGTTTGTGTGCCTCTGGGATCATGGCCATTCAGGGACAGAGGAGCTGTTCCTGAGCGTTTTTTTTTTTTTTGTATATCAGGAAAGGCCGCGTGGTTTGGAGAAATAGTCCTGGTTCCCACATACCAGAGCCATGTCAGTAGAAGCTCAGTGTTGCCAGGATTCCATCTGGAGAAGGCGGGGAGACTGCACCTGCTCCATTTGGGGTACCCCGGTGTCTTCGGCTCGGTCTGGAGTCTGGAGCATTCTCCAGTGTGTGGTGCCTGCTGGCCAGGATTCTTCACTGCTGAGTGCGGCAAGATGGCACTGGGGGCGGGTTGAGGGCATGACTTCCGGGGTCAGGGGCAGGCTGGAAGCTGGGGTAGAACTGCCCAGTTCCAGTGTCCCCATCCGCCGGCCAGGATTCTTCACTGCTGAGTGTGGCAACATGGCCCTGGGGGCTCATGCTGTTTTAATTGTTACCGGTTTGTAGTAGAGTATGAAGTTGGGGAGGGTGATGCCTCCCATCGTCGTTTTCCCAATAATTGCTTTAGCTATTCATGGGTGTTTGTTGTTCCATATGAATTTCAGGAGTGCTTGATCCATTTCTTTGAATAATTTCATGGGTATTCTTATAGGGATCACATTGAATCTGTATAATGCTTTGGGGAGTATTGCCATTTTGACAATGTTGATTCTCCCTATCCATGACCAGGGAATATGTTTCCATTTCCTCATGTCCTCTTTTATTTTGTGGAGTAGCGTTTTTTTTTTTTTTTTTTTTTTTTTTTTTTTTTTTTTTTTTTTTTTTTGCTTTTTGGGTCACACCCGGCGATGCACAGGGGTCACTCCTGGCTCATGCACTCAGGTATCACCCCTGGCGGTGCTCAGGGGACCATATGGGATGCTGGGATTCGAACCCGGGTTGGCCGCGTGCAAGGCAAACGCCCTACCCGCTGTGCTATCACTCCAGCCCCTGGAGTAGCGTTTTGTAGTTTTCTTTATAGAGGTCCTTTACCTCCTTAGTTAAGCTGATTCCAAGGTACTTGATTTTCTGGGGCACGAATGTGAACGGGTTTGATTTTTTCATGTCACTTTCCTCTGTCTCATTATTTGTGTATATGAAGGCCATGGACTATTGGGTATTGGTTTTAATGCCTGAGACTTTACTGTAGAAGTTTATTGTTTCTAAGAGTTTCTTGGTAGAGGCTGTAGGATTCTGTAGATATAGTATCATATCATCTGTGAATAGTGAGAGTTTGATTTCTTCCTTTGCTATCTGGATGTCCTTACTATGTTTTTCTTGCCTAACCACTCTTGAAAATACTTGCAGTACTATATTTAACAGAAGTGGTGAGAGTGGGCATCCTTGTCTTATCCCTGATCTTAGAGGAAAGGCCCTTAGTTTTTCCTCATTAAGGATAATGCTTTCCATGGGTTTGTGGTAGATGGCTTTGACTATCTTGAGGAAAGTTACTTCAAAACCCATTTTTATGAGAGTTTTAATCATAAACGGCTGTTGGAGCTTGTCAAATGCTTTCTATGCATCTATTGATATGATCATATGGTTTTATCTTTACTTTCATTGATATGATAGATTATGTCAATTCATTTCCAAATGTTAAACCATCCTTGCAGCCCCAGGATGAATCCCACTTGGTTGTGGTGTATGATCATTTTGATGAGTTGTTGGATTCTATTTGCTAATATTTTGTTGATGATCTTCTCATCAGTGTTCATCAGAGATATTGCTCTATAGTTTTCTTTGTTAGTGGTGTCTTTGTTTGCTTTTGGTATTAGGGAGATATGTGCCTCATAGAAACTGTTTGGGAGAGTTCCTCTTTCTTCAATTTCATGAAAAAGCTTGAGAAGAACTGGCAACTTGTCCTCTTTAAATGTTTGGAAGAATTTGCTAGTGAATCCATCTGATTCTGGGCTTTTGTTTTGGGGTAGATTTTTGATTACAGTTTCAATTTCCATTATATTAATGGGTCTATTCAGGTATTCCAAGTCTTCTTGATTCAGTCTTGGTAGATTGTAGGAATCAAGGAATTTATCCATTTCTTTTAGGTTCTCTTTTTTCATGGCATACAGACTTTCAGAGTAGTCTCTGATGATCTTTTTAATTTATTGGTTTCTGTTGTGATGTCCCCCTTTTCATTTTTGATTCGGTTTATTAGGGGTCTCTCTCTCTTTGTGAGTCTTGCTAGTGGTTTATCAATTTTGTTTATTTTCTCAAAGAACCAGCTCTTGGTTTCATTGACCTTTCGGATTGCTTTTTGGGTTTCCATGTCATTAATTTCTACTCTAAGTTTTATTATTTCTTTCCTTTGGTCGGGTTTGGGTTCCTTTTTTTGGTCCTTTTCTAAGATCCTGAGATGTGAAGTCAAGTTATCTATGTAAGCCCTTTCTTCCTTCCTGAGGAATGCTTGCAGAACTATAAATTTTTGCCTTACCATTACTTTAGCTGCATTTCATAGGTTCTGGTAGCTCGTGTCTTCATTCTCATTTGTTTCGAGGTATCTTTTGATTTCTTCCTTGATTTTCTTCCTTACCCACTCATTGTTCAACATTAAGTTGTTTAATTTCCAGGTGTTTGATTGGATTCTCTGCATCTTTGTGTGATTAGTTTCTATATTCAATGCATTGTGGTCTGAAACGATAGTTGATACAATTTCTGTCTTCCCAATTCTATTGAGGTATGTTTTGTAATTCAGCACATGGTCTATTTTGGAAAATATTCCGTGTGCACTGAAAAAGAATGTGTATTCTTTCTTTTTTTGGGGTGTAAAACTCTGAATAGGTTTTTTAGCCCTCTCTCTTCCATTTCTTCCTTCAAAGCCAATGTTACCTTACTGAGTTTTGTTCTTGTTGATCGATCCAGTGGTGATAAGGCTGTGTTGAAGTCTTTGACTACTATTGTGTTGCTAGTGATGTCCTATTTAAAATCTGTTAGCAGTTGTTTTAAGTATTTAGCTGGTTCCTCATTAGGTGCATATACGTTTAAGAGTGTGATTTCTTCCTGTTGTACATATCGCTTTACAAATAGAAAATGATCTTCTCTGTCCTGTCTAATCTTTTTCAACCTGAAATCTATGCTGTCGGATACTAGTATGGCCATCCCAGCTTTTTTGAGGGAGTTGTTTGCTTGCAAGATTGTTTTCCATCCTTTGACTTTGAGTCCATGTTTGTGCTGACTATTCAGATGTTTCTTGTAGGCAGCAGAATATTGGGTTTAGTTTCTGAATCCATTTTGCCACATTGTGTCTCTTAATTGGTTCATTTAGGCCATTGACATTGAGAGAGATTATTGTCATGGTGTTTTGTGCCATCTTTCTGTAGGGTCTGTTTTTCTTGTAGGTTTTTTCCTTGTCTTAATCCTTCTTTTAAGTTTGGTTTTAAGTCTATGAAGTTCCTGAGCTGTTGTTTACCGTGAAATAGAGTATCGTTCCTTCGAGTTTGAGTGAGAGTTTAGCCAGATAAAGTATTCTTGGTGAGGCATTCATTTCATTGAGTTTTTCACTGTATCCCACCTTTGTCTTCAGGCTTGGAGGGTTTCCTCCGATAAGTCTGCTGTAAATCTAAGGGGTGCCCCTTTGTATGTGATTTCCTTCTTTGACCTTGTTGCTTGCAGTATTGTGTGTCTATCCATGGCATCTATCATCCTGACTATGATATGCCTTGGAGTGTTTTTATAAGGGTTTCTTTTAGCTGGCAACCTTCTGGCTCCTTGGATCTGAATGCCTGCATTATCTAACTCTGGGAACTTTTCAGCAATAGTTTTTTTAACTGTGGCTTTTTCATTGGGGTTGTCTAACTGTCCTTCTGGTATTCTGATGATTCTAATGTTATTCCTCTTGGAATCATCCCCTAGTTCTCTGATTCGCCTTAAACCTATTTTGAGGTCTTTTCCCATTATTTGCTGTTGCCTATATGATTTCTGCAGCTCATCTTCAAGTTCACTGATTCTGTCTTTGGCTGTAGCCATTCTACTGTTGAGGGCACCTACTGAGCTTTTTATTTCATCTACCAAAACTTTTATTAGTGACACTTCTGATTATAGCTTTCTTATTTCTGCTCTCATTTCTTCTTGTATTTTGTTGGCTGTCTGTTCTGCTCTTTCTTTCATTTTCTCCTGTAGTTTTCTGGGTGTCTGCTCCATTGTTTCTTTGAGTTCCTTGAATAGCCTCAGTATTTAATCTCAGAATTTTTTATCGGAGAGATCGTATTTATGGGTAACTCCTGTTGAGGATTCTGGACTCTTCTCTTCATCCTCTCCTTGGAGTGGGGATTTGTGCTGTTTGTTCATGTAGCTGTGGTTGTATAGAGGTAGAACCTTCCACTAGCACTGTCAGTAGCACTATTTTCTCTTATTGCAAGGAAGGATTCTGGATGAGCTTGGTCGACTTCTCCCCTTCTAGAATATGCCCTTCCTCTCAGATATTTTTCTGTGACTTATGATAGGCATCTAGTGAAGATGTGGAGGTTGTGTTCATTTATATTGTGCTTGTACAGCTTCTTGTGTACACTGGTCTTTTAGTGAAATTGGAGTAGGCAAGGGTACTATTGTCAGATTGTGTTTGAGGTGGACAGGTTGTTTTCTGTACAGAAGAGTGGCGGGGGCTAGGTGAGAGGGCACTCCTGGTGGAACTCTGGCTAGTGCCCTCAGGGATCTGTCCGACTGGCAGGAGATGGGAAGCGCGGGGCTGGGTGGGATGGGGCGGCCGCAGAGATGGTCGTTTGCACCTGTACAGAAGAGCAGCAGGGGCTAGGTCTCAATATTGGAAATTTTATCTCAAATTTTGTATGGAAGCTCAAGATGGTTAAGAGAATATTTAAAAACACAACAAAGTTGGAGAACTTATGCTTCTTTATTTCATAACTTACTATAAAACTATGGTAACTAATTTCAATTATATTGATATAAATATAGTTATATAGATCAATGGAATAGAACTAAGAGTTAAAAAATAAGCCAACATGTCAGTGGTAATTTTATTTTTAATAGGAGTGCTAATACAGTTAAATGGGAGAAATAGTTGTGTTATTAACAATCGTTGCCAAGAGAGATAGATTCCTGTCTCACATCATACGCAATTATTAACTAAAGATTAATTTAAAAATTATATATGAGAACTAGAAATATAAAAATATAAGAAAACCTACAGGAAAAGCAACAAAAGAAAATAAATTGCACTGATCAAAGAAAAACTCATGTTCTTCAAGTGCCATTATGAATAAAGTAAAAACTAATTTCACAAAATTGGAGAAGTTATTTGTATTGCTTGTTTGATAAGGGTTCAGAATATACAACTCAAAATAAAATATTGATAATACTATAAAAATAAACTAAGATTTGTGTAGATATCATATCTTCACTAGAGATGTATATCTCTAGTATTATAAAAATATAGATGTATATCTCTAGTGAAGATACAAATGATCAACTAGCCATTGAAAGTTTCTCAATATTACCAGTCTTCAGAAAGATAAAAATAAAATCACAGTGTGGTCCCAGTTTACATATACAAATATGCCTATAATAAAAAGTATGGGCAATAGTGTTGGTGAGTATATTAAAAAATGGGGACCTTCATGCAGTATTGGTGGGATAGAAAATGGTATGACTGCTGTTTGTAAAAAGAGAAGTTTCACTTAATCTCAAAAGGTTAAGTGAACAAAAAGGAATCTTACTCCTAGTTATAAACTGAAGATAATTGAAAATAACTTACAAATGAATATTTTCAAAAACATTACTGGTAATATTCACAAAATAGAAACAACCTAAGTGCCCATCAATTAATAAAGTGATTAACAAAAAATGTGACATGTGATATATATGTATATATTTATGTATAAATATAAAGTTCTGACTTTTAAAACAATAAAATACTTTCCTTTATTTACTTACTGTTTTTTGGCCACACCCACTGGTGTTCATGGCTTACTTCTGGCTATGTACTCAGAGATAACTCCTGGAAGGCTTAGGGGACCATATTGGCTTCTGGGGATGGAACCTGGTTGACCATGTGCAAGGCAAGTGCATTACCCACTGTACTATTGCTTTGGCCCTCCAAAACAATGAAATACTTTTACTTGATACGAATGGGATGAACCTTAACAACTTTATGATTGTGAAAAAAGTCACAATGGAACAAATATTGTATTATTCAATGTATGCAAAGTGTTAATAGTCAAAGACATAAAAATGGAAAGTTTCATAGTCATGGGAGGAAAGGTAGAGTGGGAAGAAGAATGCCAGTATGATGGACTTTGAGTAATGAATAGGTTTTAATATCTAGTTTTTAACTGTAACAAAACGTTGTAAGCATACTAAATTCACAAGTGTGTGATTTTACAAGTTTGGATTTAATAGTATGTGAATTATATTTCAATACAATGTATTTCCTTTTTGTTTTGGGAACATGCCTGGCAGTGGTCAGGTCTTACTCCTGATTCTGTGTTTAGGGATCTCTCCTGGTGGTTCACAGATCATGTGTGGTGTGAACTAGAGGTGGTCTTGTGCAAGGCAAGCACTTTTTAAAAATTAAAAGAAATATTTTATTGAATCACCATGAGATATAGTTGCAAGCTTTCATGTTTGGGTTACAATCACACAATGCTCAAACACCCATCCCTCCATCAGTGCACATTCCGCACCACCAATATCCCCAATATACCCTCACCTTCCAACCCCCTGCCTGCATGGCAGACAATATTCCCCATACTCTCTCTCTACTTTTGAGCATTATGGTTTGCAATGCAGATACTGGAAGGTTATCATGCTTGCTCATTGATCTACTTTCAGCACACATCTCCCATCATGACCAATTCCTCCAAACATCATTTTCTTAGTCATCCCTTCTCTATTCCAGCTGCCTCCCCGCAACTCCCGCTCATGAGGCAGGCTTCCAGCTATGAAGCAATCTTCCTGGCCTTTGTATCTACTGTTCTCGAGTGTCAGTCTCATGTTATGTTATTTTATACTCCACAAATGAGTGCAGTCTTTCTATATCTGTCCCCCTCTTTCTGACTCATTTTACTTAGCATGATACTCTCCATGTCTATCCACTTATAAGCAAATTTCATGAATTCATCTCTCCTAACAGCTGCATAGTATTCCATTATGTTGATGTACAAAAGTTTTTAGATTTTTTCAATTTTTTTAAATTTATTTTTTAAATTTTATTAGTTAGTTTACAATGTTTGATTACATACAATATTGAAATACCAATTCCACCACCATTACACTTTCCCACCACCAAATTTGGGATGTTTCCATCCCAAACCCCAGTCCCTGTCCCAAAACACAACTGAAAGTGTATATTTCGTATTGTCTATTATTAAGAACTGCTGAACATGCTTACAAAAATGTGTTCATATGGGAAACAGTGCGAAGATTGTTCTATTTTGGCAGGAGCCATGAAGACATTCTATAGGATATCACTAACATGTTGTTAAAGTTTGGGTGATGTGAGCTTTGGTATATATATTTGAAAATATGTATATCACTGTATCACTGTAATCCTGTTGTTTGTTAATTTACTCGAATGGGCACCAGTAACGTCTCTATTCCTACCAGCCCTGAGATTTTAGCAGCCTCTCCTTACTCGTCTTTCCCAACGATTGGAGACTCTTTCAGGGTCAGGGGAATGAGACCTATTGTTACTGTTTTTGGCATATCGAATACCCCACGGGTAGTTTGCCAGGCTCTGCCCGTGTGGGTGGGATACTCTCAGTAGCGTGCCGGGCTCTCCGAGAGAGCTTGCCAGGCTCTCTGAGAAAAAAAATATATGTATATATATATATATATATATATATATATATTTCCCTCTATGATTTGTTGCCTACTATCTGAACTCCATCAACTGTGGTGTGGTAATTGTGGGGAATGGGTAGGGAGTCTTTTATGATATGTTGCACAGCCCCAAAAGTGGCACATGGTCCAGGAGTATGTTTACTCATATATGAGGCTTGGCCCAAGCATGTGGGAAGTGGCCTTGAGCATGGCAGTGGTTGGGTTGTGGAGGCTTTTGGCTGCTGGAACTGGGTCCCTTTGGGTGGGGACCCAGTTCTCACCCACCCCCCCTCTGGGGCGCCCCATCTGAAATAACCTGGCTCTGAGTCGAGTCCAGTGGCATGGTTATGGGGGCCTCATGTTATTCTCCCTTTCGGGAGAAGCAGCCATGTAGTCTGGATGGTGGCTGATGACAAGATTATCTGACGCCGGCAGAATGTGGCTCATGGGAGTGACCCCTAGGTCACAGGAGACTAGGGAAAGTGGGCAGAGGATCTCCACTCCTGGTCCTGTTGAGCCCAGAGTCCAAGGTCACAAAGTTCCTCATTACCTGGGTTCCGTAGGACTTCACTCATACGTGAGGCTCAGCCTGAGTGCATGGGGAGTGGCCTTGAGCGTGGCGGCAGTTGGGTTTTGGAGGTTTTTGGCTGCTGGAGCTGGGTCCCTTGGGACGGGGTGGGCTCTCACTCTCCACGTTCTGAGGTGCCCCAGTGAAGACAGCCTGGCGCAGGGTCAGGACATTCTGCAGCACTCTCTTCGGGGGTTTTAGTTTACAGTCCCTGGGTTGTGAATGTTGATGAGATTACATGACACTGGGGGCAGTTTGTGGGTGTGACTGCCAAACTACTGAAAAACTGGGGACCTGGGGGGAGGAGGCCCAGTCCCCATCCATGGGAGACTGGAGCTCTTAGTCACAGGTTCCCACCTACCTGTGCACTACAAGCCCTATATAGCTGAGCTGCAGGTAGTTTGTGGGTGTGTCTCCCACACACCTAACTTTTAGCTGTTTAATTTCTTGGTAAATTTGGCCCCGAGCTGTTGGGGTCTGGCCAAAGGCACAGCAGGAATTTTGGGGTATCTGGAAGTCTGAAGGCACCATCAGGCTACTGATGTACTTCCCCCACAGGTACAGGTTGCCCTGCTGGCGGCACCATACCCCCGCCAGAGTTTTTTAACCAGTCGTCTGTTCTCAGGCACTTGGGTTGTTTCCAGGTTTTGGCTATTGTGAACAGTGCTGCAACGAACATATAGGTACATATGTTATTTCTACGGTGCTTTTTAGGGCAAGCACTGTAACCCCTGTACAATATCTCCATTTCTTGAATGTGTTACCTTAAAGAGAAGCATGGGATTTTATCATTAAACAGTTGAATTCTTCCAATTATTTAAATAATTAATTTCAATTTAATATATACTCTTCAAAAATAGATGAGAAGGGGCCTGAGTTTTTAGCTCAAGTAGTAGGGCACATAATTGCATCTGAGGCCCTGGGTTTGGTCTCCTTCACTGCTTGTCTACCCTCATTCCTTGCACACTTTTTTTGATAATCCACTGTAAACAAAGTCATTCTTTTATTTTAACCTGCAGACTTTAGATGAAAATATTAGGCAATAATCATATACTACAAAATTTTAAGAAAATTTGACATTCTGAATCTTAACTTTGAGCTTTCTTCATTAAGAAATAATGAAGAAAATAATTCCAGTTTCATTTACATTTATAAATAGCTTATCTAAGTTCCTTCAACTACTTTTAATCTGAATTTTGTAAAACATCAGGTATAATATCTGACATTTTATGTATTTTTATACAAATATATACCAAATATTTACTAGTTACTGGTATAGGCCATCAGGGTACATCAAATAGTGACAAATATCTACTTTATACTGATCTTTTTAATATTGGGCATTCGCCTTTCACGCAGCCGACCTGAGTTCGATTCCTCCGCCCCTCTCAGAGAGCCTGTCAAGGTTCCGAGAGTATCGAGCCCGCGCAGCAGAGCCTGGCAAGCTACCCATGCATATTGGATATGCCAAAAACAGTAAAAATAAGTCTCTTAATGAGAGATGTTACTGGTGTGAGCTCGAACAAATCAATGAGCAATGGGATGACAGTGACAGAAAGTTGTTCACAATAATTTATTACATTCAATATTCCAACACCAATCCTACCACCATTACACCTTCTCACCACCATTATTTCAATTTTTCCCAACACCACCCAAGCCTACCCCAAAGGCAGGTTCTAAATAATTTATTTTGTATTGCTTATTATGAATAATCCACTAAAATGATCCAAAAAGTTTTCCTTAGAGGAAAGTGTGTGAAAAATTGTACTCACCTTGGAGTCATGAAGCGCTTGTATAAGAGATTACTAACATGTTGTTACAGGTTGAGCCTTGCCTACACTGTTAATTTTCTGTGGTCCCAACAGGGTCTGTTAGGCTAAATATAGGGCCTAAACACAGTGGGGAAAGGCAAGGGAGTGCACTTTTGGTGATGGTTGAACTGAGACCTCCACAATGACAACAAAAACAAAAGAAGTCAGTGGTCTCAACTTTATTCAAGAATCCAGTAGCCTTCATGCCCAAAGCCACCAAACATAACACCAAAACAAAACCATGCAAGCAAACTGAAGAATAACCTAAAAACTCTAAACAACCCTCTGACCCCAAATTCCTTGTGAATATATATAAAAATATCAACAAAAGAATAATTTCTATTTTCTGAGACTTTTGAAAAATAGTTTTATTAAAATGGATATTGAGGAGGTGTGGTGGACATGGGAGGGAGCCTGGTAACTCTGCTGAAGAGAAGTTGGCATGGGTGTTGGGACCGGTGCTGGAAAATTGTATATCTAAAACCAAACAATGTGTAAATTTATAAAAAAATAGAAAGATAATTAACTTCTAAAATGGATGTTGAACTTTCTCAATTGCTTTTTCTAATATGAATTGATATCATGTAAGTTTCTATAGTCTGTTAGTGTAATGGATTACACTGAATAGATAACTAGTTGGAATAACTGGCTCTAATGTATAATTATTATATTCCTTGATTGTCACTTGTCACTTGTCATCCAGTTGCTCATCGATTTGCTTGAGCGGTCGCCAGAAACATCTCCATTCATCCCTGTCACATGCCAGTGTAGCCCAATGGCGTGTGCTTGCTCCAGGAACATGAAGAGCCTCAAACCGTTTGTTCAGGGTCTTGATGAAGATGTCTGACCATCTCATACGTGGGCGGCCAGGCGTTCTTTTGACATCTCGTAGAATCCAGTCAGTAATGGCTTTCGTCCTGCAGTTGCCTCCAAATCACATTATATGTACGACCCATTTCATTTTCGATACCTTGGCAATTCCCAACTTCCTATTTCTTCTTGGAGATAAAAAGATATGTATTTATGTATATGTAATATATATTATTATGTAATAGATATATAAAAGCATGGCCCAGCCTGGAAAACTACTGTTGGCATACGCGATATGCCAAAAACAGTAATGATGGTCCTCATTCCTCTGACTCTGAAAGAGCCCCCAATACGCCATCGGGTTACACTATCACGCGACAGAGACTATGGAGACGTTACCGGCGCCCGCTCAAGCAAATCGAACAACAGGATGACAGTGATACAGTGATACAGTGAGATATATGAAATACATATATCATAATATATTAATTTAAATATGGAGGGGAAGGTTGGGATCAGAATTTTTAGAGGACTGCCAAAGACATTGAAGTTCGTCTTTCCTGAATCTAAGGTTGGGGGGCCTCAGAATGAAGATGTACAGATACCTGAGTGTGACTGATGGACACTAGATAGCGCTCAAGTACTGTGGTGAAGCGCACTAGAGACGCTGCAGTACTACAGATGGACACTGGATGGAGCTCCTGAGTAGAAACTGGCATATTACATTGGCACCTATCAACTCCAGTGTAGAAACCAGCATATTACCAAAAGAAAAAAAAGCCTAAAACACACGCACAAAGGCCACATTATATTATCACATTGGGAGATTATATAGAGAACCAGAGAAACGTCATCCACAGAAAAAACTTTAGTTGTTATCAGAATTATCTAGCTGGATGTTTGGAGAAAGTTATCTGTGTACAAAACCAGACCATAAAGACTGGAAGAAAAAAACTGCCAGTATAACCTACTGAAGTGTACAAAGTAAATGAAAACATGGCTCAGAAGAACATTTAAATTGTTACACAATTAAATTTAATTGGTAAACAATTAAATACCTGAAAAAATCACTGTATCACTGTCATCCCATTGCTCATCAATTTGCTCGAACAGGCACCAGTAACATCTCCATTGTGAGACTTGTTGTTACTGCTTTTGGTATATAGAATACACCGTGGGTAGCTTTCCAGGCTCTGTCATGCAGGTGAGATACTCTTGGTAGCTTGCCGGACTCTCCAAGAGGGGTGGAGGAATCAAACCCGGGTCGGCCATGTGCAAGGCCGCTGCGCTATTGCTCCAGCCCACCTGAAAACATATAAAGCAAAAGTATACGAATTACCAAATCATTTGAAAAATTTTTTATAAAATGTTCAATGAGTTCAAAGAGGGCACAACTAAACAGACTCAGGAAAGCAGTTCATAAAGTAAATTAGAATACCAACAAAATACTTATGAAGAAGAAATGAATGTAATTCAGAAACTAAACAATATAGTTACTGAAGGTGAAAATCAGTAGAAATGTTCAACAGTAGAGTTAAATGAAAAAATAAATGTTGGGGCTGGAGTGATAGCACAGTGGGTAGGGCATTTGCCTTGCACGCGGCCAAACCGGGTTCACTTCCCAGCATCCCATATGGTCCCCTGAGTACCGCCAGGAGTGATTCCTGAGTGCATGAGCCAGGAGTAATCCCTGTGCATTTCCGGGTGTGAACCAAAAAGCAAAAAAAAAATGCATGCCAAAATAGGACTTCAAAATTATGAAGCAGGGTAGAATAAAATAATGAAAAAGGAGAACAGATCCCTAGGGACACCATAAGTGGAACACCATATGTATTATGGGAGTCCCAAGAGGAGACAGAAGTTAGACAGAAAAAGAGTGATTTAAAGAACTAATAGCTGAAGTCTTCAAAAATCTGAGAATAAATGGAAATGAAAATTTAAGAAGATCTAAAAACTGTAAATATAAAGAAATACAATATAAAGGATAAACATAAAGAAACCTATATAAAACACATTTAATAAAACTGTTGGCAAAGAGAGGAAAAAGGAAAATCTTTAAAGTAGCAAGAGAAAAACCTGTTTTTGTTTCACCCTTTTTTTATTAGTGAATCACTGTGAGGGTACAGTTATAGATTTACACATTTTTGTGCTTGTGTTTCCCTCATACAATGTTTGAGAACTTATCCCTCCACCAGTGTCCATTCTCCACCACCAATGAACTCACTATCCCTCCCACCCCCCAATCCCATCCCCTCCACCCTACCCCACCTCTGTGGCAGGGTATTCCATTTTGTCTTTATTTTTTTTGTGTGTGTGTGTTTTATTTTTTTTAATTTTTTTGTCTTTATTTATTTTTTTTTTTTGGTATTCCATTTTGTTCTCTCTCTCCTTTTGGGTGTATTTCACACTTTTAACTATTGTTGTTTTTGTTTTGTTTGGGGCTTGAATCTGATGGTGCTTAGAGGTTCATATGGACTGTTGGGGATCAAACCCAGGTCTGACATGTGCAAGGCAAGTGCCCGGTCTACTATACTATTGTTTCAGCCCCAACTATTTAAATATAGCTTTAACTCAGGAAGAATGATGTCGCTTATTTTTTTATTTCAGCAATGTTTTGGCTTTTTGTGGTCCCAAGGTTTAGAATTCTTTATTTTATTTCCTTGAAGAGTGGCTTTGGGGATTAAATTCACCTTCTCTGGGAGATACTTTACTGTGGAACAAGTTGCAGCCGCCACTTGAAAGCAAAGGAGAACCCTACCAGAATTACCTCAGAACACATCACTAAATTTAGGCATCCCCCACAGGAGAGAGACTCTTTCGTGAAATTACAAGTGGAAAAGTGGCTGTAGCAGTGAAGATACAGGATGGGGTGGTGTGGAGGAGCACAGGGGTGCAAAAAGAATGGAGAGTGTGGAGGACCAAGGCAGCTGCATGCTTCCTAAAGGTTTCAGAGCAGATTTATTTATTATTTATTTATTTATTTATTTAATTTTATTGAATTACCGTGAGATAGTTACAAGCTTTCATGTTTGGTTTACAATCTCACGCTGATCAAACACCCATCCCTCCACCAGTGCACATTCCCCACCACCAATATCCCGGGTATACCCCCCCTTTCCCACCCTCCCCCTGCCTCCATGGCAGACAATATTCCCCATACTCTCTCTCTACTTTCAGAGCAGATTTTTAATCTCAAGCCTCTAACGTACAGGGAAACCAGATAGGGGTACACTGTGTGCTCAGGTTTTCCAGGTACCAGCTCTGTTTTCACATCCACTAAACTGTTAAGAAAGTGACATAACTGGAAGCTTTAGTCAGAACTCCTGTGGGGCACTGTCTCTAATGCTGCTGGCAGTCTAACTGGGCGCCAACATTTTTTGGGTGAGACCTGCACATCCTAAGCCATCAGTAGAGCAGGTTTATTGTTAAATGACACTTAAACTGGAAACAAAGGACTGAATAACTGGAAGTGTCGGTCACATTCATCTCCTCTTATTGTTCTGTTGCTACAGGAGATAATTCAGAGGCCATCATTCCTGTGGCAAATATCACCCATCATAGACCAAGAGCGAAGCAGGCTTACAGATCATAGACACTTGTGGAGTCACTTAAACAGATTCAGGGGCCGGAGCGATACCACAGCGGGTAGGGCGTTTGCCTTGCACGCGGCCAACCCGGGTTCGATCCCCGGCATCCCATATGGTCCCCCAAGCACTGCCAGGAGTAATTCCTGAGTGCAAAACCAGGAGTAACCCCTGAGCATCGCTGGGTGTGACCCAAAAAAGCAAAAAAACAAACAAAAAAACAAACAGATTCAGCCTTTCAGCCCTGTGTCAGAAGCTAGAATGTAGCCATGCCTCTTAAAACATTTGAGGGCATGGGGGACGGAATGTGACACATCTGACAGTGCTCAGGGATTACTCCTGGTTCTGCACTCAGGAATTACTCCTGGCAGTGCTCTGGGACCCATATGGGATTAACACAGAATGCTATGACTTGCAGCAAAAGTTTAGAAAATGCGCAGACAAGGAATTAATGTTCCCATATAACAATTTTTACTGATTTTCTTTTTTTTTCTTTTTGGGTCACACTCGGCAATGCACAGGGGTTACTCCTGGTTCATGCACTCAGGAGTTACTCCTAGCAGTGCTCGGGGGACCATATGGGATGCTGGATATTGAACCCGGGTTGGCCGTGTACAAGGCAAATGCCCTACCCTCTGTGCTATTAGTCCAGCCCTCCCACTAATTTTCTTTTACTGAAATATTTTATGATCATTCCATTAGCCATATAGTGTTAACAAGCAGTATAAAATAAAAAAAAAAATTGTGGGCCTGCTATGGGGGCTGGCTTGAGAGGTGGTTGGGAAAATGGAGACAATGGAGGAGGGAAGGTGACAGTGGTGTGGGATTAGTGTCGGAATCTTGAATACTTGTAAAAAATCATCATAACAATTTTGTAAACCATGGTGCTTACATAAAGTGAGGAGAAAATAATTCTGCTCTTTTCTCTTTCTGGAACCCCTATGATGCAAATGTTGTTTTGTTGTTTTTTTTTGCCTTTTAGGGCCACGTCCAGCAGTACTCAGGGGTTACTCCCGGCTCTCTGCTCAGGAATTACTCCTGGAGATGTTTGCGGGACCAGATGGGATGCCTGGAATTGAACCTAGGTTTGCCACATGCAAGGCAAATGCCCTACACATGGTATTATTGCTCCACCCCCCCCCACAAATGTTGTTTTTCATTGATGCTGTCCTATATAGCTCATATGTTTTTCTTAGTGCTTATCATTATTTACCCCAGGTTCTTTTAAAAAAAATTCTTTTCTTTTTTTTTCTTTCTGGTTCACACCTGGCGCTGCACAAGGGTTACTCCTGGCTCTGCACTCAGGAATCACTCCTGGCAGTGCTCAGGGGACCATATGGGATGCTGGGAATCGAACCTGGGTCGGCCGCATGCAAGGCAAATGCCCTACCTGCTGTGCTATTGCTCCAGCCCCAATTATTTTATTTTTAAAAAAGAGTGTGAATGTCTTAGGGGTACAATGTTTCTATACTACACCCGACGCCTAAGTGTCAATTTGCTTACACCACAGTGCATTGGACCAACTTCATCATTTTGATCTTCCTTCTTTTGTAACCTTAATTCCACAGATTTTAAGGATTTAATTTCATTAGACTCAGTTCTCTTATATTGTATCTTTATATATCATTTATTACTGAGATATTCTGGTATTTGTCATTGTTTTTCCGGCTTATTTCTCATAGCGTGAGCCCCTCCAGTTGCACCCATGTCATAGCAAAGGAAAGATTTCATTTTTTCTTAAAGCTGAATAGTATCCCATTCTGTACATATGCCATATCATCATTATTTACTCATCTATCACTGGACTCTTGGATTGTTTCCATAGCTTACATATGCTTCTCATTATTTTTTGGATGGTTTCCACTACCTTACTTTTGAGCTCACTGATTTAATTTTTGGTGTGTTTCATTATGCTGTTCAGTGCCTGTTGTATTTTTTAACTTTTATTCCATGATTTCTCTTTGCATACTTCTCAATCTTTTTGTTTGTTTGTTTGTTTTGTTTTTTGCCTCACTGGTGATGCGCAAGGTTTATTCCTGGCTCTACACTCAGGGATCTCTTCTGGCAGTGCTCAGGCGACTATATGTGGTGCTGGGGATCAAACTTGTGTGAGCCACATGCAAGTCAAGTGCTTTACTGTACTATGGCTCTGCCTCCACCCACTTCTCAACCTTTGAATAATATTTTCTGTGTTTATTCACGTTCATATGTCATATGCATTAATTTCCTTGTTTCAATGAACAGTATTGGTACTGTTGTTCTTGGGGGTAATTAGATCCAATGTGCCATCTACCAGTACTATCAACAAAGTTGGAGATGTCATAAGATGGTATCTGATAGGAGAAATAAGGAGTGGTCTATAGTAGGAAGCTTGCCACAAAGTGGGAGGGGGAGTGCAGTTAGGACAGTGAAGGGACCTACTGTGACAACGATAGCTGGAAATGAAGATTCTGGACAAGATCTAAGTGCTGAAAGAAGGTAAAGTGACATGCATGATAACCTTTCAGTAATAGAATTGCAAACCACAGTTCCTAAAATTGAAAATGAGGAGGGCGCAATACTCCTTCTGGGAATATATCCCGAGGGTGCAAAAAAAAGCACTTTAGAAATGACATTTGCACCTGTATGTTCATTGCAGCACGGTTCACAATAGCCAGAATCTGGGAACAATCTGAGTGCCGGAAAACAGATGAATGGTTAAAGAAACATTGATCTATCTACACAATGGAATACTATGCAGCTCTTAGGAAAGATGAAGTCATGAAATTTGCTTATAAGTGGATGGTCATAGAGAGTATCATGCTAAGTGAAATGAGTCAAAAAGAGAGGAACAGGCATAGAATGACTTTACTCATTTGTGGAATATAAAATAGCATGATATGAAACTAACTCCCAAGGAGATTAGACACAAGGGCAAGGAATATTGCTCCATAGTTGGAAGCCTGTCTCATGAGCTGAGGGAGAAGGCAGCTGGAATAGAGAATGATCACTAAGTCAATGATGGTTGGAGGGATCATTCTGGATAGGAGATGTGTGCTGAAAGTAAATAAAGGATCAAACGAGATAGCCTCTCTGTATCACTATTGCAAACCATAATTCCCCAAAGTAGAGAGAGAGGATGGGGTAATTGTCTGCCATAGAGGCAAGGGGAGGGTTGGGACGGAGGGGGATACTGGGGACATTGGTGGTGGAGAATGTGCACTGGTGGAGAAATGGGTGTTCGATCCTTTTATGACTGAAACTCAAACATGAAAGCTTTGTAGCTGTATCTCACGGTGATTCAATTAACAAATATAAAATGAAGAGGGCGGGGAGAGAGAGAAAACTTTCTGCCATACGGGCAGGCTGAGGGCTGTGGGGACAGTGGAGGCAACAGGGAAATAGGGGACATTGGTGGCAGGAAATGTGCATTGGTAAAGGGATGAGTATTGGAGCATTGCATGACTGAAATTCAATCATGAACAAATTTGTCACTGAGTATCTCAGTGACTCAATTAAAATTTTTTAAAAAGATGTCTGATAGTGACTCTAGCCTGTGGATTTTGTTTTCATGTCACACCCAGTGGTGCTTTGGTACCTACGCCCTGTGTTTCAGTCTTGATGGTGCTCAGGGAACTATGTAAAACATGTTTATTAACTAGCCATTGAGTTTATCTTGCCCGCCATTATCAATTTATGCCCTATAATTTCTTTCCTTACAATTTTGTAAGTATGGAACCATAGGATTGGGGAGCTGAGTATTTGGTGCAGCCCTTCTCTACTCTCCTGGTAGATTTGCACACCATTAATACTTCTTTCTTTTTTTCATTTTTTATTATGTTACTGGGCTGGGGTGATAGCACAGTGTGTAGGGCATTTGCCTTGCATACGGCAAACCCGGATTCTATTCCTCTGTCCCTCTCGGAGAGCCTAGCAAGCTACCAAGAGTATCCTGCCCGCACAGCAGAGCCTGGCAAGCTACCCGTGGCATGTTCCATATGCCAAAAACAGTAACAAGTCTCACAATAGAGACGTTACTGGTGCCCTCTTGAGCAAATCGATGAGCAATGGGATGACAGTTATATAGTGATTATATTAGTATGACTTACAAAGTCATTGATAATTGCATTTTAAGTATATAATATTTCATCACCAATCCCACCATCACTGTCAACTTCCCTCCACCAGTGTTTCTATGTTCTCTCTCCTCACACCTAACTCAACCCCATCCAGGTCTGTCACTTGACAGGCACATTACAAAGTTTCAGTGGTTGCAACTTAGATACCATGTTTTCAGTTTTGTTGAGTCTGTCTTTTGGGTATATGGCTACACCACTCACCCATACCATCTGGCCAGTATAACCGATGCCCTGATGCCTCTTCACCCAGTTCTTCCCATTCTCTTTTTCCCCTGTTGATTTCTTTCCTTCTCTGTCCTTCTCTGCTTGGAACCTAGGATCAAGTGTGATCTAGGCATCTCCTTTTTATGACAGTCACTGTCATCTTGTTGTTTACTGATTTGCTTGAGTGGGCACTAGTAATGTCTCCATTGTGAGACTCGTTACTGCTTTTGGCATATAGAATATGCCACGGGTAGCTTGCCAGGTTCTGCCGTGCAGGCAAGATACTCTTGGTAGCTTGATTGGCTCTCCCAGAGGGGCGGAGGAATCAAACCCGGGTCGGCTGTGTGCAAGGCAAACGTCCTACCCACTGTGCTATCGCCCCAGCCCTTTACTACAGTACACTTCCTTATCCAGTATTCTATGTAACACAGATAAGTGAGTTCATCCTGTGTTAGTCTTTCTTTTTATTTCTTACTTTACTCAACATGTTATCTTCCAGTTCCTATCACATTGCATATTTTCATTGTTTCTTGGGCTGCATAGTTTCTATTGTGTATATATACTACATCTTCATAATCCATTCATCTGTCGTTGGGCACTTAGGTTGATTCCGTTTCATCGCTATTGGACTGAGTGAAGCAATGGAAAATGGTTTGCACACATCCTTTATTTTTTAATTTTTTATTGAGTCACCATGTGGAAAGTTACAAAGTTTTCAGGTTTAAATCTCAGTTATACAATGCTCGAATACCCATCCCTTCACCAGTGCTCATATTCCACCACCAAGAATCCCAGTATAGCTCCACCCCGCCCCCTCTGCACACATCCTTTTGAGAGATTGTTTTTATGTCCTGGAGGAGATATTTATTTCTTTTTAAAAAAATTTTATTGAATCATCATGAGATATTTACAAGCTTTCATGTTTGGATTACAATCATACAATGATCCATCCCTCTACCAGTGCACATTCCCCACCACCAATATCCCTGGTATGTCCTTCCTTTCCCACCATCCCCCTGCCTCCATGTCAGACAATATTTCCCATAATCTCTCCCTACATTTTGGCATTGGGCTGGAGCGATAGCACAGCGTGTAGGGCGTTTGCCTTGCATGTAGCCAACCCAGGTTTGATTCCTCTGTCCCTCTTAGAGAGCCCGGCAAGCTACTGAGTGTAACTCATCCTCATGGCAGAGCCTGCAAGCTACCCATGGCGTATTCGATATGCCAAAAACAGTAACAACAAGTCTCACAATGAAATCGTTACTGATACCCGCTCAAGCAAATCAATGTGCAACGGGATTACAGTGACAGTGACTTTTGGGCATTAAGGCCTACAACACAGACACTGAGAGGTCATCATGTTTGGTCCATTATCTACTTTTGGCACACATCTCCCATCCCGACTGATTCCTCCAGCCATTATTTTCTTAGTGATCCCTTCTCTATTCCATCTGCCTTCTCCTCTGTGCTCATGAAGCAGGCTTCTAGCTATGGAGCAAACTTCCTGGCCCTTGTATCTTCTGTCCTTGGGTGTCAATCTCATGTTATACTCCACAAATGAGTGCAGTCCTTCTATGTCTGTCCCTCTCTATCTGGCTTATTTCACTTAGCATGATACTCTCCATGTCTATCCATTTATAAGCAAATTTCATGAGAGATATTTATTTCTGATCAAAACTTGTGATCCTGAGTGGGACTTCTTTTGTGGTTTGAATGTCTCTGTCTCAAATATGTCTAGGTACTCTTCCTTTGTCCCTCTCTGTAAAAGCTTCATACATGAGGATTTCAGATAGTTTTTCTGTACAATAATCTTAAGTTTTTATAATAGCAATTATTATAATCAATAATAGTAATTTGAGTATGTCAAGTAGACAATATGTGATTTTGCATTTTCCTAGTGATTTCTGATGCTAACTATTTTGTCCTGGTCATTGGTATATCACGTATGAAGAAATGTGTATTCGGGACCTCTTTGTATTTTTAAATTATTTGATTATTGAATTGTAGTCTTTATATTAACTCCTTTAAAAATAAGGTTTGTAAAAGTTTTCTCACAATGCTTTTCAAGATGTTGATGGTGTTCTTTGATACAACAAGGTTTATAGTTTTATAGTTTTCTGTTTACATAATCCAAGTTTAAAATTTATGATTCTACAGTGATAATGACAGTATAGTGCTAGTGATAAGTCAGGCACATATATCAATGTAAAAGAAAAGAGTGTTTTGAGCTCGATCCAATAAAATATGACCAGTTTATTTCTGATAAATGTTTATTTATGTAAAAATTTAAAATGAGATTCTGTGATTTTTCTGTAATAATAACAATTATCATAATTATCATAATGATTCTGATAAATTTTAAAGGAAATTAAGTGGAAAAAAGATTGTCTTTTCAACTATAGGTGTCAGAATTATTGGATACGCATGTGTAAAAAATAGGAAAAAGCATGTTTACTTAAATGCTACACTTAAAAATTTTTTATCTATTATTTTGTTTGGGGAGGAGCATACCTGGTGGTATTCATGGCATTCTTCCAGCTGGCTCTGTGTTCAGGAATTGTTCCTGGCAATTCTCAGGGGATCATGTTGTGGTGGAAACAGGACCAGGTGTCATCATGCAAAACATGTGTTCAGTCCATTGGGGTATCTGTCTTTCCTCATTAGCCTCACATCATTTTTACTTTGTTTTGGGCCACATCCAGCAATGCTCAGAGGCAACACTAGCTCTGTTTTTAAAGTGCTGTGGTACTAGGGGGACCATCTACAGTGCTGGGCTTCAGATCAGGGTTGTGGCTGTAGCTTCATGCCAGGCAAATGCATTTACATTTGTTTGATCTCTCCAACCCAAACCCTTCACCTTAAAAAATACCAGAAAATCACATCAGTGATCTAAATGTAAAAATGTATCACTTTGAAATTTTGGAGAAAATCTGAGCTGGAGAGATCGTACAGGGGGTAAGGCACTTGCTTTGCATGCAGCTGACCAGAATTCAATACCTGGCAACCCATACAGTCCCCTTAGCATGCCAGGAATGATCCCTGAGTACAAAAAGACATCTAGGTGTTACCCAACTCCCCAATAATAATAATAAAAAGTAAAAGTAAAAAAGTAAATCTTTGTTACTAGGCATGCAAAAAATTGGACTTTATCAGAATAAAAAACTTTTGCTCTGAAAAAGATATGGTTCAGACAATGATGGGTGGAGGAATCAGTCGGGATGGGAGATGCGTGCCAAAAATAGATAATGGACAACATGATGACCTCTCAGTGTCTGTGTTGCAAGCCATAATTCCCCAAAGTAGAGAGAGAGTATGGGGAATATTGTCTGCCATGGAGGCAAGGGGCAGGGCGGGAAGGGGGGGCTATACCCGGGATATTGGTGGTGGGGAATGTGCACTGGTGGAGGGATGGGTGTTTGATCATTGTGAGATTGTAACCCAAACATGAAAGCTTGTAACTATCTCACAGTGATTCAATAAAATTTTAAAAAAGAAAAAAGGTAAGCTATATATTGTAGGAAATGCTCACAAATCTATTTAAGACTTTTACCCACAATGCATACAAAAATTTCTAAATTCAACATAAAATAATTCAGTTAGAGAATGGGCAAAATATTTGAACACATACTTCACCATAGAGGATATTCAGATGTAAAATGAGAAACTGAAAACATGCTCTTTATGTCTAGACTGTGTGTATGAAAATAGAAATTAACACCACAGAAAGATATCACTGAATTCCTTTAAGAATGGCAGCACACACATTTCTGACAGATTATAGTATAACGGATCTAAGTGTTTGAAATAACACAAAGCAAATACCAGTTCACAAATGAGGAGATATGTTAGTGAGTCTAAGACCACTTGATGTACTTTTTATATCACATGTATTCCATGTGTTCACTGTACCATGTAGAGGATACAGAGCTCTTTGATAAAATTCATACATATCAACCTTCCATGGTAAAGTACTGGGTAGAGAAGGAAGGAGAGTAGATTTCTTGATGACCCATAAAAGTATGTTTCTGACTCAGGATGCTTGAAATTTTATATACTACAGTAATATCACAAGTTGATATAGCTACTTTGTAAATTGGTCCCAGGCCTAAGTTCCTCATCACAGTTTCTTTCTTTTTAAAAACATTTTTAACTGTACCCTCACTGTGACTCACTAATTAAAAAATAAATATATATTTTTTTAAAAAACATTTTTTTAGTTACTATGATTTACAGTTTTACAATACTGTCAATGATAGGATTTCATGCATACAAAATTCCAACTCTCTATCCTACTCTGAGAGATACACACTGAGTGTGTATTCCTCCGTCATTGTCTCAGGGCCTCCCCACCAAATTCCCACCGAAACACCTCACTCCCTCACCCCCATGTCTCACTGCCACGGTAAACTCCTTTCTGAGCCAAGGTCTTACATTCTGTTGCTGTTGGCCTTTTGCTATTCTCTTATTATACTTTGTATTCCTCATATGAGAGATATCATTCTGTGTGTCAATCTCTCCTTCTTGACTGACTTCAATCAGCATAGTGCCCTTTGCGTAGGGCATTTGCCTTGCACATGGATGACCCTCGTTAGATTCCTCCATTCCTTTCGGAGAGCCCGGTAAGATACCAAGAGTATTCTGCCCGCACAGCAGAACCTGGCAATCTACCCATGGTGTATTCAATAAGCCAAAAACAGTTAACAACAAGTCTCACAACAAAGACATTACTTACTGGTGCCTGCTCGAGCAAATCAATGAACAATGGGAAGACAATTCTTTTTTTTATATTTTTATTTTTTTTGCTTTTTGGGTCACACCCAGCGATGCTCAGGGGTTACTCCTGGCTTTGCACTCAGGAATCACTCCTGGCGGTGCTTGGGGGACCATATGGGATGCCGGGGATCGAACCCGGGTCGGCCGCGTGCAAGGCAAACGCCCTACCCGCTGTGCTATCACTCCGGCCCCCAGTTCTTTTTTTTAATTTTATTTTATTAAATCACCGTGTGGAAGATTACAATGCTTTCGGGCTTAGGTCTCAGTTATACAATGCTGAAACAACCATCCCTTCACCAGTGCCCATATACCACCACCAAAAAAAAAAAACCCACACAGTACACCTCCCATCCCGCCCCCCCACCTTGTAACTGATAAGTTTCATTTTACATTCTGTTTACTTTGGTTACATTCAATATTTCAACACAAACCTCACTATTGTTGTTAGGAGTACCCCACTAGATTCAGACCTACTGTGAAGACAAATAAGGTCTTTGAATTTCTGTACTTTAACAAGAAGTCCAGGGAGATTTCTTCCAGATATTAGATAATTGCAGGCTTGAAAACCCAATCTGTGGTCGTCTTAATATGGCGGCCACCGCGCCCTTCATCCCCGGAGAGAAAGAGGCGAGAGAGAGAAATACCTTTCCCCTCCTGGGCGGGCACGGGGCCGAGGCTTAGTTCTCAGGCTGGAGACATTCTGCGAGGAGTTGCCCACGCCAAAAGAGTTTTGCTGGGTCTGGATTCACGCTTGTGCAGTTGCGGAGAGGCCGCACGATGCGGCCCCCGGGATCACATCTCGGCGGTGGGAGGGGCCGGTGCCTCCCACCTTGGGAAGACAGTTCTACAGTGGAAAGTTGCATACTTTAATCTTGTCTTACCGCTGAGTAGTATCCCATTGTGTACCATAGTTTCTTTATCCAGTTATCATTCTTGGAAACTTGGACCCTAGATGTTTCTAGATTGTGGCTATATTAAATAGTACTGCAATGAACATAGGGGTATAACTATCTTTTCTGATATAGTTTTGGGGCCCTTAGAGTAGACGCTCAGATACTTCTTAATTTTTTGAGATGCGTCTATATATTTTCCCAGAAGATTGAACCAGTCTACATTCCCACTAGAAGTGGATGAGGGTTGCTTTATCTCACATCCACCCCAAACTGTTTTTCTTCTTTTTTCTTTAATTTTTAATTCTTTTTGCGATTTTTATACATCATATTTTTATAAAGTAGTTCACAATAGTTCATTACAGATAATATTCAAACACCCACCCAAACAGCAAGCATCTTTCGAACAATAAGAGGGAAATATGTAAAGGTTGTTGATTTCATTCTGGGGCCCTTTAATCCCATATATATGAGAATACAAGCAAGTATGTTAAAACCAAGCACATGTGTGCTGCTTTATGTACATCAGTGGGTTAGAGTATAAGAAGTTTCGTGGCTGTGTGCTCCAGAAAATACTGCATCTCTCTCTTCTGGAAGCTTTATTTTATAACCTCTGGATCTTGGCCGTTGATGAGATTACATGGCACTTGGGGGCAGTTTGTGGGTGTGACTGCCAAGCTACTGGAAAACTGGGGATCTGGGTGGAGGAGGCCCAGTCTGGATCCAAGCAGCCTTGGAGTTCTCAGCCACAGGTCCCGCATACCTGGGTTCCTCTGTCGGTTCCTTCATGGATGAAGCTTGTCTGAGCATGTGGAGAGTGGCCTTGAGCATGGCTATGGCTGGATTCTGGAAATTTTCAGCTGCCGGGGCTCTGCTTGGTGTGGGGAGGGAAACTCAACCTGCCCCCCTCCGAGGGGGCACCAGTGAAGACAGCCTGGCGTGGGGGCAGGAGATTTTGCCCCCAAACTGTTTTTCATTTCTTTTGATATGTGTCAGTTTTCACTGGTGTAAGATATCACATTGTTTTGATTTGCATTTCCTTAATTATCAGTGATGCAGAGCATTTTTATATCCCTATTGACCATCGGTAGGTCTTATTTGAAGAAATTTCTGTTCATCTCTTCTAGTTTTTTGAGGGTTTAGGATTTTTTGTTTCTTAAGTCTTGCCAGTGCGTTCTTTATCTTGGATACTAACTAACTCTTTGTCAGATGGATGATGGGAAAGTATTTTCTTCCAGTCCTTGGTTTTTCACTTTATTCTGGTCACTATTTCTTTGGCAGAGCAGAAGCTTTTTTCTTTTGTTTTTGGGACACACCTGGCAGTGCTCAGGGCTTACTCCTGAGCTATATGCTCAGGTATCACTTCTAGTGGGGCAAATGCAGGAAGCCAGAGATCAAACCTGGATCTGCAGTATGCAAGGCAAATTTACCTATCCACTCTACTAGCACTCTGGCCCCTTAAGGTGCAGAAACTTCTTAATTTGATGTAATACCATTTGTCTATCTTTGCTTACATTTTCTTGGCCAATAGCATTACATAGTTCCTTTTTTTTACCACTTATGCTATGTTATCCTTACCATCTGTCCACACTTGTATAGGGTTCTTTATCTCATATGTGTCATTTTGTGCATATATGCATGTGTTGCATGTGTTTTTGTGTGCTTTGTGACCCAAACCTTTATTCTTGCAGGAAATACATTCTAATTCACCTTGTCTTTGCTGTTATACATCAGCTTTCCACTGATCAGTACTGTTAAACAGGGAATATTAAGAGGTGCTCCTATGAATTTCCTGGATTCCAATCATCGTCACTGTCCCATTTCTAACAGCAAACCAATTTACCCTGGTAGCTGAGGTCAATCTTTCAGCCTGTATAAAGATCCCTTCTTTACTATTGGTCAGCCGGGGTGGGGGGTAGTTTTAGCTTCTAATTCGTCAGAACTTTGTTTCTGTTCATCTGTATCTAGATAATTGTTTTTTTTCATCCTTTATATAGGATGATATATAAAGAACATATATAGGATGATATATTATATATATTCTTGATATGAAGAAAGCCATGCTGTTGAACCGATTCCTATTGTCATTGACATTTTATACTTGGAGTCATAGCATAAATAGGGTAAAATGTCAAGTGATAGTTGTATGTCACCTTAAATTGGAAACTTCCTTTTTAAGAGCTTCATTTTCTGTGTATTCTCTCTGGTATCTATTAATGTGGTACACAAATATCTTTTATTACATTGAGAGGTACATCTTCATACCTTTCTTTCAGACATTTACATTTTTTAAATTCCATCAAAGTACCATTACTTATAGTATTCACAGTTTTCAACAATTTCTTTTCCTCCCTCTATCCCAAATAACTGACCAGCCTAGCTACTGGCAGCTACAAAACTGACTTTATGAAGCAAAATTCATAATTTTGTACCCCTCCCCAAAATTTATTTGTTGAAGTATTAACTATCAATGTTAACTAAAGTCTAGATAGGGCCTTTAGGAGTTAAGGTTGAGGCCATAAAGGTGGGACCCTGCTCTAACAGAATCGGTGATCTTATACAAAGGAAAAAAGAAAATTGAGTATACTGCCATTTTTAAATGAAGAGAACTCTTACACTGAATCTTACCTTTCTGGGACACTGATTTAAATGGTCATCTTCTAGAACTGTGAAAAATAAATTTCTATTATTTAAACCACTGGCCAGAGAAGGCCCAGTCCTGATCCGAGCAGCCTTGGAGGTCTCAGCCCCGGATCCCACACCCCTGGGTGCCTCTGTCAGTACCTTCATGCGTGAGGTTCATCCGAACGTGTGGAGAGGGGCCTTGAGCATGTCTGTGACTAGGCTCCAGAGATCTTCGGCTTCAGCGGGGAGGCAAGCTGGAGCCCATCCCCTCGGAGAAGACAGCCAGGCATGCGGGCAAGAGACTCTCAGTGTCCCTCTCTTCCGGGAGCTTGCTTTTAAGTCTCGGCCTAGATGTCCCATTTCCCAGTAGCTATGCGGTCACACCCAGGGACTGCCTCCAGCGCCATGTAATCCCATCAATGGCCAGCATCCAGAGACTTAAAAGCAAGCTCCCAGAAGCATATCTTATAGCCTACTTCTCCCTCTGGGAGAACCTGGCAAACTACCGAGAGTTTCCTGCCCACATGGGAGAGCCTCGCAAAGTCCCCATGGTGTATTCATATGCCAAAACCAGTAACAAGCTGGGTCTCATTCTCCTGACCCTGAAAGAACCTCCAATGCGGCATCGTTGGGAAGGATGAGTAGAAAGAGGCTTCTAAAATCTCAGGGCTAGGATGAATGGAGACATTATTGAGACCACTTGAGAAATTTGACGATCAACGGATGATGATGATGATGATGATGATGATGATGATGATGATGATGATTTAAATCACACAGTCAATTTTGTTTTAGTATTTTTCTATGGAAAGCCAGGATAATTGATATAGAATATTTAAGATATCTTTTCTCACATACAAAGTGGACAACTAGATGACTGTAAGCAGAATAACTTCCCACTGGATCTTTTCCCAGTATTTTAGGGCCAGCCTTAAACAGGTTTGTGGTACGATGACCAATAACTTTTCACTTATGCTGTTATACTAGGAAGATTTGTCCCTTTATCTTTGCCCATTTATTGGTCATAGAGAATTCCTTGTCAAGACCTTTATACAGGTTGGCTGAGATGTAGAAATACAGAAGTAGCAAATGAAGTGGAATCATTTGTATGCTTGTGATTTCTGGGCCAATTCAGTCAGTCCTGTATTTTGTATTTCACTTACAGTTTTATAGCATCTTTATGGATAAAATTTACATATCACAATCCAGAGAGATGTATAGGGGTTAAGATGCTTGACTTGCATATGGTTCCCCAAGCATGACCAGGAGTGTTCCCTAAGCACAAAACCAAGACCAACACTGAGCACAGTCAGGTGTAGCCCAACCCCTCCCTACCCCACCCCCAAATTTACACATCATATAGAAAGCAAGTTAGTGTGCACTTCAGTGGCTTTTACTATATTCAGAGATGTGGAACCATCATTACACTCAATTTTAGAAAACTTTAAACACCTTGATAAATAGTTAATCATGCCACATTTCCCCCCAAACCCTTAAACTATATGGAAACAATAATATACTTCGGTCGGGTATCTAGATTGAGTCCAAATTTTAGTAATTGTACTGAGTGCTACAATGAATAATGGTGTGCATAGACATTTTTGAATGAAAGTTTTTCTGATCTGGGGATAGACATTCCAAAGTGGACTTTTGGGGACATATGGCAATTCAATTCTGATTTTCAAAGGATCTTCCTTGCTGTTTCCCGTAGGATTTGGACCATACAACTTCCCACCAGTAGTGGATGAGAGTTCCTTATTCACCATATCCCGCCAACACAGATTGTTCCCAGTGTTTTTGGTATGTGACATTCTCACTGGTGTAGATGATATTTCATTGTCATTTTGTGTTTCTGTGATATTTTATCATAACTTCTTCCCTTTAATTTATGATACAATTATAGCTATCTCTTTTTTCTACATGAGCCTAGTAAAGGGTTTGTTGATCTTTTTATTTTGTAAAACTAGCTCTTGGTTTCATTGGTTTTTTAAAATAGTTTTTTTCTGTATCACTGATTTTGCTCTAATTTTGTTCATTTTGTTTCTTTTTTCTAGTTTTTAGAGATATGAGGTTTGGTTATTTATTTGAGCTTTATTTGTTTCCTGATGAGCATCTGTCTTGCCCTGAATCTCCTCTTCTAGCAATTTTTGCTGTATTCTATATGTTCTGTTAGCTCATGCCTTCATTCTTATTTTTAAAATAATTTGGGTGCTAAACATGGCAGTGCTTAAGGCTTTCTCCTGGCTCTCCACTCAAGGGTCATTTCAGGAGATACTTGGGTGACCATATAGGATGCTGGGAATTGAACCTAGTCATCTGCACCCAAGACAAACACCCTGCCCACTTACTATAGCCAGCCACTCCTTTTTCTTTGTACTATCTCCAGTCTTTCTATCTCGCCAGGCTCTTTCTTTATTATTTGCTCATTTATACATTATTAATTTAGTTTTATGCTATTTAGTTTCCATTTGTTTTTCATTTTACCCAGCTTTTTATTTGGGGTTGGTTTTTACCTTTCAAGTATCGCAGTTTGAAATGATACTTGATATGATTTCTAGCTTCTTGATTTTGGGGTACTTGTTTTGTGTCCAAGCATGTGGTCTATCCTGGAAAATGTCCCATATGCACAGGATGGAAGGTGCACTTGGATTTTTGAGGTGGGAGCTCTGTACATATCTGCTAAGCCCAGGTCTTTTATTTCTCTTTTAATCAATTTTTCTTATTGATTTTTTCTGGCCTAGTTCAGAGGAGGTGTTGAAATCTGCTGCTACTTAATATATTGTTGTCAGTATCTTTCTTCATATCTTTTAGCGGATACAATTTACTAGTGTTCTGTAGGTCACAACTATAACATATTAATTCTCAGTATTTCATTTGGTTTTATGTAGAAAATCTTTATTTCTGGCACTTTTTAAGTATCCAGTTTTTCCACAAGCTCTGCAATTTCATATTTATATCCATGAGAAATCCATACTCTGAAGTATCTATCAAAGTATTTTTAACCCATAAGTCTTATCTGAACATAAGACATTGGAACAGTTCTATATGTTGCAAAAAATTTAGAATTCTTGCTATGAAAGTTGTTATTACAAATAATTGGCAGGGATTATTAAATTTTTGTAACACAAAGTTTCTAAAATGATAAGAATTAATTAGAACATATCAGAGTCTTCAGTATCTCCACATATTTTTAGAATACCCATTTTATTTTATGCATATGTTAAGAAAGCTAATTTATTCTTATAGCAGTAAAGACAGATTATTAACTTGACACCTTTATTTTTTAATACTTCATGGAATATATTGTTTACATAAATACAGATAGAAATATTTCCTCTTTTTATAGATAATTTGAGAACTGGTTATATTACTGAGCCTGTGTTTAGAATGTTGGAGACAATGCTGTCTTAGAAATTATGGTTCTTGTCAATAAAATGAAGAGTTTAATCCCACATTTAAAGGATTACAGTCTCTATGGACCCCAGGGCACTTTTGAACCATAGGACTGAGTAATTAACTTCCATATATGAGTGTTCCAGGTGGATCTTGATGGCAAATTACATTTTTAGCTAAAGCTCTGGGCCTTTGTCATGTTAGTTTAACTTAATCCCTTGGCTTTCCTTATTCCTTAACTCCTAATTTTTAGGAATACCATGGGCCTAGGTGGGTCCATAGTAGGTTTCTATGTCATTCTGACTACAAAAATGGTAGAGTGTACAAACTAAAAGGTAGTTGGTAGAAGGGCAATGTCTTATGAAACAAGCTCTAAGCTGAAAAATGAAAATATGATGAATATCCTACTTCTCTCCAAATATAGAGTGACTCTCTGGGGTTAGTGGACTAAAACAAGCTATTCTGAGGCCTCTAGTTTGGAAAATGTGACAAATTCTTTCTTAGAGAGAGGTTACCTTGTTATAAACTGGTTCTTTAATTGTTACTATTTTATTATGAGTCACCAACATCTAGTGATCTTATTGTAAAAATTACATGTTAACTAGAACCCCAGGCTCCTGTCTGGACAGTACTGGTTAGTGGAGACTGACTTCTGAGAAAGAGTGAATGATGTGAAACTTAGGCCCAGAATGGCCACTTAAACACAATCTAAAGACTCAGCCTAACTGTTACGGGAATCTGTACAGAACACCTGTTCTATAAGGACATTGGTAGAGTGTATTGGACACTTTTGTGGCGATGGGTTATATAACTTGTGCATAAATACCATAAATGTTAATGCTATTGTAACTATGTTACCCAAACTATAGGAAAATAAAAATAAATTTTGAAATATCTGGTTTTACTTTATTAGAAGTAAACTTTATATGTTCACTGTATCACTGTCATCCCCTTGTTCATCGATTTGCTCTAGCGGGTGCCAGTAATGTCTCCATTCGTCCCTGTTGTATGCTAATGTAGCTTGATGGCGTATTGAGGGCTCTTTCAGGGTCAGGGGAATGAGGACCGTCATCTCTTACTGTTTTTGGCATATCGAGTACGTCACGGGTAGCTTGCCAGGCTCTGCCGTGCAGGTGGGATACTCTCGGTAGCTTGCTGGGCTCTCCAAGAGGACTGAGGAAATACTGTGTCGCTCTCTTCCGGGAGCTTTGTTTCGTAGTCTCTGGATCTTGGCCGTTGATGAGATTACATGGCGCCGAGGGCAGTTTGTGGGTGTGACTGCCAAGCTACTGGAAAATGGGAGATCTGGGTGGAGGAGGCCCTGTGAAGATCTGATCTGAGGTCTTGGAGATCTCAGTCACAGGTCCCTCATACCTGGGTTCCTCTACAGGTTCCTTCATGGGTGAGGCTCGTCCAAGCATGTGAAGAGTGGTCTTGAGCATGGCTGTGACTGCATTCTGGAGGTTTTCGGCTGCCGGGGTTCTGCTTGGGGCGGGGAGGGAAACTCAACCCATCCCCCTCCAATGGTCCCTGGTGAAGACAGACTGGCGCGGGGGCAGGAGGTTCTGCCATATGTAATACTAAAATGCACAACGCAAGGTTGAAATTATTGAATTCCTATTTTCAAGCTTTTTTATGGTTTCTGCTGTCAAAGCATAATTGTATTAACAAATTCAAAAATTATTATTATGTGACATACACTAATCAGACTGATTGGACAAAATCTTTGATCTTCCATATACCCATTAACAACATTCCTGGACTTCATGTTATATCTATTGGTGGAGTAAAGACAACTTGTAGGAGCTCAACCTGGCAATGCTCAGGGGTTAATCTATGCTCAGGATTTACTCCTAGAGGTGCTCAGAGGACCATATGAAGTCCATGCTGGGGATAGAAGCAAGGTCAGCTATATACAAGGCAAGCACCCAAACTGATGTGGCAATCTCTCCAGCCCCCGGGCAAATTTTTTATGCCGAATCATACCTTTCTCAGTGCTTAATAATAAAGCATTAAAAAATCATCTTAGGGACCGGAGCAATAGTACAGCGAGTAGGGCGTTTGCCTTGCACACAGCCAACCCGGGTTCAATCCCTGGCATCCCATATGGTCCCCCAAGCACCGCCAGGAGTAATTCCTGAGAGCAAATCCAGGAGTAACCCCCGAGCATCACTGGGTGTGACCCAAAAAGCAAAAAAACAAAACAGAAAACAAAAAGAAAACCTGGACTAGCCTGAGTATTGTAATGCTCAGAATTCTGCTCTGTGGGAATTGTATGCACTAAGAAGACATTACCTCTGGATTTTGACAAATATTTGAAAACATGTCTACAGTAGTAGAAGAATGAAGAAGTATACTTTCTTGTATATTTCTGTGTTTGTACAGAAAATATACGGCTCATGTGGGACGTTTTTTATTGCAAGAGAACGTTCTAAAGAATCAATGGAGGAAGAATTAACCTGTGTGTATAGGAGGTTCCCATCCAAATTCAGAAAAATACTATTTTGTTTAGAGATAAGGAACTTCTCCATACCCCTGTTTGTGCATTTCTTCTCTATTGACACTGATTTTTAAATTAAAATTCAACATACCTATCAAGTGATAGCTTTTTCCAAAACTTATTTGGAACTGAACTTTTAAAATTATTAAAATGAAGGCATAGAGCATAAAAAGAACATGCCATTTACTATTTTGTTACTCTTTATAATTGAACATATATTTATTTTTAATGTAACACCATAGACTGAAGTGAGAAAAATTCTATATTTGAGGGAGTATATTCGTGGTGTGTGTGTGTGTGTGTAGGGAGCCATTTTACAAGCCTGGCTCTTTTCTTCTAGTCAAGTGGAGGCTTACTTGGGATTCCTGTAACAAGGTCGCCACTGCTGACCTTACTGATCTTATCATTTCGCCACTTGTTTCTCACTAGCCAACGCCCATGCCTGATCTGCATTTTATTACTGTTCATATGGGGGTCCAAGCATGCATACTATACCACCTCCTCCCAGCAGAGAGGTATAAGTATTGTAACTGCAGTAGAATAAACTCTCTCTCTCCTCCTTCTGGCTCTGCATCTGTTCATTCAGCTGCATCCCCTCCTTAGCCCCACGAAGGGTCCTGCCTGCTGGACAGGACGGGACCCCCACATGTGTGCGTATGATACCTAAACTGTTTTGGACCACACCTGGTGATGTTTAGGGGCTAGTGCTTGGGGGAACCATCTACAGTGTTACGGATTAAACTGGAATCAGCCAAATGCAAGGAAAGCAAGTGCCCTACCCTCTCTAAAGTCTCACTGAACCCCTGAGTTTATTGTTACGAAGACTTTGAAAAGAGGAAAAGCTTTAAATTGGTTACAAGGTTCATGGACTGTTTCATTGGCTCTTAATGGATCATACGCTTCAATAAGTAACCTAATTTGGCCTTTTAAAGAAAATGAATGAGCGTTTACTGCATTAGCTAAATTATATAAAGTTGGCTTCTAGATTAAAAATAAGAATAACTTTCCATTATGTTTTAAGAATAAATGGTACCAATAGAAGGTTTTATTTCTTGGGGGAAAAATCCATAAAATGCATATTATTATGAATATATTTATAAGCAGTGTTTTTAAATGTTTTTGTCAAAATCAAAGACATGCATTCCAGAACTTTGATCTTAACCCTTAGAAATTGCTTCTAAGATAAAACTTTATATGTTACTATAGTTATTTGGTAGCTTAAGGGAAAAGGTACAGAATAAAAAATGTATTCCATGCTCCGGACCCCAGACTGGGCCCACAACACCGGGGTGCCAGAAGGTACAGCCAGCATGCCTTCTCCCGATGGAGCCCCGGCGACACTGAGCTTCTACTAACACGGCTCCGGTATGCAGGACTGGGACATCTCCAAACGACGCGACTGCTTACGTGGTTGCGCAATCTTTCCTGATATACAAAAATATGCTCAGGAATGGCTCTGCCACCCCTGAACGTCCATTACCCCAGAGGCACAGAAACCAATCTCAGAAACGCAGTGGCTGCTGGCAGATATACTACTGGACTCTGAACTAGGCTACGGCCCCATGCAGCCCCAGGAGGGGAAGGGTTTCTGTCCCTTGGCCTTTTCCCTCCTGCGCGACAGCTGATGACTGCCACTGTTCAGAACCAATTGGACAGAGAGGTAGGAGTTTGCAGTGCTGGGACGGGATGCATGGGGAATCTCTTGATGGGGGAGGCAGAACCGGCCCAGCCTCCTGCCTAAATGAGACCCCGAGTGGTCGCGCATAAACAGCTCCTCTGCTCCTGAACAGCCATAGTCCCAACGCCACAGAAACCAATCTCGGAATGCAGCGGCTGCCGGCAGAAATAACTCTGGACTTAATACCAGAACTCCAAAACTGGGCGGCTGCTTTCGAGACCGTGCAACATCTTATGCTCTTTGTTACCAACAATAGGAAACATACAATCTAATGATGCCACTCCGACAAGTCTGACTGTTGGAGGAAAAACTCCAAATAATGATAGTGAGTTTCCTGTCAAAAATTGAATGTAATCTAATCCAGCATATCAACAAAAGTAAAGACAAAAACCATATGATCATATCCATAGATGCAGAGAAAGCATTTGACAAGATCCAACATCCTTTCATGATGAAAACCCTCGCCAAAATGGGGTTTGGAGGAACTTTCCTTAAGATAGTCGAAGCCATCTATCACAAGCCTACGGCAAGCATTATCCTCAACGGGGAAAAACTAAGGGCCTTTCCTCTGAGATCGGGCACAAGACAAGGATGCCCACTCTCACCACTCCTCTTCAATATAGTACTGGAAGTACTTGCGATAGCTATTAGACAAGAAAAAGAGATTAAGGGCATCCAGATAGGAAAGGAAGAAATCAAACTCTCACTATTTGCAGACGACATGATACTATATCTAGAGAAGCCTAAAACCTCTACTAAGAAACTCTTAGAAACAATAGACTTATACAGTAAAGTTGCAGGCTACAAAATCAATACCCAAAAATCCATGGCCTTCATATATGCAAACAATGAGGCAGAGGAAAGGGACATGAAAAAAGCAATCCCATTCACAATCGTGCCCCAGAAAATCAAGTACCTCGGAATCAGCTTAACCAAGGAAGTAAAAGACCTTTACAAAGAAAACTACATAACGCTACTCCATGAAATCAAAGAGGACATGAGGAAATGGAAACATATACCCTGCTCGTGGATAGGGAGAATCAATGTTGTCAAAATGGCAATACTCCCTAAAGCATTATACAGATTCAATGCGATCCCTATAAGTATACCCATGACATTCTTCAAAGAAATGGATCAAGCAATCCTAAATTTCATATGGAATAACAAACGTCCAAGGATAGCTAAAACAATTCTTGGGAAAAAGATGATGGGAGGCATCACCCTCCCCAACCTCAATCTTTACTACAAAGCAGTAACAATTAAAACAGCATGGTACTGGAACAAAGGCAGAGCCGTAGACCAATGGAACAGGGTGGAATATCCCTACACACAACCCCAAATGTATGATCATCTAATCTTTGATAAGGGAGCAAGAGATGTGAAGTGGAGCAAAGAAAGCCTCTTTAACAAATGGTGCTGGCAAAACTGGACAACCACATGCAAAAAAATGGGTTTAGACCTTGACCTGACACCATGCACAAAAGTCAGATCAAAATGGATTAAAGACCTCAACATTAGACCACAAACCATAAGGTACATTGAAGACAAGGTCGGCGAAACCCTCCACGATATTGAAGATAAAGGTATCTTCAAAGGTGACACGGAACTAAGCAATCTAGTAAAAACAGAGATCAACAAATGGGACTACATTAAACTAAAAAGCTTCTGCACCGCAAGAGATACAGTGACCAGAATCCAAAGACTATCCACAGAATGGGAAAGGATATTTACACAATACCCATCAGATAAGGGGTTGATATCAATGGTATATAAAGCACTGGTTGAACTCTACAAGAAGAAAACATCCAACCCCATCAAAAAATGGGGCGAAGAAATGAACAGAAACTTTACCAAGGAAGAAATACGAATGGCCAAAAGGCACATGAAAAAGTGCTCTGCATCACTAATCATCAGAGAGATGCAGATCAAAACAACCATGAGATACCACCTCACACCACAGAGATTAGCACACATCCAAAAGAACAAAAGCAACCGCTGTTGGAGAGGATGTGGGGAGAAAGGGACCCTTCTTCACTGCTGGTGGGAATGCCGACTGGTTCAGCCCTTCTGGAAAACAATTTGGACGATTCTCAAAAAATTAGATATTGAATTCCCATTTGACCCAGCAATACCACTGCTGGGAATATATCCCAGAGAGGCAAAAAAGTGCAATCGAAACAACATCTGCACATGTATTTTCATTGCAGCACTGTTTACAATAGCCAGAATCTGGAAAAAACCCGAATGCCCCAAAACGGATGACTGGTTGAGGAAACTTTGGTACATCTATACAATGGAATACTATGCAGCTGTTAGAAAAAAGGAAGTCAAGAATTTTGTAGTTAAGTGGATGGGCATGAAAAGTTTCATGCTGAGTGAAATGAGTCAGAAAGAGAGAGACAGACATAGAAAGACTGCACTCATCTATGGTATATAGAATATCAGAGTGGGAGACTAATACCCAAGAACTGTAGAAATAAGTACCAGGAGGTTGACCCCATGGCTTCGAGGCTGGCCTCACGTTCCGGGGAAAGGGCAACTCAGAGAAGCGATCACCAACTACATTGTAGTCGAAGGCCATGTGGGAGAAGGGAGTTGCGGGCTGAATGAGGGCTAGAGACTGAGCACAGCGGCCACTCAACACCTTTATTGCAAACCACAACAGCTAATTAGAGAGAGAGAACAGAAGGGAATGCCCTGCCTCAGTGGCAGGGTGGGTTGGGGGGGAGATGGGATTGGGGAGGGTGGGAGGGACACTGGGTTTACGGGTGGTGGAGAATGGGCACTGGTGAAGGAATGGGTTTCCGAACTTTGTATGAGGGAAGTATAAGCACAAAAGTGTATAAATCTGTAACTGTACCCTCACGGTGATTCTCTAATTAAAAATAAATAAATTATTAAAAAAAAAATTGAATGTAATCAAAGTAAGGAAAGAGCAAAGTGAAAATCATCTGCCACACAGGCAGAGGGGTAGTGGGAGGGGGTTATGCTGGGGTTTTTGGTGGTGGAACATGTGCACTGATGAAGGGATGGGTGTTTGAGCATAGTATGACTGAGTCTCGATCCTAAAAGCCCTGTAACTGTTCTCATGGTGACTCAATTAAAAAATAAATTTAAAAAAAGACAACCTGGTGAGAGAAATATGGAAGTGGTAACAAATGTGACAAATACTTAGCAGGAAAATGAAAGAGTAACCCATGAAGTTTGAACAGGAAAGCAATATTTCCAAGAAACTGTAAATATAAAGGTCCTGTGGTAGAATTGAATTCGATCTGTTAAAGGAACACCAAGGATTCAGTGTATCTGAAATGGGGTGAAGAAGGTGCCATACAACTCATGAAGTCAGAAGGGAGAAAGGGAGGGAGAGGAGTGGGTGGTACCAGATCAGGATCCTCCTGTGCCTAACTTCTTCCACTGAGCCATGACCCATATGGACTTGCAGAATTAAATGTAAAAGTTTCAAAAAGTATTAAAAATGTGTCTAAAAATAAAAAAATGAAAAAATGTATTCCAGTAATATACCTTTTTTTGTGGAGATAAGAATGTCCTATTAAATTAAAAAGTTTATTTTTGTCTAAACTAGAATCACTGTCATTGTATCATTGTCATCCCATTGCTCATTGATTTGCTTGAGTGGACACCAGTAATGTCTCCATTGTGAGACTTATTGTTACTGTTTTTGGCATATCAAATACACCACGGGTAGCTTGCCAGGCTCTGCTGTGCGTGCAAGATTCTCTCGGTAGCTTGCCGGGCTCTCCAAGAGGAACAGAGGAATCGAACCTGGGTCGGCTGCCTGCAAGGCAAATGCCCAATTTCCTAATATCTTGCCATGATTTTCCAAACTAGCATTTCCAGTTTTTTTTAGTTGACTTGATTTGATTAAAAATTCAGATGGTCTTCTTCTAAAGACTGTGCAACCTGGAGTTGGAGAGTTTGATGAAAAACTGAAGAGATATTACCACAGTAATTATACTGTTATTTTTGTTAATGTCGGCAGACATCAGAGACACTACTAACCAGAAAACTTGTGAACTGAGTGTTTTGACTGACATGTGGAAGCTGCAGTTCTTGGAGTTCTTGACAGGATTTCCATTTCCCTTCCACTTTAATGTTTTCTCTAATTTGTCAAGGATTTATTCAGACACAATTCCTTAAATGGGTGATATATCCTAAGTATGAGATACTGATTTTAGTAAATATTGAATAAAACGTTGTCTGAATTATGGAAATTCTCAGTGGGTTCCAAAGGCAGTACTGTAAAGACGCAACAATATGCTACCTCCCAAAATGTCTTGGGTCAAATATACTTTCATAAGAAGGATTCTGAAGGTAGTTTATCTTTGAAAGAATATTTTCTCCACCAGGTCAGTTTGTTCTATTACACCCTTCCCCCTCATGATAATTCCATTCAGCAGGAAATGGCCAGATTTGAAGTATAGTTCAAATTAGTTGTATACTAATTTCTAAGATGAACCGACAGAACTAGTGTAAAAAATTAAATTAAACATCTCATAGGAAACAACTTCCCCGTATGCTTGAATTCTGAGTAAAAATGATAAAGGGCTACTCTCACCATGCCAGCCTCTTCCATTCCTAATTATATCCAGGTGGATTTTTACTTGATGTCCCAACTTCCACAGAAATGGAAGGAAGACCTAGCAGTGTATATTGAAACCAGGCCAAAAGAAACCTTATCTCTGCAAGTTTGTCCTTCCTTCACTCTTCCTCCAAAGACTAAAGATAAAAATTCAGCTTATCTCCAGGGTAAAGCATGTACTTCAGCCATTAGATCTTTCTCCCTGGTATTTCCTACCCAAATTTTACTGTTGCCAACCTTGCCCTGTGTCCTGACAGGTATACCTCTACAGACTATATTTTCTAGGCTCTCTTATTTATTTATTCATTAATTTATATTTTAATATGGTTTGGGGCCCACAAGGGTTACTCCTGGCTCTGCACTCAGGAATCACTCCGGTGGTGCTCAGCGAACCATATGAGATGCCAGGGATTGAACCTAGGTCAGCATGTGAAAGGCAAGCACATTAACTGCTGTGCTATCTCTCTGCCTTCTATGTTCTCATACATATTGATTTTTAGATGGGTTTGGTAAAGGATTAGAAATTAAATGAATGGGGGTACTTCTCCCCACTCCCTCCCTGCTTTGGCACTGTATCTCTGGCAGCAGCTTCAGCTCTGTATAAAGAGATCGACTGCTCAGCTCCTCCTCCTTCATGGTCCTGGAACTTACAGGGCTCTGGTAACTCTGGAATTTCTTCCCTTGACCTCTTGGCTCTAGTGTTGGTAATGGTTTCCTATTTATACTCCACTATCCATTGTTTCTTTCTGTATCCCTGGCCACTCAGTATAAATAGTCCTTTACTCAACTCTATTATTCTGAACCATATGGAGTGAATTATTTTCCTACCTAGGTTCTACTGATAAAGTTTATTCATATATTTGTCCTTTACCTTATCTGCCTGATCCTAAAGAACTATAATGCTAGAAGAGGAAAACTCCCCACTTGGGTGTTTTTCTGTACACTTTCTGGGTTGTTCTAAAATGCTTAGTGATAGAGTACCACGGAAATAAAATGACTCATCTAAGGAGATTATATTTTTTAAAAAGTTTTAAAAATTTACAAGTAATACATACTCTTGGTAGAAAATACAGGAAAGCACCAATAGAAAATAAAATCTTTAGTAATATCACTACTTTAGTAAAAGAGTCCTTGTTAACATTTTGAGGAATATACGTTTTATCTAAATACACCCTTAAAAAAATTCACAATCCTTAAAGAAGTTCTGAGCTTGAATTCCTGATTTTTGGAATTTTCACAACTTCCCCGATCATTAGTTGTATGTGCAGAGCAGGAACAATTGAAGTAAAGAAGCACAGAGAAGGAAGTTGACCTGACAAGTTTTCAGGGTTCAGCCCCATGCTGGGCTGTCATTTGATGTACTTACATGGACCCCACCCACACTAAGTCCTGCTGGACTGGGCTGGGCTGCGCTGTGCTTGTGTGCTCTCTGGGAGGGGCTGCCTTCTCCAAGTCTCACTCTCAGAGGAATCTAAGCCAGAAGTGTGGGTAAATAAATTACCAGCTGTATAGCTGATTGTCTTGCGCAAAGCTCCGTGGAATAAATGGAATCCTCTAGAGCCTAACCATCTCAGAGAGAGAAGTTAGGTTAAAAAAAAGTTAATTCCAAATTGACTGCAGATTGCAAATGATTTTAGACAGGAATGAACCTAATCTTATTGTGGGTGATAACTTTAATCCTGGAAAATTGTGCTTATTTAAGGATGCCAGTGTCATTTTGTTTTCCCTCAGAATTAGTGGAGGAAACTTTTCTGCTGTTTGATTCTTATATATCCTTAGGAGAAATGACACTGTTTTGTAAGTGTAGAATGCAGTGCTTCTATCCCTTATATTTACCCAGTGTTATGCTCACCCTCAAATAATCATCCCTCTTGTCAAGTTTATAAAACGCGTTCAAAAATCAATTTTTCAAAAAAAAGATTGTAAGTTTGAGTCATGACCACAGAGAGGAAAACTGCACAGGCAGAGTGGAGATAATTCTGAGATAGCTTATTGGTGCCAATGTTGTTTTTCTTCAAGTGGAGTGAAGGTGTCCCATCTAATTATTTGTCTTACTACTTTAAAACAATTGAAATGCCAATTTTCTACTAGTTTCCTCCTCAGGACAGTTATTATGAGCAACTTTAGAGGGAATTTGGGTACGATCCTTTCGTACTCTATTATTCTTCAAGTTCCTGTCTTCATTCCCAAAAGATCCTGTTACATGTTTGATTTTCAAAGTTTTAAGGAGAGAAAAACTTTGAAAATAATGTCAGAGACCAGTCTAGGACTGAAAGCATAAAGAAAACTAATTTTTTAAGGAAGACTTTTCCACTTAAACTAAAATATTTGAAAATCAAATATTTTTTATCTGGAACTCTTGCACCTTCTCAGTTCATGCTAAGGTGAAATAGTTGTTAAGTTTACTGAACTCTAAATAGACTGACATCTGGGAAGGGTGAACTCATATTATAGTTATTTGTTTACTTAAGATGAGTGCCAGTACTCGATAAATGTGCTGAAGCTTTCTAGTGACTGTCTGGATGTGCAATTATAGTTTATTTTGGTTTTGTTTTAGTTTTATTTTGGTTTGGCGGCCACATCTGGTTGTATTCAGTGCTTGTTCCTGGTTCTGTACATATGAATAACTCCTGGAGGTGCTAAAGGGACCACATGAAGTGTCCTTGGATCAAACCCAGGTAAACCACATGCAAGACAAGTGCCTTCCTGCTGTACTACTTCGTTGTCCCTGTGTTTTTGTTAGACTTCATTCAAACGTACCTATGGCTAAACATTACAAACAGTCCCAAGATGGTCAATCAGGAGAGCAGGAAGAACCACAGACTTTTAGGAGGCCAATGCCTTGTCCATTAGGCCACTGGGGCTGACCCATAGACTCTTAGAAAGCGAGGGTTAAACTGGTTAAACCCAGGTGAAGCGATATGCTGATAACTACTCCTTGTCTGTCTAAAGAGAGAAATTTTGAATTGAATTATCAGAAAGGAATGGCAATAGCAAGGTTGATAGAGATCTGATCTCAATATTCTTGAACATGCAGCTGTGATGTTACATTTGGTATAAGCAGAGTGGAGGAAAGACTAGGAATGAAGGATTTCTGTGGAATTGTCAGACTATATGTTCTAGCATCAAAACAAGCTGTCCTTTACATTGAGACAACTTTAGATGATTGAGTAATTGAGACATTATAGGGCAGGTAAACTCATTCTACAGTGACCACCATTCCTATGATGCACTATATATGTTGCTATAATACTCTTCAATGATTTTCTTTATGACAACAGACAAGTCGCATAATCAATGCTTTCCTTTGATTCTTACCCACTCGGGAGTCACTGTCTGTAAGCAAAAGATTTGTTTAGCAGTGATATGAAAGGAACTCATGTGATAGTTTTCTTAACTATTTAGACTGTTGCTCATGGTACAGAACAGGAGAACGGGAGTATTACTGCCAAAGGGAAAGGAATGCTGAATGCTAGGAATCTTTGACTAGGGAGTAATTCTGTGCCTGAGAAGGGATCCTTATCACACAATTTGATTTTCACTAGAAACCAAGGAATAATAAGGTAAATGCCACAGCCATTTCTATAGGGGCCACACTCAGCAGAGCTGGGAGCTTCCAGGGCTACTCCTGGTAGTGCATGTGGGACTATGTGGTGACAGATATTGAACTTAGGGCTTTACAAATGCTAGGTATGTGTTAGGCATATTATTTACAACTTAAGATATCTACTCTGCCCCCACATTTTTGAAGCACGTATAGTTAACTTGATGAATTCAGATATTTTGATTCCTAGCTCAAGCGTTAGTTTGTTGGACATAATGTTCCTAAATTGAAATGTAGCACTGTACTGTAGCACTGTTGTCCTGTTGTTCATCGATTTGCTCGAGCAGGGGAAAATAGGTGCTACTCAGTATAAAGAATCAAGCAGTTACTTCTGGGAATATATCCCGAGGATGCAAAAAAGCACAATAGAAATGACATCTGTGCCTATATGTTCATTGCAGCACTGTTTACAATAGCCAATTTCTGAAAACAACACAAGTGCCCTAGAACAGATGATTGGTTAAAGTAACTTTGGTACATCTACACAATGGAATACTATGCAGCTGTAAGGAGAGGTGAAGTCATGAAATTTTCTTATAAATGGATAGAAATGGAGAGTATCATGCTAAGTGAAATGAGTCAGAAAGAGAGGGACAGACATAGATGGAGTGCACTCATTTGAGTATAGAATAATATCACATGAGGCTGAAACCCAAGGACGGTAGATACAAGGGCCAGGAGGATTGCCCCATAGCTGGAAGACTGCTTCATGAGCAGAGGGGAGAAGGCAGATGGAATAGAGAAGGGATCACTAAGAAAATGATGGCTAGAGGAATCAGTCGGGATGGGAGATGCATGCTGAAAGTAGATAATGGACCAAACATGATGACTTCTCAGTGTCTGTGTTGCAAGCCATAATACCCCAAATTAGAGAAAGAGTATGGGGAATATTGTCTGCCATGGAGGCAGGGGGAGGGTGGTAAAGGGGGGGGTATACCAGGGATATTGGTGGTGGGGAATGTGCACTGGTGGAGGGATGAGTGTTTGATCATTGTGTGATTGTAACACAAACATGAAAGCTTGTAACTGTCTCATGGTGATTTAATAAAATTTAAAGAAAATGGATTTTGAGTGGATTCCAAACTATGTTCTCTCTTGTGGGCATGAACAGGCCCCCATCTGGCTGTGCTCAGGGCTTACTACTGGATCTATGTTTAGGAATCACTCCTCGTGGTGCTCAGGGAGCCATATGTAGTGCTGGAAATTGAACTGGGGTCATCTATATGCAAGACAAGTGCCTAACCCCCTTGCTATCTCCCCAGTCCTACTTTTTATTTTTTAAAGCTTGACAGAAGCAGAAAATGTTGAAAGTATTAGAAGATATTTTCTTTCCTGAGAACATAATTTTTATGTGTTGAACACTAATTCATCCTACCATCGTATAATGGATATTCATTATAGGGACCCATTTTGTCACTTCACATAAATGTGTCTAACTACTCCAAGATATACTTTCCTCATATGTAAAATGGGGGAGGCAATATTAGTGCTTGATTTATATTGCATTTGCAAGGATTAAAAGAGATAATGCATATAAAACACTTCCTGTAGGAATGAGGTGATCACTCACTGGCAAAAGTGTCTGCCCTCCAAGTGTGAAGTTGCAAGATCTGCCTCTTGTGCTGTTCACACATACTGAGCAGAGTCCCAACAGTTCTGCTCTTTGGGATGCCCAGTGCTTCAGTGGAGTGTGAGATCCATAGTACCAGAGCCAGATATGTGTAAGCACCAGAACTAAGGTATGTGAGTCCTGATGAGAACTGCAACTAAATATGTATAAGCACATTGGCCAGTAGAATCACTAGTGAGGATGTGTGCGAGCACCACAGTGGTCCCTTACAATCAGAATATGCACAAGCACCACAACTAAAGGTGTGGGACACCTGTTGAGCACATATATAAGCAATGGAACTAGAAGTATGTAACCCTGACACAACCAAGTGTGTGTGACCCCTGTTGTTGCAATAACACAAATAGGAAGGGAAGGAGTAAAATTCTTTCTACTGTGTTTAGCATATGAAAATAACTTTGGGGGGGTGGTTCACACCTATCTGTGGTCATGGCTTATCCCTGGGTCTGTGCTAAGGAATCACTTGTGGCAGGTTTCGAGGACCACATACCCCATATGAACCCTGGCCTGCCACATGCAAGGCAAAGATTCTAACTGCTGTACTATTGTGCTGGCCCTCTGAAAATTACTTAAAAATTGTTTATTCCCTTTCTTTTCCTCTTGCACATTAGTTTGTTTACAGTAGTTTTTCTATTATTATTATTTTTTTGCTTTTCAGGTCATACCCGGCGATGCACAGGGGTTACTCCTGGCTCATGCACACAGGAATTATTCCTGGCGATGCTCTGGGGACCATATGGGAGGCTGGGAATTGAACCCGGGTCAGCTGCGTGCAAGGCAAAGGCCCTACCCACTGTGCTATCTCTCCAGCCCCTACGGTAGTTTTTCTTGAGTAAAAACTAATAGTCCTAATGAGTTTTATGAATTCAGCAACTAGAGAGATAGTATAGGAGTTAAGATGCGTGTCTTGCATGTGGCCACCATTGGTTCAATCCTTGGCACCAAATGTAGTTTCCTAAGCACTGCCAAGATCAATACCTGAGCATAGAGCTGGGAGCAAGCCCAGAGCACTGCTGGGTGTGGCCCTATAACCAAAGTTCTTAGGAAGTGAGCATTTTTCCAAATATGGACTCTAGCATATGCTCAAATGTGTTGTAGCTTATTCAACACGGCTAAATAAACCCCAGCCCACAAGAATTTTATCTTTATGATTCCTTTTCCCTCCTCATCATTATCTTAGAACCCAGAAGACAGGACTGAATTTCTCAAGCAGCTCTGTAATTCAACAGAAGAGAGTCTCAAAATTACTTGATAATTGAGGGACTTTACTTTGCCTCAGCACTACTAATGTTAGATAAAATGTTGGATGGTTTTTGTTCTAAGGGATAACTTGTACCTACAGGATGTGTAGCAGTGTCTGTTGCCTTTACCCTTGTGATGCTAATAGCACTTCTCGTAGCATCCCCTCTTCTATATATGATAACCCAAACTGTCTCCACACATTGTCAAATGTCATTTGTGGAGGGGAGGCAACATGTTCCCCAGTTAAGAAATGATCTGAAGAGAAACTAATAATCTATTTGGCAAATAAGTAATAGGTGAAACTAATAGAATATTTCACAATTACTAAAAATTTGAAGGGCAAGTCTGGAGTGAGGGAAAGAAGAGTTCAGGCAAAGGAACTTCCTGGATTTTGAAAGTGACCATATTTTATATACCAGGACTTATGGATAGAGAACTTTATGAAACATATATCCTAATCTCAGAAAGTCATCATTTAGTAGGAGTGGCAACCACTTGGATGATGAGAATGCAATGGGGGAAATGTTCATGTCAGAAACATACAAAGCTTATTTTGTGAAAGTGGGAGTACAGAAGAGAGATGCCCAGCTTAGTTGGGTACAGGGAGGCTTTCAAGAGATCATATTTGAACTGAAGAATGGAAATGATTATCAAGGAGAAAATAAATAGAATGGAGGAGACATGAGAAATTTTAATTTTTGGACTATAATTCAAATCATTTAGTTTGATGAGACAGATGCTCTAGAACAAGTAGTGTTGGAAGATTTCACCTCTAAATAGTAAACAGACCATGAAAATACTTCAGAATCTTACAAAAACACAATTCTGAGAGCCATCAAAAGTTTCTCCATGGTTGTATTTAAATTCCAGGACAATAACTTTGGCAGCAGTGTAGAAAATATACTGAAAGTTGGGTGACTGCTTAGCTGGCTGTTGTAGTCCAGGGAAGAGAAGATTATGACCTGGGTAGGGTTGTGTTGCTAAGGAATTTATTGAGGTGAGAAGTCAAACAGAACTTGGGGACTAGTTAGATGTGAGGACAGTTTCTGCCTTGTGTTATAAGGTAGATCACTGTGCTCTTCACTACAACTGAGAATATTGGGGAGGAAGAAGATGAAAAGAAGCTTATGTTTAAGTTGGGAAAAGCTGAATTTGATGGTTTTTTGATCATTGAGGTGGTGATAGTATCTATATGAGTTTGAAGATCAGGAGAGTGTTTAGGGTTTTGTTGCAAAATTAAGAATCATCAGGAGGGGCTGGAATGGATACAGTGGATAGGGCATATGCCTTGCACATAGCCAACCTGGGTTTGAACCCCATCACCCCATATGGCCCATATGAGCCCACCAGGAGTGATCCTTGAACACAGAACCAGGAATATTCCCTGAGCACCACTGGACATGGCCTAAACAACAACAACAACAACAAAATAATCCTGGACTATATTATATTGTATTGATTGATTTGAATTTCTTTATTACACAGATTAAAACAATATAGCAACAACCATCACAAATTGATTTTATTATTTTCTGATAATTCCATTTGCCATTTTGTTGGAGCAAGCAATATGAAGTTAATTTGTTATGTGCATGGTTAGTGGGCAGGCTTGTGGAGGGAAACTGGGGACATCGTGGAGGGAAGGTTCCATCATTTGTGGGATTGGTGTTGGAACAGTATACGCCTGAGACAGCTGTATTATGAACAAATTTGTAAATCATGGTGTTTTAATAAAAATAAAAATTAAAATGATGAATCATCATGGAAAATTGCTGCTACAGGAATGGTGAAATCATCCAAGGGAAGTTTTATTATTGAAAAGGACAAGGATATTCCTGTGATTTTATTCTTCGCTTCATTTGTTTTCACTTCTTGTGAAAGACTTTCTTTGAGTAACATATGAAATATCACCCCTATTATTCTATGTCAAATTACTCTTTTTTTGGTAACAGGGGTATCCCATGTTATGTTGTTATATATTTAATCAATTCACTTTTTGGTTTATCTTAGATATTTATGGTAGTTTAATTCTCAGACATTAAAAAGTTCAGCCACTCAAAGTCAAAATTTCCATCTCACATTCAACATTTCCTCCAGTCCCCAACATCTAATGTATCTTGACCAGAGATTCCACATGTGACCAAAAAACAATGGCTTATCTGTTTTTTTAATTCTCTTAGCTATTTCTTCTTCCCTACTTGCTCTACTTAGTTGTGACTCCTCTGGGACTGAGTACTAGAGAAGGTAAGTAGAGGGAACCTCAAGGTAGGGTTAGAACCTTCCTTGACTGGTGCTGGTATAATTTGTCTAAACATATCCTTTGAGAGGTAAATGCTTAAATATAGCTTTCTTTCTTTTTTTAAATTCTCGGGCCATATACAGTGGTGCTCAAGACTAACTCATGGGCCTGCAATCAGGGATCACTCCTGGAAGAAGAGCTTGGAGGACTAATGTGATGCTGGGGATTGAGTTCAAGTCAGCTGCATGAAAGACAGGTTTTACCCGCTGTACTATCTATCACTCTGTCCCATAATAGAGCTTGAGTGCTTGATGTACTTTTGTGGTTTCTTCATCAACCCATCTTATTCTCCTTACCCAAGTGGGAAACTTTCCTTACCTAATGAGAATAGTATGTGCTCTGACTGTCATCCACTTTTTTCCTTGCTACACGACTTTCTTCTCATGTGATCCTCATTGTTCTGTGGGAGTTTCCAGATAACATTCAGAGGTAACTTGACCCATTGGAAAACAGGTTTGTGGTGGGTTGGACCTCTTTGTTTGTCCTGGAGTTGTGAAAAACTTCAGCCTGAAGTTCAGGTATCTGACTTTGGCTTTCTTCAGGTAAAAATCAAGCACAAGTCTCTTTCTTCTCCAGACACCACAGGACATCTGTAAAGTTCTCCCATAAACTCTTCTGGCTTCAGTAGCAACACAGAAGGCCTGAAAAACAGGGTGGTATATTAAGCCTGGAATTAAGTTGTAAGTCTTCCCTCTCTAACAGTGTTACTGGGATCTTTTTTTTTTTTTTTTACTTTTTGGGTCACACCCAGCAATGCACAGGGGTCACTCCTGGCTCATGCACTCAGGAATTACCCCTGGCGGTGCTCAGGGGACCATATGGGATGCTGGGATTCGAACCTGGGTCGGCCGCGTGCAAGGCAAACGCCCTACCCGCTGTGCTATCACTCCAGCCCCTGGGATCTTTTAACCTTGCTTGATTAAGAGCATTACATGTTTCTTATTTTCATAAATTGCATTCAAAATATTTTTTCTTCCTACAGTTATTCTCTAGACTTCTCCCATACACAGCAGAGTTGAATAATAATGGAAGTATTTGTTTGTCTACTTCTTAGCAAGTCTCATTTGTAGATTTTTTTTGCTGATGGAAAATTTCAATGGAAATATGAGTTAAGATTATGGGTTAAGATTATGAGTTAAGATTATGGGTTAATATTATGGGAAATATGAGTTAAGATTATGGATTGGGAGCATATACCTGCAGGTATATGGACAATTAATCTTCCATATTAATTGTTGGAAGTAAGGAAGCAAAGTATGAAGTGGATCCAGGAAAGATTCTTCAATAAATGGTGCTGGAAAAACTAGTTGGTCACATGCAAAAAATGGATTTAAGAACCCTTTCTAACATGATGCATAAAAGTCAAATGAAAATAGCTGAAAGCCCTCAGATCAAACTGGTCATAAATTATATTAAAGAAAACATAGGCAGAATCCTTCTTGGCATTGACTACACAGACATCTTCAGTGATTCAATGCTACTGGCCAAGAAAATGGAAGCAAAGACAAACAAATGGAACTCTATCAAACTAAGAAACTTCCCCACTGCAAAAGAAACAATGACCAGAATGAAAACACATCTCACAGAGTGAGAGGAAATATTTTCCCCACCAGTCATCTGACAAAGGGTTAATATCCAAGATTTAAAAGGCACTGGTAGAACTTTACAATAAAAACACAGCCAATTCCATCAAAAGATAGGAAGAAGAGATAAACAGAAACTTCCTCAAGAAGAGATGCAGATGGCCGAAATGGCCATTAAAAAGGCTGTTTCACTCGGAGTGCCCCAGGGGAGGATGGGTGAAACCTCTCCCCACCCCAAGGAAACAAGCCCCGGCAGCCAAAACCCTCAGAATCTAACTACCACCCTGGTCATGGCCGCTCTCCACACGCTCAGACAAGCCTCACCCACAAGTGAACCCCCAGAAGACCCAGGTATATGGGACTTTGTGACTGAGAACTCTGGGTTCAATGGGGACCAGGAATGGAGATCCGCTGCCCATGTCCTCCCTCCCCATCTCTGACAACTCAGTAGTCACGCCCATAAGCCACCCATGGCTGGTTCCAGATAATCTCATCATCAGCCACTATCCAGAACACACATCCTTCTCTCCCATAAGGGAACAACATGATGCTCACCATAACCATGCCACTGGGCCCCGCACCAGGCTGTTTCACTCAGGGATTCCCAGAAAACGTCGGGTTAGACCCCTCCCCACCCCAAGGGACTCAGCCCCAGAAGCTGAAAAACTCCAGAACCCAACAGCGGCTGTCCTGCTCACAGCTGCTCTCCATATGCTCGGGCCGAACTTCACACATGAGTGAACCTTTTCCTGGACCATGCAGTTATGAATGCCACTTCAGAGGACACACCCCACCCATACTCCAGGAGTACCACACCACATTTGATGGGATTCAAAGTAGGAGGCAACCAATCTTAGAGGGAAATGCTATATTATTTTGGTTCTGCTTTGGGGCAGGAATTGGGGTTCAGGATGGAAATACCCGAAATATGGTGCTGGAAAGGTGCAATGGTTGTGGGATTGGTGTTTGAATATTAAATGAAATCAAATATTGTGAACTACTTTTTAAAATTTAAAAAAATTAAAAAGGCTTGGCATCATTCGTCATCAAGGACATGCAAATCAAAACGACAACGAGTCTTATAATCTTACATCGGTAAGACTGGCACACATCACAAAGATTAAAAACAACCATTATTGGTAGGGATCTGGAGGAAAATGAACCCTCATTTACTGCTGGTGAGCAAGTCGACTGTTCCAGCCTTTTGGAAAAATAATATTGATACTTTAAAAAAGGACTGGAGCTATAGCACAGTGGGTAGGGCATTTGCCTTGCACGCGGCCATCCTGGGTTTGATTCCTCCATCTTTCTCGGAGAACCCAGCAAGCTACAGAGAGTATCTCGCCCTCATGGCAGAGCCTGGCAAGCTACCCGTGGCATACTTGATATGCCAAAAACAGTAACAAGTCTCACAGTGGAAACGTTACTGGTGCCCACTCAAGCAAATTGATGAACAGCGGGACGACAGTGCTACAGTGCAATGCTACTTAAAAAAAACCTGGGAATTGATCGACAGTGACTCAATTAAAAAGTAAAATTTAAAATAAATAAAGTGAACCATAATGCATCTTAAAAAATACTGGGACTGATCTCCCATATGATCTAGCAATTCTATCATCTACCAAGGCAGCTGTACTCCTATGTTCATTACAGCACTACTGGCATAGCCTAAATCTGAAAACAGCCAAAGTATTAAAGAACAGATGACTGGATAAAGAAACTGTGGTACATATATACAATGGAATGATTCTAGGCTAAAAGAAAATACAAAAATCATACAATTTTCAGCTATGTAAATGGATCTGCAGAGTATTATGTTGAGCAAAGAACATAAGAAGGATCTCTCTCATATGTGTATGAAGTAACATAGTAAAGAAACAACAAATACTCAAAGGCAGCAGAAACTGAGAAATGGCTTTTAATAGGAAGCATGTCACTCTAGGGGGAATGGTGGGATTGGTTGGGGTGGGTGGCACAGTGGGACATGGTGAAGTGAAGCTAACACTCTGGTGGAGTGTGTGGTGTTGGAACGTTTTGTTTTTGTTTTTTTGTTTGTTTATTTGATTTTTGCTTTTTGAGTCACACCCGGCAATGCACAGGCATTACTCCTGGCTCATGTACTCAAAATTACTCCTGGCAGTGCTGGGGGACCATATGGGATGCTGGAAATTGAACCCGGGTCGGCCGCGTGCAAGCAAACGCCCTACCCACAATACTATCGCTCCAGTCCCAACATTTTTTGCATCAAACCCTGTCAGTATCAATATTGTAAACCACAGTGCCTAAATTTGTTTTTAAAGAAAAAAACATGGACTAGGGTCAGAGAGATAGTATAGCTGGTGAGGTTCTTGCTTGCTTTGCTCACCGCCAATAGTGTTTCTAGAATACAAAGCCAGGAGTAAACCCTAAGCATTATTGTGTGTGGCCAAAATAAAACCCCAAATAAAATAAAAATAAAATAACATGAACTCTGGGTAGAGTTAGCCTTGCCAACATTGACCCATAAGTGCAGAGCCAGGGGTAAGCCTTAAGCACCTCCAGGTGTGACCACAAAACAAAACAAAGCAAAAAACAAGCCTAAAAGAAAGAACAACAGACAACAGGAAAAAGCAAAAAGACATGAACTCTGAAACTGTGCAATGTGGCTTTATTTTTTATTTTTATTTTTTTAATAATGTAGGAGTACTTCTATTTGTTCAGCCATTGATTAAGCTGATTGAATTGGGCATGAACTCCATGCAACGTGGCTTTAAATCCCTGACAACCATTTGACTTCTCTGTGCTTCAGTTTCTTTATCTGTAAAATGTAAATCACGATAGTATATATATCATAGGGATTTTGTGAGGACTAAATGTCTATCTTAGATTGATACTTTAGAACAGTATTTAGAGTGCCTCGTGTATTTGTTTTCTTTAACTTTGAATGTAAACTTCCTACCTGCAAGATGTGGCCTTGAGTACTGCTGGGGGTGGCAAAAAGAACTGTAACTTAATACTGAAAAGAGCAGTAACTCAATTTAAAAGTAGGCAAAGGGTTTGTATAGACTCACAGAAGATATTCTAAATACTAATAAATATATGAAAACATGGTTAACATCATTGGTTATTAGGAGAATGCAAATCAAAACTATAATGATTTATCAATCACACCCATTGGGATTTCTAATTTAAAAAAATATCCTCATAGTGGGCTGGAGTGATAGCACAGCAGTAGGGTGTTCGCCTTTCACGTGACCGACCCATGTTCGATTCCTCCGCCACACCCTCTCGGAGAGCCCGACAAGCTACCGAGAGTATCGAGTCCGCACAACAGAGCCTAGCAAGCTACCCATGGCCTACTGGATATGCCAAAAACAGTAACAATAAGTCTCACAATGAGAGACGTTACTGGTGCCTGCTCGAACAAATCAATGAGCAACGGGATGACAGTGACAGTGATCCTGATATTAGACCGTTTTATTAGGGATGTAAAGAAATTGGAGCTATCATATACTGTTTATGGGAATGAAAACTGATACAATCAGGTTACAAAGCAGTCTGGTTGTTCGCTATAAGTTTTCACATTAGGAGTTGGGGAGATGGCACAATGGACTTAAGCATATGCTGTGCTCAGTCCCTGCAGAGCATGGTCTCTCAAGTGCTTCCAGGAATGGCCCCAAACACTGAGCCAGACTACATCCTGAACACTGCTGGATACGGCCCGAAGAAACTATCTCTGACATGAATGTTCATGTAATTATTCAAAACAACCAAAAGTTCATTAACTGATGAATGCATAAGCAAAATATGGCATGTTAACATGGGGAAATATTATTTGTCAATCAACTAGTATGAAGAAATATTAGACTTATGTTACCAATAGGGCTAGACTAGAGAACTCTATGTGTCCTAAAAAGGCAATAAATTAGCTCAAATTCATTAACATAGCTCACAACTCCTCTGAAGTTTTAATCTCTACCTCTATTATGGGTTAAACTGTGTCCCTATCCACTCCATCCCAAATTTCATGTGTCAAGGTCCTAACCCTTTGGTATTTCAGAATATGTATTGATTTCAGATGCAGTTACTGAGATGAAGCCATTAGGCAGGACCCTCACAATATGACTGGTATCTATGAAAAGGCAAGACTTAGTCAAAGAACACATAAACAGAAAGAATATCATGTGAACATAAAAATAAGATCGAGATAATATTTCTACATTAATAGGGCTGGAGCGATAGCACAGCAGGTAGGACGTTTGCCCTCACGCGGCTGGCCTGGGTTTGATTCCTCCGCCCCTCTCGGAGAGCCCGGCAAGCTACTGAGAGTATCTCGCCTCCACAGCAGAGCCTGGCAAGCTACCCGTGGCGTATTCGATATGCGAAAAATAGTAACAAGTCTCAAAATCGATGAGCAGCAGGATAACAGTGAGATGACAGTGAGACAGTGGGAATGTTTCTACAAACCAGGAAGGCCAAACATTGCTAACAGACCACCAGACACTAAAAGGGAACATGGAACAGTTTCCTTATAAAGTCTCAAAAAAGAACTTTGTAGACACCTTGATCTTGAACTTCTAGCCCCCAGAAATGTAATAAAATTAATTTCTGGAGTTTAATTTACAGTCGGTGTTATTTTGTTATAGCAGCCATAACAAACAACTATAGATGCACTATATTTCTAATCTCCTCTATGATCACATTTTCCTTATACTCTCCTTACACTTCAGTTCTAATACAGCAAGAACAACTTCCTTTGCATAGAAACTGTGATATATTTTTTAGGTGTTTTTGCTTTTGTTCTTGTTTGTGCTTTTTGACTGCCTGCAATGTGTTTTTTTCTAACTAATTCTTACTTATCCTTTAAGATCCAGAGGACTTATTACTTTTTCCAAAGAACCTACACTGCACACTCCCCACCAAGGTGGGAAATGTAACCTTTCTAGATGTTCCCACGTGTGTTTTATCTCTTCCTAGTTCTCAACTGTCCATGCTGTATTAAATTTTGTATGTTTTTTTTTTTTTTGCTTTTTGGGTCACACCCGGCAATGCACAGGAGTTACTCCTGGGTCTGCACTCAGGAATTACCCCTGGCATTGCTCAGGTAATGGGATGCTGGAATCGAATCTGGGTCAGCCGTGTGCAAGGCAAACGCCCTACCTGCTGTGCTATTGATCCAGTCTCCAAATGTTGTATTTTGACTTGTATGCTTTTCTTACTCCAAGCAATAAAATGAACTGAGGAAAGGATTATAAAGATCCCAGCATTTTCTTGTAGCATATATTCAGTACATATCTTTAAATCAGAGGACTTTATTGAGGGGCGAGGTTTGGGTCACACCTTATGGTGCTTGGGGCTACTTCTGGCTCTGTGCTTAGGAGTCAGAATGATGGTTCATACACATACAAGGACAGCACCTTAACCCCTGTACTATCTCTCTAGCACACAATAAGACTTAAAAAGGCGGTTTATTCATGATCTTTCTCGTTAGAGTACATACTGATACATACTGAAGTTCTTCACATACATAATAGGTGCTTGATATATTTTAACCAGAGGTTCTAGGGATATTTGATACTATTTAAATAAATGTTGGCTGTTATTACTAACATCTAGTACACAGTGGTCAAAAAATTTTGTTAAATAACCTGCAATGGTACAGATGTGAAGAGAAAGGGACTCTCATTCATTGTTGGTGGAAATGTCAACTGGTCCAACTTTTTTTGAAAACAATATGGGCATTCCTCAAAAAACTAGAAATTGAGTAGTTCCCAAGTGACTCAGCAATACTGCTCCTCAGAATATATCCTTAAGTGTCCAAAAAACAATGTAGAAAGCCATCTGCACTTCGAGTCCATTGAAGCACCATTTATAATAGCCAGAATCTGGAAACAACCCAAGTTCTCCAGAGCAGATAACTGGATAAAGAAACTGTAGTACATCTGCACAATGGAATACTACACAAATACCAGGAAAAATAAAGTCATGAAATCTGTTTGTACATGGGTGGACATGGAGAGTATCCTGCCAAGTGAAATGAGTCAGAGGAAGAAGGACAGATATAAAGATTGCATTCATTTGTGGGATATAAAAACATTGGTGGTGGAGAATGGGCACTGGTGGAGGGATGGGTACTCGATCATTGTATGGCTGAAATGAAAACATGAAAATTTGTAAGTCTGTAACTGTACCTCACGATGATTCATGTCACTGTTACTGTCATCCCGTTGCTCATCGATTTGTTCGAGCGGTTGCTCATCGATTTGTTCGAGCGGGCACCAGAAACGTCTCTCATTGAGAGACTTATTGTTACTGTTTTTGGCATACCCAATACGCACGGGTAGCTTGCCAGGCTCTGCTGCGCGGGCTCGATACTCTCGGTAGCTTGCCAGGCTCTTCGAGAGGGGCGGAGATTCATGTAAAAATTTAAAAAAATTAAAAAATAAAAAACATAGTATGAGACATACCCTAAGACAATATAGAAGGTGAGCCATAATGACTGGTCCACAATTGTTACAACTTGGTGGGGGGAGGGCAATTAGGTCAGAAAAGGGATCACTATCACAATGATAGTTGGAAATGATCACTCTGGACAAGAACTTAATGCTGAACGGAGGTAAAATAATGTACATGATAACATTTCAGTACCTGTCTTGAAAACTATAGTGCCTAAAAGGAGCGTGAGAGAGAAATCAAGAAAGAGAGAAGAAAAATGTCTGTCATAGAGGCAGGCTTTGTGTGTGTGTGTGGTGAGGGGGGTGGCAGGAGGGAAACTGGGGACATTGGTGATGGAAAATGTACATTGGTGAAGAGATGGGTGTTGGAACATTGCATTACTGAAACCCAATCATAAAAAAAACTTTGTAACTGTATATTCAATTTTTTAAAAAGGAAAAGGAAAGGAAAATATCTTGAATATGCCAAAAACAGTAAAAATAAGTCTCTCAATGAGAGACATTACTGGTGCCCACTCGAACAAATCTTGAATATAGAATAACAAATTAAAAAGCCCTGCCATGCATAGGATAGCTCTCCCAACAAAGCATTATTTGGCCTAAAACGTAAATAGTATGGCGATTGGGGAACCCTGATCTTGTCTGAATTAGAGAGTGAGTCAACTTTCTATCCCCTATATTAACGGTAGGCCACTAGTGCACTAATTTTGTTAAGAAGTTTTCTCTTAGGGCCAGAGAGATAGGACAGCGAGTAGAGTGCTTGCATTGCACGCAGTCAACCTGGGTTAGATCTTTGGCATCCCATGTTGTCCTTCAAGCCCCATCAGTAGTAATTCCTGAGCGAAGAACCAATGGTAACCCTTAAGCATCATTAGGTGTGGCCCCAAAACAAAAAAAAAACCTGTACACTCTTAAGAAACAGTATTTTCAGGAATGTGGTGAAAAAGGGACTTCATTCACTATTGGTAATATTGTCTAGTCCAGTCTCTAAAAAAACAGTATGAAGACCTCTAAAAAAAGTAAAAATAGAGCTTCTTATGACCCAGAAATCTGCTTATTTTTCATCTGCCTCCCAAACAAAAACATCATTATTTTGAAGAGATATATTCATACTTATGTTCATTGCAGCACTTAGTACAATAGTCTGGATATAAAAACAATCCAAAAGTCCAATGGATGAATGGGTCAAAGAAGTTGTACTTATATATACACAATAGAATACTATGAAGCCATAAGAAAAGACAAAATCATGCAGTTCACTGCAACTTGGATAGAACTGGAAGATATCATGTTAAGCATACTAAGAGTGAGAAGGATATATACTAGATGATCTCACTTATCTGTGATATATAAAGTAAACAAGATAAGGGAATGGAATGTACTAAATGATGAGAAACACTTGGCCCTGAATTTCAAAACTGAGACTATCAATCAAGGTCAGGGGATGACTAGGTGAACTGGAGGAAACACATGGACATTGATTGAGGGCTTTGGACTCTTCGGCAGTGAAGTGAGGTAACCATGTACATTAAAACCATAGGCATTAAACCTATTGTAAACATATAACTGGAGCTATAATAATTAAATGGAAAAAACGAGTTTGCCAAGGGGGTGGAGTGGGGGTTGGGAGGGCACCACGAACCATTGATGGAGGGGTACTGGCACTGGTGGTGGGTGTGGAATTGGAACATTATGTCTGAAACTCAATATTAACAACATTGTAAATCTTGGGCCCTAAAGAATATTTTTAAAAATCTGCTTTTAATTATTTTTGTTTTGTTATTTACAGAAGTAAATGATTACCTTATTAGAAATAAAGAAGCTGTCAGTATCCTGGTATCCAGAATTCATTATGGATTTTGCCATTGAAGCATACTTGATCAATAGGAGAACAGATATGTAAGTTTCAATGTCTTTATCACCTGAATGCTCTATAGTAGCGAAAATGGATGAATTACATCTGTCAACAGAAAGGAATATCATAAGCATAATATTGAGAGAGGGAAGGAAACTGCAAAAAGCACATAAGAAGTGATGCTGCTTATATAAAGTTCTGCATGTTGTTTTGGAATCAACACATAATGTAGTAATTATCTAAAAACATGCATGAAAACAGGATTACATCTGGTATTGTGAAAATTTCAGGGTATTGAAGATATCTACAGTATTGGTAGAACTTTATTTCTTAGGCTAGGTAGTGGGCATATTCTTGTTATATTAATTCTTTATGTATTTATGTATATTGGAAATGGAATACTTGGTCAATATTGAGGCACCTGACACTTTGGGATTATCCATAGAATTAGTTTTCAGTAGACATAACACCCTCAGAATGGCAAAATCAACAAATCATTCAACCTAGGAGCTTACTCTAAGTGTATATTGTCAAACAATCCATAAATTTCTGTTCATCTTGTTGCATAGGAACATGAATTTGGTTGGATTGCACCTCTCAAAATATTAGGTATAAGAATTTTTTGGGGGGGCACACCTGGTGGCGCTCAGGGGTTACTCCTGACTCTGCACTCAACATTCACTCCTGACGATTTAGGGGACTATATGGAATTCTGGGAATCAAACCCAGGTCAGGCGCATGCAAGACTAGGTATACTAGTATATATCTAGTAGGTATACTAGGTATACTTTGAGCATAGAACATTTGTGGTAAACAAGAAGTATCAAATGTAAATGAATAGTAGTTTGCAAAGCAAAGAATCTGTTTTAACAGTCTATTGAATAACATTATTTTTGTTTCTTTGTCTCTATTTGAAGCTGGTTCAGTGAGACTGCCTTATAGTCAGATACACATATCAAATATTGTTGAATAATAAGGTGTTGGACTAAATATTTTTGTGTGTGTTTTTGGGCCACAACCAGTGGTGCTAGGGGTGTCTACTACTGGCAGTGCTTGGAGATCCAACTGTAAGTGCTTCCAGGGATCAAACCAGAGGGGGCTACATGCAAGGCAGGTGCCCTGTCCCCTGTTCTCTCTGGATCCTAGACTAGATGTTTTCTGAAGTCCTTTCTCAGTGAGAGTTGCTTCCAAATGCCACCTGTAAAGAAATGAAATGCTTGGTCTGAGTTCCTATAGGGTAGGTTAGGAAGGTGGAACATATTTAAAGCCCAGAATTAGCCAAGAAGTCTACCAACTGAGTTAGCAGAGCTAGACAGAAGGATTATCTTTTTGAAGTGACTTCTTCCTATTCCAGATTGTAAAGACAAGAGATATAGTACAGTGGTAGGGCACTTGCCTTGCAAGCAGCAGACCTAGTTTCTATCACAGATCTCTGGCATCTCATATGGTTCCCGGAGCCTAACCAGGAATGATCACTGAGGGTAGAGTCAGAAATAAGCCCTTAGCACAGCTGAGTGCCCCTCCTCCTCCCCCCCCAATGGACAAATGGAAGAAAACTCTGGTAGAGCCGAAAACTTGGACTTTATAGTTTTGTCTACTAAAATAAATTTTCTTTACTTTTAAAATAATTTTTTAAATTGAATAACCATGAGATACAATTAAAAAGCTTTTGTGTTTAAGTTTCGGTCATAAACTGATCAAACACCCATCCCTTCACCAGTGCACATTTTCCGGCACCACAATCCCCAGCATCCCCCCATCCCAACTCCTCCACTGCCTGTGTGACAGACAATTTCCACAATACCCTCTCTCTCTACTTTGATTACATTCAATATTTCAACACCAGTCCCACCATTATTATTTGGAATTTTCCTGCCACCACTCAAACCTGTCGAAAATGCAGTGCTAGACAATTTATTTTGTATTGCTTGTTGTGAATAACATAAGATGGGATTCTAAAAGTTTAGATAATTAGGGCCTGGAGAGATCTCTACAACGAGCTGCTCGTTTCCGAGATTCTTTTGTGTGTCTCTAGATCATGACCGTTAAGGAGCTTAAATAGTCCTTTAAAATGCTGTTAAAAGAAAAATTTATGTTATCAATCACTTGTATGCTTGTAAAATTATCTAAAATTTTAGATAATTAGGGCCTGGAAAGATTTCTACAGCGAGCTGCTCATTTTTGAAATTCTTTCATGTGTCTCTATATCATGACTGTTAAGGAGCTTAAATAGTCCTTTAAAATGCTGTTAAAAGAAAAATTTTATGTTATCAATCACTTGTATGCTTGAGTGGGTGCCAGTAATGTCTTCATTTGTTCCTATTGCATGCTAGTGTAGCCCAATGGTATTTGCTCGCTCCAGAAACAGGAAGAGCCTCAAACCGTTCATTCAGGGGTTTGACGAAGAAGTTGACCATCTTGTAGGTGGGTGGCCACGTGGTCTTTTGATGTCCCATGGAATCCAGTTGGTTACAGCCACCACCACGCTCCAGGATGATTTCCAGACATTCAGGCCGAATCTCATGCATGAGTGAAGCCCCACAGAACCAGGTAAAGCAGAAATTTGTGACCTTGGACTCCAGGCTCAACGAAACCCTGAAACAAGATCTTCTGTCAGCCTCCTCCAATCTCCAGTGCTCCAGAGATCAAACCCAGATGCCTCACCCTACTGGAGCCAGATAAATACATCACCAGTAGGCCTCCACTGCCTCCACTACCCAGCCACCGCCACGCTCCAGGCCGCTTTCCAGACCGCGTGGCTGCTTTCAAACCATAAGACACTCATTTTCCATAATTTCCACACCATATTTGATGGGGTTCAAATATGGTTTGAACCATGGGAACACCTGTAAGGGTGATTGGAGGCCACCCTAAAAGCCTCCATCCCTCTCGGAGAGCCTGTCAAGCTACCGAGAATACCCTGCCCGCATGGGAGAGCCTGGTAAGCTACCCGTGGTGTATTGGATATGCCAAAAACAGTAGCAACAATGGGCCTCATCCACCTGACACCGAAAGAGCCCCCAATATGGCAGTGTTAAGAAGGATGAGCAAGGAGAGGCTTATGTTATCAAAGCCACACATATTTATTGATTATGCCCGGTGATTAAGTCATTTAAGTGGGGCTGTCAAGAAAGCAGAACATAGTTAAAAATATTTGAAAGGAGCTTTAAAATTATAGTTGTGGTCATAGATGGCTTTTGAAGCTAGTGACTGAAAGAGATCCTTTAGGGAGACAATATATGTAACTTATACCAGAGGTAAGTTTGCAGAAGTTTAATAGTACAAATACAGTGTAAAATTTCTCAGGAGACTGAGAAGATAAAGGGGCAGGAGGAAAGGAAAAAATGTGGCACTATGGATGCCATGCCTGCATCTCCTGCCCCTGCGCCTGTCTGTCTTCACCGGGACCCCTCGGAGGGAGTTTCCCTTCCAACCCTGAGCAGAACCCTGGCAGCCGAAGACCTCTGGAACCCAGCCACAGCCATGCTCAAGGCCACTTTCCACACGCTTGGGTGAGTCTCACGCATGAAGGAATCAGCAGAGGAACCCAGGTGTGCTGGACCCAGGGCTGAGATCTCCAAGTCTGCTGGGATTGGGATTGTGCCTCCTCCACCCAGATCCCCCATTTTCCAGTAGCTAGGCAGTCACATCCACAAACTTCCAAACCCTCCCCCCAACCTTGTAATCCCATTAGGGCCAAGATCCAGAGACTATAAAACAAAGCTTCTGGAAGCGACCTCTTATTGTCTAGTTCTCTCTCTCAGAGAGCCCAGCAAGCTACAGAGAGTATCCTACCCGCATGGTAGATGCTGGCAAGCTCCCTGTGGCGTATTTGCTATGCCAAAAAACAGTATCAATGATGGGTCTCATTCCCCTGACCCTGAAAGAGCCTCCAATGAGGCACTGTTGGGAAGTATGAGTAAAGAGAGGCAGCTAAAATCTCAGGGCTAGGATGAATGGAGATGTTACTGGCACCCGCTCAAGCACAGCCATGAACAATGGGATGACAGTGATACAGTGATACAGTGACAAATGCCATAATAAGTTTCACAGGGGAGAAACTGGTTAATAATCATAAAATGTAAGGGAGAGGATCCTGAGGATTCTTGGGATCATTAGGATCTAAAATTGGATAAGGACTAAAAATAACCCATGGAGGGCACAAGAAAAGGTGTGAAAAGTGAGGGAATGGAGATTGCCCAAACAGGGAGCTGGAGTAGTACCTAGTGTAGGCAGGATTGCCTCTTAAGATGTCAGAGACCTGGTCAAGTTTAATTGCTGATAATATGAGAGGCACTGACGCATGTGAAAGGTTGACCTGGAGAAGGCAATTACTAATCTAGAATTAATCTACTGTTACTGGATAGATACGAACATTTAAAAGTCTTTTGTGGGGCTGCAGAGCTAGTAGAGTGGGTAGGGAGCTTGCCTGGCATGCTACCAATCCGGGTTCGAGCATGCTAGGACTAATTCTTGAGCACAGAGCCAGAAGTGTTCCCTGAGCAACGCAGGGTGTAGCTTACCCCCCCAAAGCCTTTTGATATTTATTACTCACATGCTTTAAAATGGGTTTGTTAACCAACATTCCACCTTCCAACCATATGTTGTAAAAACAAACAAAATACTTTGTTGAATAATCACAGTATTGCTCTCACTTCTCTCCTTTGGTTGTTGGTGGCTTCAATGTTTCAACCGGTCATATCCATATGTGCACGCGTGTGTGAGAACTTCGTCTATGTCCTTTGCCCAAAACACTCATTACCCATAAAAGGTCAAACGTCAAAGGATCAGAGCCGTGTCATATTTTTTACTTCTCAAATTATACGGTCTAGAGTCTTCCTCTTCTTAGAAGCGCACAATAGTTGGACAACTTTTGGCTCAGCTGAGCGGAAGAGGCTGGTAATTTATATCATCTGAGAAAGTGACCACATATGGTGGCAGTCAAAGAAGCGGTAAGTCTAGTCTTAGCTTCTAACCTCAGTCCCCAAACTCCCTCTCCTAAGCTGCGAGAGGCACCCCTCCAGTGGCCGAAAGATTTTGTTCCTGGAGTGTCCCTTCGCTTGCTGTGCCCCCCCCCCCCTTTTAAGCCCCGTGTGCTGTGCGGCCCCTTTAAGAGTCCAGCTCCTCCCCGCTCCAGGGAAAGTTGCAGCTTTTTCCGCCTCCCGGGAGGGTGAGAAGGGCCCTGCAGCCGGAGCGAGGTGCCGATCTTCCTGGAGCTGGACACCCTTCCCTGGAGCCAGCGCTGGAACGCCTGGAACTGCTCGCCCGACTCGCGGCACCTGTTGCAGGTGCCAGGTAAGTTTGCGCGCGTTCCGTGGCCGCGTCTCTGCCGGCTGCCCCGCGCTCCTCCCGGCCCCGCTCCCTGCAGTCCCTTTGCACAGTCTAAGCGCCCCCACCCCCATCTCAAAGGCCAGCGCCCGTCTCCCCCCACCCCGTCCACCCCCACCCCACTTTTCCCGTCTCTTTCACCGGCTTTCCCCACTCTTCTGGCTGCCTCTCTGGCCAGCACCCCCTAAACTTGGACACCCTTCTGCTTGGGCGTGGGGGGGTGGGGGGTGGTGATCATTCTTTTATAAGTTTAGTTTCTCCTGGGCGTCTTTTGGCGGCTGCCAGGGCCCACCCGTCGGTAACACTGACTGTGCCCCTCTGGGTTTCTCCTCTTTCCTGTCTTCCCCCCCACGGAGTGCTCTGGCTTTTCCCGCCTGCCTGACAGAGTGGGGGCCCCTCCCGGGAGCTGGCCCGGGGCGGGAGGGGGGAGAGGGGGGAGGCGGGACTGGGGCCCCAACTTGTAGCGGGAATTCGCTTCAGAGTCCTCGACTCACCCTTTCAGCGGTTCATTCCTCGCTCAGCTTCTCACAGCCGCCCTGCTGCCAGGACCTCGGACCTCCCTGGGTCCGCTTCTCTGCTCTCCCCGGGGCCGGCACAGGTAAAGGATGGGGCCACATCCCGCCTTCGCGAGCTGCCCCCGCTCTTGGCTCTGGGAAGCCGGCCGCGCGTGATATGTGGCTCACTCGCTTTACCTTGCCACCTTGCAAGAAAGTTGCTGGCATTACTCCTGGAGGAGGGCCCCCAGAGTCCTCGCAAGGGACACGGCACACTTAGCTCTTCTGCGATGGTTTGTGAAGGAGCCGAAAGGATGTTCCTTCAGCCATTAATATTAAATAACATGATTGGATTTTTGCTTTTGTTTTGCTTTGGGGCCACACCTGGCGGTGCTTAGGACTTAAGGCTGGGGCTATGCTTAGATTACTCGTGGCAGTGCTCAGGGGAACATATGGGGCGTTGGGGTTGCGACCAGGGTTGGCGCCAATAAAGGCAAGCTCCCTGCCTGCTGGACTAGCTCTCCAGCACCAAGATGGTTGGATTTTTGGTACACAATCATTTGGTTAGAATTCTGGTTGAAGTGATCTCTTTATGATCTACCAACAATGGCACCCCCGTTCCCCATCTTCAGGACTAGAAGACATTTGGCATTTGGCATTCGGCAGGGTTGATCCTAGAAATTAGTCTTCAATACATCCTGGAGCTCTCATTTCAACTGCTTTCCCCCCTATTCTTACAGACCCTTACAATGACCCCTTATAAATTCATTAATGTAAGGTCTTAATCGCCAGATGTATTGGCCTTGCTGGTCTGGTCTGTGGAGAGAATAATACTCTCAATGCACAGAATTAATGTAAAGAGTTAAGACCTCAGAACAGTTTGTGTGTGTATGTGTGTGTGTGTGTGCGTGCGTGCACACATGCTTGCACACATGCGTGTGTGCTCATGTGTCTATCTGGTTTTCTCTTCTTGTTTTTTTTTTTTTTTTTTTTTTTTTTTTTTTTTTTTTAGCACTAGCTAGGAATCCTAGTAGAAAAAGATCACCTGGCTTATGAGAATTTTCCTGACCAGGGATGACTATTTCTGATAACACAATTTCAGGTCCCTCATTCTAGGCCAGAGCTTTAAAAATGAAGTTTGGAGGCTCTGGAATAGTAGGTTTGTGCATGTATTTAGCAGTTATTTATGTTCTATCAGATTTTCCATACAAAGGCTGTGACTAATAATGGTTATGTGAACCATTGGGCATAGCATTGTGATAAGTTCTTTGCATAACTGTCTTTGTCTTACTATAACTGGATGTGGTAGGTACTACAGTTTGAACCATTTTATGATGAACATAAGAGCTAGAGGTCGATAGCTACTTGGTGGGGGGCTGTGTGATTAAAATTTTCTCTTCCAAGCCAAAGCATGTGCTTTCTGATTTGTGTGTGCGTGCGTGTGTGCGTGCGTGTGTGTGTGTATGCGTGCCTGTGTATGTGCATGCGTGTGTGCGTGTGCGTGTGCGTGTGTGTGTGTGTGTGTGTGTGTGTGTGTGTGTTGCTGGGAAGTAAACCCAGGGCCTCAGCCATACCCCGGGACCACATTCTAACTAGCTTCCTGACTCTACCTCAGATGTATAATAGAGACTTCGTACTACTTGCCTCATTTATGTCTTACCCACTTCTCTCCAACATGGGGCCTGTTGCTACACTGACACTGGAAGCACTTATCCTTGAGTGCATTATACTGAATGAAACCTCCAGGGCTCTCAGCAGTTACTGTCCTGAAGTAAGAAGAGGGTAACCCTGGATTCTAGGGATGTGTGCCTGACTCATTATCTTTCTGTTGATAAGGGGGGAAATGAGGGTATGGAAAGCGATAAGGATTTCTGTCAGGCCTGAGAGCCTGAGGCTGAGTCTGTGCTTGTTTTATCAGGGGATGGATGTAGTTAGTCCTTTAGGCAGGGACAGTCCAGGAGAAAATGTCCTCCCTGATACCATCTCTGGGTCTTTGTTCAAATTGTTCCTGTTTTTTTTTCCTGAAAAGCTAACTTGCCATCCATATTAACATCTCTGCTATTAATTCCAATTTATCTGTCAAGATTTACTTCTGGCTACCTCCTTTGGGACTACCTTACTGATATCAGTTTCTCCCCTTAGCAGAATTACCAGTTATCCTGTGTTCTGAGCACTTTGTTTACTCTTTCACAGGTCTTTGTTTTTATCCAGCTGGAAGATTGTTAACTTCTTTAAGATTAAGGCCTAGGCCTTAAAGTTCCTTTGTCTTAAATATGAGAGATTAGTATTTATGCTAGGAGCTGGGGATACTTTGCCTTCTAGGATATGATGCCTAGTGCTAGTTGGATTAAAGTGCCGAAGATACTTTCCTGAGGTTATTGAAGTCTGACAGAAATTTGAAGTTTAATATCGCCTTCTCAGAGAGGCCTTCCATGAGAGGACTCTAATTAAACTTGCAGTCCTTTCCCTGAACATTCAGTATGCCCCCCTATTTCAAGGCTTCTATCCTTGGCATGGTTCCTCAAGAACTAAGTTGGGACTAGCCACTGAGCATTGTGGAATGTGCCTAAAACAAAAAAATTATAAATAAGCCAACATCATCCATCTATATACTTGCTCAACCACATTTATGTCACTGACACAAACCCTTTTCTAAGTAGAAGCCTCTTGTATTCAGTGATATGCTTGACATTTTACTTGGATGTCAAAAAGACATCTCAAGTGTGAGAGCCAAAAGAGCACTCCTGATTCCTCTAAGATCATAGGCCCCTTCCCTCAGTCTTTCCTCTTTCAGTAAGATGGAACCATAATCCATTCAAACCAAGGATAGAGGGTCCCCCTTGTTTCTCTTTTCTTACTCCATTTCTGATTCATCAGAAAGATCATAAACCTCTTCTTCCAACTGTATTAACTATATCATATAGTCTACTGGATATATCCATCTTCTCTACCTATCACCTTAGCCCAAGCCAGCACAAAGCTGTTATAAATATACATATATACATACACACATATATATTTATGTATGTGTATAGATATATATATTTGCACAGTTCTAAAGGATGGAGATATATATGTTATTTATACATGTTATATATGTAGATATACATATATATATATAGATAGGCACATGTACATGATAGCCCAAATATTTCTTTAGGATCAATTTGTAATAAAAGAATGGTTAAATCAAAGAAATGTGAATTTCTCCTCAGAGTGACATCCAATAGGGTTTATGTTCTCAATGTTGAGTGCTTTTCTCTCTGTCCTTACTCAGCATAAACAATCTTTTTAAAATTTTTGCCATTCTGTTAGGTGAAAAATATCTAAATTATTTAGCTTGCATTTCACTTTTTACTACTGGTCCTGAGTACCTTTCTGTGCATATTAGCTATTTGTATATTCCCTGAGACATTCTCCTTAATATAGTTGGCACATTTTTCTGTTGAGTTATATGCTTAATTAGCTAGCAAGAACAATTTATCCATTAGGGATATTTACCCATTGCCTGTCACATAGTACATGTTTTTTCTCTCTCTAGTCTGTCATATGCCATAACTTTGTTCATATGTGTGCCCCTCACATAATCAGATAAAACACACTATAAAACATTTTAAAAACTATCTTTATTAGATTTTGCAATTAGGAGGTCAGTGATGACATCAGTGCAGCAGGAGGAGAGAAAGCAGATTATAGAGGGTTGGGGAGTGAAGAGTGGGGAGGATTATTAAGGAATATGGTATACACTTTGTGGCTTAGCTATTACTCCCACACACCATTGGTCAAAAATCCTGACAATAATGTCAATGATAATGACGATAATAATAAAATGCTTAGCTATGGTGAGAAAGAGAAAATGTCTCTTATATAAGATAGGATACAGAAAACAAAAATGGCTTCTAATTTTGTTTTGTTTTAAATATAGAAAAATTGAACCCATTCATGTGTATACAGGAAAAGTTCTTTTTTCTTTTTTTAATTAAAGAACTTTGATTTGCAAAGTTATTGACAGTTGAGTTTTAGGCACACAATATTTCAACACCAATCTCACATCAGTGTCACTTCTCTCCACCAGTTTACTCCTTCCTTAACTTTTTTAAAAAAATCCTTCCTTAGCTATGGAAAAAAATGAGATATATTTTACCTTGTCTCTGGCAATTCCCTTTCAATTTTCATTGAACTACTTACTTACTTTGGAAAAATGGTGTGCTAAGTGATCTTACTATATTTTTTATTACTAGACCTAATAAAAGGTAACATAATATGCCTTCTATTCTCTCTTTATTCTATTCCCAAGATGTAGGAATAGTAAGTTTGTATATCAGACATTTTACAAATCTATATAAAAGACATCCTTCATTATATGTTGTTGCTCTATACTTATGTATTAAAATGCACTTTTTAAAACTTACTATGCCACGTTTTCAATATCTGTATATAAAAAACATTCTCTCCTTTTGTTGGGGAATGGGCACACCTTACTGTGAGCAGGGTTCACTTCTGGCGGGCTCAGGGGACCCTAGGTGTTATTGGGGATTGAACCTGTGTGAGCTGTATGCAATACAAGTGCTTTACACACTATACTATTGCTCTGGCACCAAAACATTCTCTCTTTTAAATAGCATAGCATATCATTATATGTATATACCTTAATTTATTTGGGCTGGAGTGATAGCACAGCAGTGGGGCATTCGCCTATCATGTGGCCGACCTGTGTTCGATTCCTCCGCCCCTCTCGGAGAGCCCGGCAAGCTACCGAGAGTATCGAGCCCGCATGGCAGAGCCTGGCAAGCTACCCATGGTGTATTGGATATGCCAAAAACAGTAACAACAAGTCTCACAATGAAAGACATTACTGGTGCCCGCTCGAACAAATGGATGAGCAACAGGATGACAGTGACAGTGACCTTAATTTATTTAATCAGTTTGCCATCATTTTATGTTTTGTTGTGTCTGGTTCAAAGAGTATTATTATGAAAAAAATTCTAGAATCTACTTGATGATCGATAGGATAACTTTTTATAACTTTTATTTTTATTTTAAAATTGTGTTTTTGATCACACCCAGTGCTGCTCAGAGCTTACTCTTAGCTCTTGACTCAGTGGTTACTCCTGGCAGTGCTCAGGATACCAGGTATCATGCCAGGGATTGAACTGGCACGAGCAACATGCAAGTAACCTCCTAAACCCTTGTACTATCTCTCCAGCTAGTAGAATGAGTTTTTATAAATGAAATGTCTTCATCCAAAAATGATAAGTAGTGCCAGAGATTGAGAGATCAAGAAAGATCACTGTCACTGTAGCACTGTCATCCTGTTGCTCATCGATTTGCTCGAGCGGGCACCAGTAACGTCTCCATTGTGAGACTTGTTACTGTTTTTAGCATATAGGATACTCCATGGGTAGCTTGCCAGGCTTTGCCATCCTGGCAGGATACTCTCAGTAGCTTGCCGGGTTCTCCAAGAGGGACGGAGGAATCGAATCTGGGTTGGCTGCGTGCAAGGCAAACACCCTACTCACTGTGCTATCACTCCAGCCCATCAAGGAAAATGAAGGCTGAAAATTTGCCATTGAATTTAGGAAACTTTTGATGACCTTAATGAGCACAGTTTCAGGGAAGTGGTGACGAGGAAGAATGCTAGACTTTGATGGGCTGAGAAATGAATGGAGAAATGAGTATGACAAGTGAATATGGACATTTCCTTAGAGAAATATTTTAGGCTATGAAGAGATAGGAGACAGTCGTAGTACGGGGAGAGTTGATTTGTAGGACAGTAAAAATTTGTTTTTTTTCTTTTTCATTGGTTTATAATTTTATATACATTTTGGAAGTACAGCTTCACAACTTTTTATGTGACTATGCCTTGCTACTAAAGTTCTCGTGCCACTCAGCCTATCTAATTGATGCCCTCTTTCCTTCCTCCTGTTTCCTTCTCTTGTAACCACCACATTTTCACAACTGTGAGTTGTTTTTTTAATTTAGAGGGACTTAGATATCTTTAGTAGCCAATGGAATTGGAGGGATAATATTTTCTTTTAAATTTATTAAAAAAATTTAAATAATATTATATGATAGTGTTATTTAAATATCTGTATGAATCATTGAATGTCAACATATATATATTACATGAAGTTCACCACAAAAAGTCCAATTTCACAATATATTTTTGTTCTTTGTCTTTGTCCTACTTCCCTTTGGCAACCACTAATTAGTTTTATAATCCAGAAGATAATTTTTATTACTTAGTTCATCCATTTGTTTTCTCTATATACCACATGTAATTGAAATTATACAATGTTTTATTCTTTCTCCATTTGGCTTATTTCATTCTGGTATATTTCTAGGTCTATTCATGTTCTTCCACCTATCAGGGTTTCTTTTTTGTTGTAGTTTTTTGTTTTGAGGGCCAGTGATCCTCAGGGCTTCTCCTGACTTTACACTCAGGGATCACCCCTGACCATCTGTGGTTCCAGGGATTGAACCCAGGTTGGCTGTGTGCAAGGCAGGCACCCTGCCCACTGTACATTATACTATCTTCCCACCCCAGGATTTCCTGTTTTTTATAGACTGAAAATTGAAGTGGGGGCAAATTGGGGTTGGAGATTGGAGGTGTTCATGGAAGGTTTGAAATAGTTACTGTGGCTAAAGTGCAAGCTAAGACTAAAGACACTTAGTTGGAGTATCAGGCAGTAATTGTGATTTTGGTTACGAAAAATTCATATTGATAATAGTCTATCAGACCGTGATGCTTTTCTTTAATAGAACTCAGTAGTCCTAGTGCTGGCCTCAAAGTACAACAGCTAGCCCATTTTACGGTTATGTTTTTATTGATATTACAATAAGAATATGGGTTATTGACGATACTGACAAGAGCACAATTGAATCAATAAAATTATGTCTGGAAAAGGAAGCAAAGGCAGAAAAGAGCTGAGAGGGTGAAGCTAGAAGGATCTATAAATGTCTACCTCTTCCTCCACATGAGGCCTGAGAACAGAGGTGGGGCTGTGAGAAGTCTTTGAGTAAACAGTCTAGTAAATAAGGGTTGTAGTCAGACTGGGGTGTTTGAATTAATTATCTCAAAAGTGGAGTCTTGAGTGATAAGCTCTTGGGTGTGACTGAATCTATGTGGTATTTTTGATGCCAGCTCATTCATTCAACAAATATTTATTGTGAGCATATTATGTCCCAGGTAGGAATTGTAGGCATTGAAGCTACAGAGGGGAACAAAACAAAATTCCTTCTCTCATTTAGCTTAGCGTCTTGTAGAGAAGATTATTTATTTTTATAAAGTACAAGAACACCTTTTATATACAGATTCTCAAACGTGTAATTCTATTTGGAACATATCATGGTCAAATATTTGCTTTTGTGGTTACAGGAAGTCCATCTAGGCTTCTGAGAGCATTACTTTATTGTAAGTTATATTAACTGAATTATTAAAATTCACGCTTTCTTAGAACTTTATCAGGTACTTTAAGGTGCTTTATCAGAATTAAAGATAGAACAGTATATACATATATAATTTGAATATTTTAGCTGTTTTTTATAATTTATTGTTTTTAAATATTAGGATATTGCTTCTAACAGTAGACAAGATGTTGATAATGCACTAATCTTATTTGAGGGATTTGGTGTAATGTGTAAAGTAATTATGGTCAAGCAATTAAGGGAGAAAAGAGGGCTTGTGGTGAATTAATATTTTAGCTTCAGTTTATATTATTAAATTTATACCTATTTTATGTACTTAGATTCAAGCACATTAAGATTTTATCTGAAATAAATTGGCATTTACATTTTGTTTATGACACCTTAATAAAATTATCTGCCACATATACAATTCAATTTAAGGTTGACTGCAGATTATTTGATTGTGTTTAAGATGTCTGTGGCCATAGCTAGATCACAGCATCCCTAAAATTAAAAAAGAAACCAAATGCATGAAATCACAGTTATGTGTGAACATGGGCTGGATTAGTCACAAACCATCATGATTTCTCATTTAAGGAGACTGTGCGGGTGGTTTTCAGGTGACCTGGCCTGAAAGAAAGAAATAGGTGATAGCTAGAATTCAGCTCATAAACTCCCACCATCTGTGACCCTGGCAGAAGATGTTCTCTGTAGCAGTCCTGGTTTATCCAAACTTGTTGACTAAGGACAGAGTGGTGTTCCATGTGGTAATGAGGCTTACTGAAAAGTGACAATGTGTTGTCTGTCTGCAGACTTTTAAAAACAATGTTTTATGTATAAATGACCCAGATTTTAGAATATTGCACTCTGTTATTTGGACATTTTGGATAGTTTAAGCTTTTGAACTGTTGTGAAAATGGCCTTTGAGAATGACTGGCCATCCTTTTCCACACCAGCCTCAGTGGATTGTGATCCTGCTTGTTCATGTGAGAGGAAATATCATTGCAGGTCTTGCAAGCAAGAAAGCTGAATAGGAATTGTCTTATCAGGTGCTTTACCCTGTTGACAATGGGACATATGGATACATGATTTTGCTTTTACTTTCTTTTAAACTTCTGTGTGTCATATTTACCAAGGTCTGCTTGTAGAAATGATGATAGGTTTATGGTGCCTGGACTTCTTGAGGAACAGGACAAGAAATTTAAAACCATGAAAATAAGACCACGTTTCCATGTATCTAGACTACCACTTTGCAAGAGAAATGTGTATATGTAAATAGAATCTCTCTTGGGCATAGTTTAGAAAAACATATTAAGGCAAGTGGTACTTCTTCAAACTATTTATGAACAGTATTTAGTGGCATGGAAAGGTAGTCATAAAGATTTAATTGGGAGGAAATTGTCGCCACTTTTGATTCTAAGAATTAACAAAAGAGATTACATTCTAGTTACATCTTCTTCCATATGCTCCTACCATCCTTAAAAAGGAATGTTTTATTTTTTATTTAATTTTTTTTTAAATTTTATTGAATCACCGTGAGATAGTTATAAGCTTTCATGTTTGGGTTATAATCTCACAATGATCAAACACCCATCATGGGTATATAGTTGTTCTCAGCCTATTAAAAATTACAGAAGAATCTCAGGGGACTGAGAAAGGACACTGGAGCAAGTCCCTGTCAAGAGTTCATTTGCTATTAGATAGGCACTTTTATTTATTTATATGAGGGCCTCCCAAGCAGTGCTCAGGGACCAGTGGGCCCTTCCAGTGGTTCTCAGCTAACCAGGTTTATGGTTCAATGACAGGATCCAAGGTTAGCACTGCATGGGCCCTGTGGTGTCAGAAATTATTGGAGCCATCCATGGCAGTGCTCTGGGGTCTCCAGAGTCTTACCAAGTGATGTTCCAGGGTTTTCAGGGCTGTACCCAGCAGTGCTCTAGGGGACCAGGTGGAGCTGGGACTCAAACTGGGTTTGGATACATGAAAGGTACATGCCTTACTCCTCTAATATCACTCTAGCCCTTAGATAGACACTTTTTGGTTTGTTTTGTGTGTTCAGGGATCTATGCACAGAAATCACTCTGCGCAGTGCTCAGGTAACCATATGGGTGTCAAGGATCAAACCAGGGTTGGACACATGTGAGGCAAATACCCTTGTACCATGTTTCCAGCCCCTAGTTGGGCATTCTGTTTTTTATTGTAAAAATATTGGTTTTGGGCCCACACCCAGTGGTACTCAGGGTTTACTTCTGGCACTGGGTACTCCTTTTGGTTTCCTGTGGTCCCAGGGATTAAATCTGCGCTGACTGTGCACAAGGCAAGCTCTAGCACCTTAACTCTGGTGGATAATTTAAAAACATTTTCCTTCCTGTTCCTGAGGGCAGAATATCTCCTTTTCCAAATATTACCGTGTATGGAATAATATTATAGAATATAAGCGGCTCAACATGACCAGAATCAAGAGCTCCAACTCTGTAGCAATACTACTTGGATTTAAAAACTAGATTTATTCTCAAGTTATGCAACTTTAGGCAAGTTACTTGTTTGAAGTGCCCTTAATTCTCATTTTTAAAAAATTGTAATATAGGGGCTAGAGTGATAGTACAGCAGGTAAAGTGCTTGCCTTTACACATTTGACCTAAGTTCAATCCCTGGTACCCCATATTGTTACCACAAAAGTGAGCCTGTGCTAGTGGGTTCTTGAGCATAATATGAAATATTTGCACACAAAACTCAGGTGCTTAATAAATTAAGCATTGGGGTTTGCGTGGTGTGCCTCAATTCCCCAATGCTTAATTTCTTAAGCACCTGAGTTTTGTATGCAAATATTTCATATAATGCTCAAGGGTCAGAAAGAGAGGGACAGACATAGAAGGACTGCACTCATTTGTGAAGTATAGAATAACATCACATGAGGCTGACACCCAAGGACAGTAGATACAAAGGCCAGGAGGATTGCCCCATCGCTGGAATACTGCTTCACAAGCAGATGGGAGAAGGCAAATGGAATAGAGAAGGGATCACTAAGAAAATGATGGCTGGAGGAATCAGTCGGGATGGGAGATGCATGCCGAAAGTAGATAATGGACCAAACATGATGACCTCTCAGTGTCTGTGTTGCAAGCCATAATGCCCCGAAGTAGAGAAAGAGTATGGGGAATATAGTCTGCCATGGAGGCAGGGGGAGGGTGGGAAAGGGGGGGTATACGGGGGATATTGGTGGTGGGGAATGTGCACTGGTGGAGGGATGGGTGTTTGATCACTGTGTGATTGTAACCCAAACATGAAAGCTCGTAACTATCTCACAGTGATTCAATAAAAATTAAAAAATAATAAAATAAAAACACAAACAAACAAAAAGAAATTAAGCATTTATTCAGTTCAAGTTAATGGGTTTCAGTTCAAGTCGATGGGTTTGGTTCCCTCCACAATGTACAGGCCTCTCCCTTACCCTTGTATAAAGTCACTCATCTGGTTTCTCTCTTTCTCTCTCTGTCTCTCTGTCTCTCTGTCTCTGTCTGTCTCTCTCTCTCTCTCATCTGGTTGCCTCAAGTGTACAATGATCTGGTCTTACTCCTATGTCATTCTCTATCCAGTGTACAAATGTTTCCTAGTCTGACATCTTGTTCACTGGGCCTCTCTCGGACTGTAACCCTGTGGTTCCCTGTCATCACAGTTTTACTTAGTCTCTGGCCATGGTCATGTGGGCATGACTCCTGTGCTTAATAACTTATTACTGTCTGGTCATGAAAACTCTGCCTAATTCTGCTACCTGTCTAAGCATAAGAGCCCTGCTTAGTCCTGCTGCCTGTCCAGGCTTACAAGCCCTACCTCATTCTGCCTTCTCTCTGGGTGCCTGAGCCATACCTAACTCTGCAGTCTGACTGTGCGTAGGTGAGTGTGCAAGGAGGGTGTGTGCCAGCTGCCTGGCTGGGGCTTTCTTTTATCTACTATTTCCCACCCTAGTCATCCCGTCATCTGTACTTCACTGGATAGACCTTCTCAGGTGGGTGAGGCTAAAATGATCATATTAGATTAATTTTAGATTAACTAGTTTATCAGGCCTTCTCCACATCCACTCCCACTGTATCAATATGGTTGCCCATACCCCTCTTCAGCAGTAATCCATGATAGCCAAGCAAGTAAGTCCTGAGCACCCCAGGTGTGTCCCCAGAAACAAAGCAAACCAAAATAACAATGTAGTGCCTATGTGTTAGTATGACCATCAGGAAAAAGTAACTCCATGTATCTGAAATATTTTGAGAAGTGCTTAGTATTAAGCATTATAGATGTATTAGCTGCTATCTTCTGTTGTGTCTGCTGCTTTCTCTTTGATTCATTTTTTCTGTCATCTTCACTTCTGTCATCACTTGGTGGATAGCTTAAAGAGCAGCTAAAACTGCAAAATGCCTCAGTACGTGCAAAACTCTCCTTTTTTGAAAGGAACATGCACGTGAAAGAACCTCACTGTAAAACTGAACTCAGAATCGTATAAAAGTGACAAGTAGTTATACATTTTCTTGTTGTTAGAATAAAATAAAAATGAACAGCTTTGCTACCATAACACTTTGAGACTGGATCCAAGTATAGAAAAGTGATGGTGTGTTCCATAGTCGACTGTCTACACCAGAATGCTCCCAAACTTATTTGGCCCACTGTCCCACTTTTTTGGAAAAAGAATCATTTAGAGCCTCTGTAGAATTCTCTGAAGAATTCAAGAATACTTCCTTGAGTTAACAGACAAAAATTGTCCCCCAATTACATCCAAGAATATTATTTGCCCCCCTACAGTTCCAGGGTTCCCCAGCAGTAGGGTGGCACTTGCACTTTGGGAAATACTTGCTGGCCTTGGGGAAGTGCTACATATCCTTTGGTTTTAGAGCTTTAATTCCAATAAATCCACTATGTCCCCACTTTTGTTTTCTGCTTTTTGGTCATATTTTTCTTTAATTTATGTGATTTTGTTATGTTTTATGTATCTTTGTCTCTTTAAATCCTGTCTGGAACAACAGTGTATAAATAGATGTCTTCAAAACCGATCGTATCTGATTACTAACATTAGCTTAATATTTATGCTTGTCAGCCTACTTCCATGCAGAGAGGTAGGTGACTTTTCATCTGGGCAAGAATACTGATTAGGTTTCTCAAATTTCATAGTAAGATGTCAAAACAGCCATATGCTCGTATATTTTCCAAAGCATATGGTTAATAATAATAAAAACTAAACAGCTACCAACATTGGATGCTTATTTTATGCCAGACACTATGTTATGCCCTTCATAGCCTTAGATAGGAGCTGTTCTACTGATCCCTGTTTTTCACAAATGGGGACACTGAGACTCAGGGAGGTCAAATCACTTGCCTAGGATTACATAGCCAAAATTAATGAAGCTAAGATTTTTTTGGTCTTTGGGCCACATTCTATGATGCTCAGGGGTTATTCCTGGTTACGCACTCAGAAATTATTCCTGGCAGTACTTGAAGTACCATGTAGGATGTAAAGAATCAAACCCAGGTTGGTCAAATGCGCTGTCAGATGTACTATCACTCAAGCCTCAAGATTTGTTTTTTTTAAGGGGGAATCACATCTGACCAACATGGGGCCTACTCCCTTGCTAGGAATTTACAAGTCAAGTCACACCTGGCAGTACTTGGGTGACCAGGCATTAAACCTGGGCCTCCTTCATGCTAAACAAATATACCATCCTCTTGATCCATCTCTGTGGTTCTAAGCTATGGTTTCAACCCAGGCAACTGAGTCCTGATCCTACAGTCTTAGTCCCAGCTTCTTAAACTGTGGTTTGCAACCCCAAAGTTGTCATATAATTAGAAAATGGGGGGATAACCTAAAATTTGGCAACAATAAAAGATTTATGAATTTCTAGTGACCAAAAATATTTTAAAACCAAATGCATAATGAATTCAAGATGTTTTGCCAAGGTCACCCATGTTGCAATTTTGGGGAGAAAGGCTCCCCTTGTGGAAAAAGTGTAAGAAACCTCACGCATAGGCACTATTCTATGCTATATTGCTCTTAGAAATATAGCATATTAAAATTCTAAGTCCAAGTAGAAGAGACTATGCACTATGCTGTATTATAGAGAATTCATAGATTCTGAAGATTTTAGTCAGTATTATGTTTCAATTTGCCTCATTTCTACTTCTGGATTTTTACCACAGGTCCTCAACTTTATATTCTGAAGTCCTCTACTTACTTAAAGCTTTAGCTTCAGGAGTTCATGTCATTAAAATCTAGTTATCTGCATTTTTGAGCATTGTGTTTTAAACTCCTCCCTATACATGATATGACCCCTCTTGCCTCTTTTTTTGCTCTCTTTTTCTTATTGAATCACCGTGAGCTATAGTTACAAAGCTTTCATGTTTGAATTTCAGTCATACAATAATCAAACACCCATCCCTCCACCAGTGTGCATTTTCTACCACCAATGTCCCCAGTATCCCTTTCCTCCCATCCCACCCCTTCCTCTGTATCTATGGCAGACAGTTTCCCTCTTACTCTCTCTACTTATAGGCATTATGATTTGCAACACAGGTAGTGAGAGGCCATCATATTTGGTCCTTTATCCACTTTTACCACATATCTCCTATCCCAAGTGATCCCTCCAGCCATCATTGACTTAGTGATCCCTTCTCTATCCCAGATGCCTTCTTCCCCAGCTCAAGAGGCAGGCTTCCAACTATGGAGCAATATTCCTGGCCCTGTCTCTTCTGTTCTTTGGTGTCAGCCTCATATTATGATATTTTATATTCCACAAATGAGTGCAATCATTTTATGTCTGTCCCTCTTTTTCTGACTCATATCACTTAGCATGACACTCTCCATGTCCATTCACTTATAAGCAAATTTCATAACTTCATCTTTACTAACAGCTGCATAGTATTCCATTGTATAGATGGAACAAAGTTTCTTTAACCAGTCATCTGCTCTCAGACACTTGGATTGTTTCTAGATTCTGGCTATTATGAACAGTGATGCAATGAACGTACAGGTGCAGATGTCATTTCTACTGTGCTTTATTTTTGCATCTCTGGGATATATTCCCAGAAATGGTATTGCTGTGTCATCATCAGCATCATCATCATCATCATCATCATCATCATCATCATCATCATCATCATCATCATCATCATCATCATCCCCTTGATCATTGAATTTCTCGAGCAGTCTCAGTAATGTCTCCATTCATCCTAGATTTTAGAAGACTCTCTTTACTTGTCCTTTCCAATGGTGCCACATCTGAGGCTCTTTCAGGGTCAGGGGAATGAGACCCATCATTGTTACTGGTTTTGGCATATGAATATGCCATGGGTAGTTTGAGAGGCTCTCCTATGTGGGCAGGAAACTCTTGGTAACTTGCCAGGTTCTCCCAGAGGGAGAACTAGGCTATAAGATGTTGCAGCCGCATGCTTCCGGGAGCTTGGTTTTATAGTTTCTGGATGTTGGCCGTTGGTGGGATTATATGGGATTATATGGTGGGTCATATGGAAGCTCAATTTCTAGGGTTTTTTTAAAAAATGAATACCTGTATTGCTTTCCAAAAAGGCTGGACAAGTCAGCATTCCCACCAACAATGAAAGAGAGTCCCTTTCTCCCTACATCAGTGTCAGCACTGGTTGTTTTTATACTTTTTGATGTGTGCCAGTCTCTGTGGTGTGAGATGATATCTCATTGTTGTTTTGATTTGCATCACCCTGATGATTAGCGATGTAGAGCATTTTTTCATGTGTGTTTTGGCCATTTGTATTTATTTTTTAAGGAAACTTCTGTTCATTTCTTCTCCCCATTTTTTGATGAGTTTGGAGGTTTTTTTCCTTGTACAATTCTACTAGTATCTTGTATATTCTGAATATTAACCCCTTATCATATGGGTATTAGGTAAATATTCTTTCCCATTCTGTGGGCTCTCTCTGTATTTAGGTCCCTGTTCTTTTGAGGTGCAGAAGCTTCTTAGTTTAATGTAGTCCCTTGTTTATGTTTGTTTCCACTTGATTGGTCAGTGGTGTTTCATCCTTAAAGAAGCTTTTAGCTTCAATGTCATGGGCATTCTGCCTACATTCTCCTCCATATACCTTATGGATTCATGTCTGATATTGAGGTCTTTAATCCACTTTGATGTCTTTTGTGTCTGGTGTTAGATGGAGGTCAGAGTTCATTTTTTGTAGATAGCTATCCAATTTTCCCAGCACCACTTGTTGAAGAGGCTTTTCATGTTCCACTTCACATTTCTTGCTCCTTTGTCAAAGATTAAGTGGTCATATATTTGAGAATCTGTGGCAGAATATTCAACCTCTCCTGCTTCTTTCAAATATTTTCTAACAATTTAATATCCCTCACTACAGCACTTGCTTATACCAAGTTACTTTCTGTCTTCATGCTTTTCTAAATTCTGTATACTCCGCCTTAACAAACTGGCATCTCTTATTTAAATCCACTCACATGCTAGGTCCATTTATCCTTTTTATTCCCTGTTCTCTAGACCAAGGTAGATGCCCTATCTTGGTTATTTGGTAATAACCCATTTGTATATTTCTTTGATTACCATGTACTCCTATGGTTATTGATTTGTAAGACTGTTCTTTGTGGAAAGGGATCTATTCCTTTATCCTTAGCCAACTAGCATAGCACAGCAAATAATTAGCCTTCTTAACTAGTGAGCATTCTGGAAATAGCATAAATTACAAAACTCCAGGCTGGAGAGATTCCACAAGAGTTAAGGTGCTTTTTTTATGTGGGTGACTCTGGTTCAGTCCCTGGCACTGCAAATGGTCTTCCAAGCAATGCCAGGAGTAAGCCCTGAACAGAGAGCCCAGAGTAGCCCATGAGTATTACTGGGTGTGAATCTCAAACCCCCCAAAGTAAAGAAGTGAAAACAATTTCAGGTCACAGAAAACAAGAATTTAGTGTCTAAAGTCAGATATTCAGGGAATCCTACCAGGAAAGCTGAGGGAATGACCACAGAAGAACCTTTGGACCAGATAACTTTGTCTTATATAATATCCAGGAACTAGAAAGAAATTGAGGGTGGGTGGGAGGTGTGGCATGCATTCAAAGAGGACTTCAAATAATCTGAAAAATCATATAGCATCTTGGCAATTTGTATCTACCTTACCAAGGTCTGAATGGCCTTGAATAGATATGTGAGAAAGATACATTTTGTTTCTTTATTTGTTTGTTTATATATTTATTAGTTTCAGGGCCACACCTGGTTGTGTTCAGAAGCTACTCCTGACTTTGCTCAGCCTTCATACTCAGTGATGTTCAGAGACCATGTCGTGCCAGCAGTTGAACTGGTATTGGCTGCATGCAAGGCAAGCACCTTGTGCTGTCTCCCTGATTCAGGCAGATACATTTTAATAAGCACATATACCATTGTTCTCTTCCAATAACATTACACAGAAATTGAAAGAGTTGATACAACAAGAAAATCCCAATGTTAACAATTTATTGATTGAGCAATATTACATACTCACACAATTGTTATCAACTGATATTATCAGTACCTCTGTAGTAGACGTCAGATTTAAAGGAATAGGGAAGGTCTGTTATCCCTAGAAACATGAGAGCTTTTATCAATATTATTTTTAAGTTGATGATAAATTGGTTTACAAGAGTATAAATGTTTATAGGTTTTAGGATCAATGTTACCACACCACACCTATCACTAAAGTGTCAGTATAACCTAACGCTGTGCATATTGCCCTTTCATTCCATTCCTACCCCTTTGATAATTTCAGTTCAATCATCAGAGTCAAAGGGTTTGTTTTTATTGGATACGATTTTCTTGCTTTATGTCTTTATGTGCCATATATAAATGAAATGGTCTGGTATTTGTTTTTATCCTTATGACTTATCATGTTTGTCATGACCCTGACAATTCCATACATTTTTGTAACAAAAGGCAGAATTTGATCTGTTCTTATAGCTAAGTGTTGCTCCATTGTGTATCAGTGCAACCAATTTTTAATCTACTCGTCTGTTAAAGACACTTGTGCTGGCTCAGGTCTTGGCCATAGTTAAGGCAATGTAATGTAGGGTTGCACATACTTTCTGAATTAGTGTTACTGTGTTCTTGGGATAGATTTCTAGGGGTGGAATTGCTAGACTAAATGGTAATTCTGTTTTAAATTTTATTTATTTATGTATTTAAGACCCCATGATTTGGGGCTGGAGCGATAGCACAGCGGGTAGGGCATTTGCCTTGCACGCAGCCGACCTGGGTTTGATTCCCAGCATCCCATATGGTCCCCTGAGCACCGCCAGAGATAATTCCTGAGTGCAGAGCCAGGAGTAACCCTTGGGCAGAGCCAGGTGTGACCCAAAAAGCAAAAAAAAAAAAAGACCCAAAGACCCCATAATTTACAAAGTTGTTCATAATAGTTGTTTCAGGCATACAGTGAACCAACACTAGTCCTACCATCAACGTCCCCAGGTTCCCTCCTACTCCCGGCCACCCCCCCTTGGAAGGCATATAACAAATTTATTTCATATTGCACCAACAAAATTTAAATGGCAAATGGAATTATCATAAAATAAATCAATAAAGGCCAGTTTGTGATTATTGATTGCTAAGTGATTATAACCAAAATAAATAAGATATTAATTCATTACTGAAAATGTATAAAAGCCCTTAGCAAGCTAGGAGTAAACATACCTTTCTTAATCTAGAAGAGGGCAACCATATAAACCATTAATGAGTGACATACTCACTTCCACATCCTGGGATGTTTATCCTTTAGAGAAGTTATTTTAATGCTTCTTGAAAAACTGGTTTCAAGGCTATGAATTCCTTAAGCTGTTACCTGTCTGTGAAGCTCTGTATTGTTCCTTCAAATCTGTACTCTAATCTTGCTGGATAGAGTACTCACAGTGAGATGTTCATTTTATTGAGTTTTTTTTTTTTTTTTTTTTTTTTTGCTTTTTGAGTCATACCCGGTGATGCTCAGGGGTTACTCCTGGCTCTGCACTCAGAAATTACTCCTGGCAGTGCTCAGGGGACCATATGGGATGCTGGGAATCGAACCCGGGTTGACCACGTGCAAGGCAAGTGCCCTACCCGCTGTGCTATCGCTCCAGCCCACATTTTGTTGAGTTTTTATACTATATCCCCCCATACTCTTTTTGCTCACAGAGTTTCATTTGATTTTCTGTACATCTTGTGGACTTTCCTTGTATGTAAGTTCCTTTTTGGTCTTGCTGCTTTCATTATTTCAAAATCCAAAGAAAGATTGTCTCTATCTTTGGATTTTGTCATTGGAGTACAGTGTGTCTTTTAGTTTTCCTAGGTGAGTCTGTTTTTGCAAGGACCCTTCAAGCCTCTTGTGTCATGGTACCTGTAATCATCAACTCTGGACAGTTCTTATCAGTTATTTCTTTGAATATTGTTTCTTCATCACATTTGCCTTTTTGTTCCCCAGAGACTCCAGTGATTCTTACAGCGTTCCTCTTAAGTTCTTCCCATAGTTCTCTGGTATGCTGTAGATTTCTTTCTAGACTCTTTCACCTTCTGCTGTTTCCTAGAAGTTTACTCCTCGTCTTGGAGCTCCTTCACTTTTTGCACAGCTTCTGTTATTCTGATATTCAAAGATTTTTCATTGACTTTTTAAAAAAATATTTTTAACTTAATGCAAAATCCATCATAGAAATTTCTTTCTTTTTTTAATGAATCACTGTGAGAACAGTTACAAAGCTTTCCAGTCTAAGTCTCGGTCATACAATGATCAAACAACCATCCCTCACCAGTGCACACCCTCCACCACCAAGAACCCCAGTATACCCCCATCCCACCCCTCCCACCGCCTATGTGGCAGATTATTTCCACCTTACTTTCTCTCTGCTTTGATCACATTCAATATTTCGACAAAAGATCCACCATTATTATTTGGAATTTTCCCCAACATTCAAACCTGCCAAAAAGGCATCATTAGATAATTTGTTTTCTATTGCTGATATGAAGAACATTTTGGATTTCTGATATTTTAGTAGTAAGTCTGGGGGATTTCTGTCAAAAGTTGCTTAGTTCCGAGATTGTTTTGTGTGCCTCTTGGATCATGGTCATTCAGGAGCCAGAAGCTGTTTGTGAGCGGCAATTTGGGGCCTCGTTGGGGTGGGGAAAGGGGCCGGTTTCACCCCCCTCATGTGAGGTCCTGCATGTCACATCACTGCAATCTCATAGCTGGCTCTGAAAAGGTGGCAGCCACCGCACCACCAGGGAGAAAAGGAGGAAGGGACAAACACCTTTCCCCACCCAGGGTGGCACAGCACTGTAGTGTAGTGCTCAGTCCAGATGCATTTCTGTCAGAAGCTTCTGGGTTCCGAGGTTAGTCTGTGTGCCTCTGGGATCATGGCAGTTCAGGAACCAGGAGCCGTTCATGGGCAGCAACTCGGGGCCTCTTCGGGGTGAGGAGAGGGACCAGTTCCACCCCCCATCATGTGAGGCCCCACATGTTGCTGACCTCTCTCTAATTTGGGGCAAAGGCAGACGCTACATCATTTGTTTTCCATTTCTCACTTTGTATATTAGGAAAGGTCTTATGTGGCCATGCTTTGGAGGAATAGTCCGGTCGTCACATACCGGAGCCATGCTGTAGAAGCCTTGGCCACTGGGATTCCATCCGGAGAAGGTGGGGAGACTGCACCTGCTCCATCTGGGGGTCCCAGAGATATTGGCTTGGTATGGAATCCGGAGAATTCTCCAGTGTTGTGGTGCCTGCCACATCTTTTCACTGCTGAGTGCAACAAGATGGCTTTCATTGACTTTTTGATGATACCCTCCATGTTCTTCATTTCTGTCATTTCTGATGGTGGTAATTTTTTTCATTTCCACTCATACCTTGTTATACTTTGCTGACAATCATTTCTTTGAACTCATTAAACAGCCTCATCATAGTGTTACTTCTCACCATTGCTTTATGATATTATATGTTTTTGCTGTTGTGGTTGAGTTTTGAGTGCTTTATGTATCCTGGATATTAGCTATTTGTCACATTCATGCTATATGAATATTTTCTCCCTTTCAATAGGATGTCTTTTGTGTATATTGATTTTGTAGTCTGCCTCGTCTTTATTCCTAATAATTATTTTTTCAGTTTTTATTTTCTCATGACTTAATAGTTATACAATAGCATCTTGTATAGTCTCCAGATGTTTTGATTTTCCCCAGATTTCTTTTTTTTTCTGGGAAATTTCTACCTCTATAGTATTTTTATCTGAAAAAATTTCTTTATATGGTTACAGTGTTCATGATTTTTGGCACCGTTTTGTGTCCTAGAATGATTATTACATGTACACTGGAGAAGAGTATGTATGTGGCTTTTTTAGTATTGAGAGCACTGTAAATGTCTTTGTCTTTGAATTATTCATTTAAGGCTTTTTTTTTCCTTATTGATTTTCTGTTAGATCTGTCCAGTTATGAGAGTGGGTTGTTAAAGTCTCCTACTGCTATTATACTGCTGTTGATAGGTCTCTTCATTAGCAGTTGCTTTATATTTTTTGAAGTTCTTTCATTTGACACATAAATGTTAATGATCATTATATCTTCTTGATGTATTGATTCCTTAATAATTATATCATGTCCATGCTGTCTCTTACTACCTTTTTTAGTTTGAAATATGTTTTCTCTGATAGAAATTTGGCTTTCTTGCCTTTTCTATGCTATAATTGTATGCTTTTTTTCAACTTTTTACTTTGAGTCTGTACTTATCATTGAAGTTCAAGTGGGTTTCCTGTAAGTAGCAGCAGGTTGAATTTTGTTTCCTGATCGGTCTGCTACTCTTTTTTCATCAGTAAATATAGGCCATTGAAATTAAATGAAATTATTGATATAAAGGAATATATTGTCATATTTCTATTTGAATTCTGAGTGTTTTGCAGTTTGTCTTTGCTTTTTCTTTTATTTTATCCCCTTATGCTTTAGTATCACCTTGTTTTATAATGATTAGGTTCTATTTGTACCATATTGTTTCTTCTAAGTATTTTAATTTTTATGTTCCCATAAAATTTACATCTAGAGTTCTGTGCTTTCATCATATTTAAAACTTTATGAAAATAAATTTCATTCATTCTAAGAGACTCCATGGTTATGATTCTTTCCAAAATTTTATTTTAAGTAATTTGTTATTTCCAAGAGTGGTTTCTTTGCCTTTTGTATGAGATCCTTTAGTAATTTTTACAGAGCTAGTGCAGTAGACTTACATGGTGTTTTACCAGAGTCTAATCTATCAGATTGGCATCTTTGACCTCTGTTCAGCAGGGTCATTCACAAAGAATGAGACAGGTAGACAGATAGATGCTATGACTTGTCCAAGTTGCAAGCTAGCTTTGGCATCAGTGAACAGAAACCCCACTAGGAAGCAACAAGCTAAAGTTCAGAAGAGAACTCTAAGATACACAACCTTCCCTGGGAAGTGCAGGTACATATATAGTGGTGAGGTTGAGTGTTGGAGTAGCAAGTGGCAGTTGAGACTAGACCTCAGCGGTTCCAAACACTCTCCTGGGAAGCATGGGGGTTCCAACGAACCACAGGCATGTAGTTCTGCCAGAGTGGGTACAACAGGTTATAAAATATATACAGGGAATAGAATGAGGACAGCCTTTACCTCTGTGGTCTCTTGAACATTTCTGAGATCTGAACCTTGCTGTATTTCTGATCTTTCTACTTAGAAACAGATCCCAACAGTGAATTCCTGAGATGCGTTCCACGCAACCTGTGCTAAGAGCAGAGCAACTAGGTACTCTTACTTGCTTTAAGAGAAGCTAAATAGACCCAGCCCCTTCAAGGCCACCACTGGCTACTAGCAAGGACACTCCTACAATTATAAAGCACCTCATAAGTCATGGTTAGTTATCAAGGGATCCCCATACCTCCTGTACTCCCATTCAGCAACAGAAAGTAAGCATGGAAAATAAGGCTCAGCTTCCTCTTAGGATAACCTATAGTCACACACAGGCTTTTGTTGTGATCAATTTTAGGGAAACCTGGAGATTAATAGGCAAGAATTTCAACACAGAGTGAAACTATGAAAGAGAGGTTGAGAGAGCACAGAGAATATCATGGACCTAAAGAACAGAGTAGCTAAACGTGAAGTAGAGAGCTTCTGTCCTATCAAGGGAGTCCCCCATCCCCCTCTTCACTTTGTGTAAGATCTCCCCTATGTCCTGTTTGATAGGGCTTTGAGAAAGATTCTTTTTAGGTATAGATTTTTCTGTGCTCATAGGATAATGCTATCACAGGTTCTATTTGGCCAGCATGATCCTGCCTCTGAATACTTAGCAATTAAACAATTCATTTACTTTCCTTTGCTGATGCTTGTTTAGGCTGCTTTTTCTGTTGGTTTTGACCTCCTAGAGTGACTAAAGCTTGACCGTCTCCTTCATTTTGTTAAAAGCTATATAAATTCACTATATAATCTGGATTAGGTGTTGTTTTGTTCTGTACTCTTTTTTTACATTATTTAATATTAATAATGTTAATTTTTTGATGTTAACTTTTTGTTTACTGTATTTTGTTTACTTTAGGGCGATGCTTCACCTAATTGTTGGAAATCCACATACACAATGGTGCTATATTTTGTTATTTATTTATTCATTTTTGCTGATGCCAAGTGTCGAACCCAGATCTTTCACATGCAAGGCATGCACTCTGCCATTGAAATCTCCCTCCCAACTCTCTGGCTCTTCTGATGATGCTTTAGATTGATCTGCTTCAAATATTATAACTGTTTTTCTGACAGTTAATAGAGATAACTTTGGAATGTACCTGTGGCAGCACACATTTGTATTCATTATGCTGCACTATTTTCCCAGGCACAGCCTCATTACAGCCATCAGAATGATTTATTCTTTCTTAGTTAGCATATCAGAACTTTGTGCAAGCAGAATCATGATAGCATATGGTGATTTGTAAGAATGGTTTTCTTTTACTTCCCTATAAGCTAAAGGGATTTCAATATTTTTGATCACTTTATACAAAAATATTTATATACCCTGTTGACATCTATATGTCTTGGAGAAGTGCCTGTTCATCTCTCTTCCCCATTGTTTGGTGGGGTTATTTGTCTTATTGTCAAGTTCTTTTTATGTACTATACATTACCTCAGATATTAGGCCTGTGCTGTGTAAAAGTGTGCTCCTATTTAGTGGGATATATTTTTGGTTTAGTTATAGATTTTTATCAAGAGCAGGAGCTTTTTAGTTTGATGGAGTCACATTGCTTTATTTTTGCTTTTATTTTCCTGCCAATGTAGTTGAATCACTGAATCTGCCTCAAAGCAAATGTCATGGGATGTTTTGCTATGTGTTTTTCAAATGCATTTTATGATTTCAGGTCTCATATCTAGATCTTTAATCCATTTTGTGTTTACTTTGTGTGTGATATGAAACAGTAGTTCAGTTTCATTGTTTTGCATGTGACTAGCTTTCCCAGTGCCATTTTTGAAAAGGTTTCCTTTCCTCCATTTTCTGTAACTAAATTACTGGGTTCCCTTGCTTCCATCTTCTCTCCTCCACTATAGCACCATGGTCAGGAAGCTTTCTCAAGACTGTTAAAGAATGTGGTTCTTAATTGCCTCATGATTAGTGTCATTAAAAAGCCCTTTGTTTCGGGGCTGGAGCGATAGCACAGCGGGTAGGGCGTTTGGCCGACCCGGGTTCTAATCCCAGCATCCCATATGGTCCCCTGAGCACCGCCAGGGGTAATTCCTGAGTGAAGAGCCAGGAGTAACCCCTGTGCATCACCAGGTGTGACCCAAAAACCCAAAAAATAAAGCCCCTTGTTTCATGTATTTTGTGTGTTTGGGGGGTGAGGGGATGCTGGTGTTTATGGAAGGTTTCTGAAAGGGTAGAATTCCATTCTTTGCTAATCTAAATTGTTCAGAAATTTACATAATTGTAAATTTTCATTAATAATTATAATCTGTAGCTCAATTTCAGTTCTAATCTTTCATGAATGTAGATGCCATAACATTTCTTAAGATAGCTGGGTCATATCTAAATATTTTATGTAGAATTTGATAAGCATCAGTATAAATTTCTCACATCACTAACGAGTTTCTGTGTATAACACAGCCTAAAAATGATGCATAGCAATACTAGTTTAATTCTGAGCTTCTTGGTTAAGCTAGTATCCTTTGAAAGACTCTGAACCAATTTAACATGTTCAGTGAAAGATATTCTTTACCAGTTTTTTTTAATCAAAAACCTTTGTCCTTGAGTCAAACAGGAATAGTGATATAATAGTTTTTAGAAAATAATTTTAATATCAGTTTAACCTTTGACACTTTAGTAGGAGTCAATTTTTCTAAAATTTTCTCTCAACTCTAAAGTTATCGTCATAGTTCATTATTCTTTAAAAGTCCCTTGTCAAATAAAATATTTTTGCACTTTGGATTAAAGAACTTTAATTATTCCAATTTTTCAGGGATTTGGGTGGCCCCAATGAAGAAATCAAGAGTGAAACTTTTTAGTTTTAGCGCAGATTTTTATATTTTTGACAAACAGGTTATCTTTAATAGAGAAGAAAATTACATTTGTAGTAAATTAAGAATAGAGACAGAACACAATGGCCACTCAATACCCCTATTGCAAACCACAACACCCAATTGGAGAGAGAGAGAGATCAAAACAGAATACCCTGCCAGAGAGGCAGGGTAGGGTGGGGAGGAGATGGGATTGGGGGGTGGGAGGGATACTGGGTTTATTGGTGATGGAGAACGGGCACTGGTGGAGGGATGTGTTTGTAAACATTGTATGAGGGAAAAACAAGTTCTATCATGTGTGAATCTGTATCTGTTACCCTCATGGTGATTCACTAATTAAAGAATAAAAAAAATAAAGAGATGCATACCATCACAATAGCTTAAAAAAAGAATAGATGAAGTGTCTCATGTCAGGTAATTCCAACATCCTGACTGATCAGAGACTGCATATGTATTTTGGGGGTTTGAGGTAGGATGTACCCTAGTTTTCACCAAAATGCAATCAATCCTTGAGAGAATTTTTCGTTTGTACTGAGAGAGTTAGTACAGTGGGTAAGTTGCTTGCCTTGCACAGTCAACCGTGTTACATCCCTGAGCTTAAGAGCCCTTGAACATTGGTTAGTGTAGCCCCTCCCCGCCAAGAAATATCTTTTACTTTCACAAATATATTAAGAAATGCCAGTTTTCAGGGTCTAGTTAAAGACCTTATTTATCAAAAGAGACTAGAATTGTAAATTAAAAGGGTTATTTAGCTCTTCCTTGCTCAGGGGAAAAGATTTCTCCTTGAAGAAAGCTTTTAGGAGAATTCACTCTTGGCCCTCAAAAGATGTTTTTCTCTTACACTTTAAGCTTTAAATGATGTCTAGATATAGCTTACTTACAATTAATCTATATTTAAAAGAAAATAAATGTCATTTTGAAAGACCCATTTGAATCCCTAAGGCAGTTTTTTATAAAACTGACAAAATAAAAATAGCTGGAAAGCATTGTCTTTGTTCATATTACTTTAAGTACTTTACATAATTTTACAGCTCATTTAATATTTCTACATGCCCAAGAGCATAAGTATAGTTAGTTATTGTATTCACTTTGAAAACGAGGATATTAAGGATGTGAGAGGTTTGGTAACTTGCCCAAGGTCACATAGTAAATGGTGAAGTTGGGATTCAAATATGAACAGTCCAGTTTCAGAGTCATTGCTCTTAATCAGGATTCTGTATTTGTCTCCGTATAAGAGAAAAAACTTTTCTCTTAGTTCCATTACTGTTTCAGTTTTTGTGAGCTCTAAGTGTTTTTTTTTATTAATTTGCTATTGGGTTAGTCCCAGAAGTGCTCTAGGATCACTCCTGGTAGGCTCAGTGGGGACCATATGGTGTGCTAGGAATCCAACCCCAGTGAGTTGGGTGTAAGACAAGGGCCTTACCTGCTGTACTATCTCTGGCTTCTATGGGGTTTAAGTTTAAACATATATACACAGATTTTAGGGTGGGGGCACTCAACAAACAGTTATTGAATTCATACTGTTTCAGACACTATGCTAAGTGATCTCCCTGTGGCATGAGATCCAGGTCCAGTGCTTCCCTCAAAGAGGTCACGTTGGCTATAAGTTTCCAATTTGAACCCAACTACCACTACATTCCTGTTTATATGTATGCTACATATTTGAGAGGGGATCAACATGCCGAGAAAATTGGATACAGCAAAACACTATTTTGTGATTTAGTGTAGGGATGGTACTTATTGTTTTTCTAATTCACATCAGTTTCTATTTTGAAAACACCAACAATGATTTTTCATATAAGTAGTGTATTACAAGGAAATATATATATATATATATACATATACATATGTGTGTGTATATCTACATATACATGGCCCTGCGTGGCCCATGGTACTGGTGACTACTATCTTGACTCTGTTTTAGGGCATTGCTCCTGTTAGCACAAATACAGACTTATTCCCAAGCTCAGGAATTTTTGAGAACTGTATGAAAGAAACCAGGTGTGAAGGACCCGGGGCTGAGATCTCCAAGCTGCTCAGATCAGGACTGGGCCTCCTCCACCCAGATCCCCCATTTTCCAGTAGCTTGGCAGTCACACCCACAAACTGCCCCGGGTGCCATATAATCCCATCAACAGCCAAGATCCAGAGACTATAAAAGCAAGCTCCTGGAAGCAACCTCTTATAGTTTAGTTCTCCCTCTTGGAGAACCTGGCAAGGTACCGAGAGCATCCTGACCACACGGCAGAGCCTGGCAAGCTCTCCGTGGCATATTCGATATGCCAAATACAGTAACAATGATGGATCTCATTCCCCTTGCCCTGAAAGAGCCTCCAATGTGGCACCGCTGGGAAGAACAAGTAAAGAGAGGCTGCTAAAATCTCAGGGATAGGATGAATGGAGACGTTACTGGTGCCCGCTCAAGCAAATCGATGATCAATGGGATGACAGTGATACAGTGATGAAAGATTTTCCTATAAAACTCAGATGCTTAAGAACTTGAAGTTTTTGGTAAAGTTTGAGTAGATCGGTCTGTGTTCCTGAACAATGTCCAGGCTTCTCCTTTTTCCTGTGTACAGTGTCAATCTGCTGTCCCTCCATGCCTGCTCCCAATTATTATGTCCATGTCCTATACCTCTCTCTGCTCAGCTCAACTCTATAATGGCCTGGTTTGTCCCTACCCCATTTTCTTTCCAGTTTATGAAGTCCTGGTCTGAAATGCCCAGCATGGACCTGGTGACTTATTTTCTTTCCCCTGCTGGTGTTTGCTGCTCTGTAACCTGTTACTGGGCCTCTCTAGAAATGTACTCTAGTGACTTCCTGTTCCCTTGAATTTCCTTAGACTATGGCCATGGCCACATGCACGTGGGTGAGAACCTCTGCTGTCTATCTGGGGGTAGGTGAAAGGGAAAAGACAGAGTTGCCTGACAGGGGGCTTCCTTTTATCTCCTGCTATATCCCATCTCCAGTAAGTACTTTGACCGGATACATTTTAAGCAGGTGAAATTTAAATGATTAAGTGATATAGTTCATCTCCTTTCTACTCCCACATAACACCCAAATTCCTGACAGTGCTTCCATTGTGTGGGCATTGAAGCAGAATCAGCTGCATGAAAAGTGTGCCTTAACCACTATACTCTCTGGATGAAATTTTACCTTTCTATTTTTATTTTAAACATATTCTAGACCCCTACCTAAGACCATATCACTAATAGTGGGGCTAAGATTTGAACTGAAGTCTATCTTATACAACTGTATTTATTTTTCTGTGCTCACTGTCAGTTTGACAGTTTTTCGTTTATAAAACCAGCAGTGTTAATAATCATTAATTATAATGTTTGTTATCAAATAATCATCAAAATTAATTAATTATTAACCCCAAACTACAATTATTAATTAGTATTAATTATCAATGATCATAAATCATATTAATTATTTATTACTGTTTATCATTAATAACATCCAACTACATCCAACTATGACAAAGAAGAAATTGAGAAGTTCTACATAGGGCTGGAGAAGTTCTATAAAGATTGTCAGTGATTTTAATACCAAGATAGGACTGAGAAGGTTGCTTGCAGAACTCCACATCAAGACCCATGGCCTAGAATGGAATTAACAGGGTAATAGACTGTCTGAGTTCATCAGGTCGACCAAGACCATCCATGGTTAACTCGCAGTTCCAGAAGGCCAAATCTAAAGGTTGAACATGTACAATTCCACAACGAACATGTACAATTCCACAACGAAATTGACCACATCATATTCAATAGATGGTTTTGCCTAACTGATGTTGCTGTTGTCCCAGAATTCCAAATGGGATCAGATCACCACCTCCTTCATGTGAAATTCTACTTCACAGAGTGGGGAGAAAGGGCTACAAAGTTTAAGAGGAGACCTCCCAGAATGACCACCAACTGGGAGCTCTTTGACACTATTGCAGCAACATGGGAAGATGCCATCGTTGACAACATTAGTGAGGAATATGATCAACTGGTTCAGCACCTCCATGATTTCGAGAAAAATTCCGAGAGTGGGAAAGACATAAACAGACTCCTGTCTTTGAAAACTCTCGAGCTCAAGCAACCACAAGCTAACGTCTGAGCTCTCAAAGCTATGCAGAGAAGTGATAAAGGAAGACCTCAAAGAGAGAAGAGCAGCAGTGATGGCCAATGCAGCAGAAGCAGGGAAAAGTATTCACACAAAGCTCACCTGTCCTTCGCCAACTAGAAGACCAAGATGATTGCCCTCTGACGACCTCATGGATCTATCACATCTTCCAGAAAGGCAATGGAGAGGATTATTCACGACTTCTACTCGGACCTCTTCAACAGCCACGTCCACCTGCCCACATACCAAATTCTGCAGGATGGATATGTCGTTCCCATTTTCCTCCCTTCCATTTTGTCAGTAAATACGCGTACAGCACTCGGTCCAGACAAGATCAAACCCAAACACCTGAAGAATCTGCCGCCAGTACTCGTTAATACACTGGCTCGGCTCTTCACACACTACCTGTCTGAATGCAAGATTCCATCTCAGTGGAAAACCAGTAGGGCTGTTCTGTTGTACAAGAAGGGAGACATCCACGACATTGGCAATTATCGCCCAATTTGCCTGTTATCCATCTGTTATCCATTGTCTACAAATTGTTCACTTGAGTCATCCTGAATAGAATAGGCAGAACACTAGACGAAGGACAACCGAGCGAACAAGCCAGGTTCCAAAAAGGATTCAGCAGGATCGACCATATCCACACCACCGTGACCATACTCATCGAAGTTTTGCGAGAGTTCAAGATGCCGCTCTGTCTAATGGTCATCGATTTAAAGAAGGCCTTTGATTCTGTTGAGACTGAATCGATCATCAAAGACATAGTAAACAGGGTGTTCAAACTCAGTACATCAAGATCCTCCGCGAGCTGTTTTATGGATTCATCACCAGGATCTCCCCATTCTACAAGGAAGTGATCGTTGTCGTAAAGAGAGGGGTTCAGCAGTGTGATACCATTTCATTGAAACTCTTCAGTACCACCCTTGAGAATGTCATGCAACGACTTGGAATGGGAAGGAATGGGAGTGAAGATAGACGGTCGGCAACTACACCACCTCTACTTCGCTGATGACATCGTTCTCATAACACCAAACATTAGCCAAGTGGCACAAATGCTGGCTGACTTCCACCGTGAGTGTGGAAAGGTCAGACTACAGCGGAAACTCACCAAAACAATGTTCATAAAAAATGAACTAGTACCTGATGTTCCGTTTGCTCTCAATGGAACGAACATCTCCAAATACAGCAGCTATGTGTACCTGGGTCGAGAACTCAACATGAGGAACGACTTGGCATCAGAACTGCACCGGAGGAAGAGAGCAGCGTGGAACGTCTTCAAGAGCATTGAAGAAGTGGTTAGGAAGAGGAAGAACCTCCGACTCTGGGCACATGTTTTCGACTCCACCATTCTTCCTGCACTAACATATGCCTCAGAGACCTGAGCCCTACGAAAACAGGATGACAACGCTATTTGGTTATCCCAAAGAGGAATCAAAAGAGCCATGCTAAGAGTATCACTTTTCACACAAGTGAGAGAAGGAATCTGGAGTTCCGACCTCCATTGATGGTCAAGATTCAGGGACGCTGTCTCATTTGCCACGGCGTAAAAAATCAGATGGGCTGGACATGTAATGCGATTCAGAGAAGACTGCTGGCTTAGAGCTGTTATTGACTGAATTTCACGGGAGGTCAAAAGACCGCGTGGCCGCCCACCAACGAGATGGTCAGACTTCTTCGTCAAAACCCTGAATGAATGATTTGTAGCTCTTCCTGTTCCCTGAGCGAGCAGATATCATTGAGCAACAGTAGCTCGCAACAGGGACAAATGGAGACATTACTGGTGCCCGCTCGAGCAAATCGAGGATCAACAAGATGACAAGTGATACAAGTGAATATTTGTAAGTGACAAAAAATGTCCAACTGAGACTGGATAGTAGGAATTATATAGTACCTGGATATAGGAGCAGACAAGGCAGGATATAGTATACGTAATGGGTTTGGAACTTTTTTCTTTTTGGGTCACACCCAGCAATGCACAAAGATCAGGGGTCACTCTGGCTCTGCACTCAGGAATTACCCTGGCAGTGCTCAGGGGACCATATGGGATGCTGAGAATCAAACCCAGGTTGGCCTTGTTCAAGGCAAACACCCTACCCGCTGTGCTATTGCTCCAGATTCCTGGGTTTGGAACTTGGATGGGCAGTTGTGGATGAAGGTACATGATATGGAAGATACTGAAGAGGACAGTGGTTCAGGAGTCCAGGATAGAGAGTAAGAAAGCAGATTAGCGGTAGGCAAGTAGGTCAAGAGGAAATGGAGGTCCCAAGAGACTCTAATCATGATGAGATTAAGAAAAGGTATGATGTCAGTGAGTTGTAGTTTGGAGAGTGGAGATGCAGGAATTTAAGGCTCACAGTTTCTGTTGGTTAGGATAACAAGTGAAAAATAAGTGGAAGATGTATAGTATAAACAGTTCTGTTTTATTAGGGTGCTGTTAGCTTCCCTCCATGATCTTATTTTCCTTTGTTTTAATATAATTTGATTTATTATTGTGTCCATATTATTGTGTCTTACAGAATTCTGGTATCTCACCACAAGTACCAGTTTTTTTTAATAACTTTGAATTAGCTCTCATTTACTCTGTGTGTGCATGCGTGTGCGTGTGTGTATTTTTGCTGTCTTTCATCTTTAGTTTTTTGGGAAATAGTGATATTATTTTTTTACAAGAATGACTGGTATATTGGCCAGTACTTCAACCATAATCACACATATGGGAATCTATTTCTAAATATTTTTGTTGCTCTGTTCAGTGTTATATATAATTCCTTTGGTCATGATTCTGCCTGGATGGAGCCTTTGTTTAGAATCAGATTGCCTAGGCTTTAATCCTAGCATTCACTTACTTGATGCTTACTTTTGAGCAAATTAATTTTCTGAATTCTCATTTATAAACTGGGTATACTATGTTACTCTCAGGATTGTCATATGGATAAACTTATTTAATATATGTAAAGTTTGGGTTGCCTGGCTGTATAGTGAGTTCTTAAGAAATACAGTTATTGGCAGAATCTGGAAAAAACCCGAGTGCCCTAGAACAGATGACTGGTTGAAGAAACTCTGGTACATCTATACAATGGAATACTATGCAGCTGTTAGAAAAAATGAGGTCATGACGTTTGCATATAAGTGGATCAACATGGAAAGTATCATGCTAAGTGAAATGAGTCAGAAAGAGAGAGACAGACATAGAAAGATTGCACTCATCTGTGGAATATAGAATAATAGACTATAAGACGAACACCCAAGAATAGTAGAAATAAGTACCAGGAGGTTGTCACCATGGCTTGGAGGCTGTTCTCTCATTCTGGGCAACTCAGAGAAGGGAACAGCAAGTAAAATGTGGTTGTTGGTCATGTGGGGGAAAGATGATGTGGGCCAAATATAGAGACTGAACACAATGGCCACTCAACACCTTTATTGCAAACCACAACACCTAATCAGAGAGAGAGAACAAAAGGGAATACCCTGCCATAGTGGCAGTGTGGGATGGGGGGAGACGGGACTGGGAAGGGGGGGTGGGATGTTGGGTTTACTGGTGGTGGAGAATGGGCACTGGTGAAGGGATGGGTTATCAAACTTTGTAAGGGAGAAACATGAGCACAAAAATGTATAAATCTGTAACTGTACCCTCACGTTGACTCACTAATTAAAAATAAACTATAAAAAAAATAAAAGAACACTAACATACAAAAAAAACAAAAAAAAAGAAATACAGTTATTGGAATGACAATGACAGGGATGATTCTTAATAATAGTGCTGGGGCATATGGAATATTGATAAATATTGTGTTAGAGGTTGGACTGAATACATAGAATATCTAAAACTTCTATGTTTCATTGGAGAGCATATATTAATATGATTCTTGGGATAAGAACTAAGACAACTTTGAAATGGACCTGTCAAAGAGTCTTAGCTATTATCTTCTAATAAATACCAAATAGCCAAATTGAGAACATTTTAAGGTTTAAGAAACCTTTATAAGTTTTTGTGTTATTTATTTTCATTAGTATTAGGTAGGTAATTAGTAAAAATGTGAATAGACTGGAAAAGGCCTATAGACTAATTTCAGAGGGAAGTGAGAAGGTAAGTATTCTTTCTCACTGTTTTGTACTCTTAGATTCCAATGGCTATCAAATCTTTGTTTTATATACAGTCATAGCTTCCTGAGGTCTAGCTCAGTGTCTCCAACTACTTCTTGAGCCTAATTACCTGGATATTCTACATGCAGCACAAACTCAATATGGATGAAATGAAACTTCCTAACTCATTTCCAAACCTGTTGTTTATCTTCTAATTTCTATTTTTGGCAGAATTGTCACTAGCTAGTTAGCTCTTTAACCTAGACATTTGAGTAGGTATCTTTGACTTTACCTTCTGCATTCTATCCACTTGGTTGGTCTTTCTAGTTTTAAATTGGGGTGACAGGAATAAAATGGATTTGCTTAGACTCAGTAAACCTAGGTTCTCATTTGTTTGTACAGTAACAATAATCCTCCTATATTCCCTTAAATTGTCTTTATTTTTTATATTTAATGGTAAGATATTTATGCACAAGACAAAAATACATAAATAAAAGAGTGAAAGTTGCTTTTGTAAATTCTACTCTGCAAAAGAAACAAATGATAGTGCTTTTAGTTCTAGACCTTTATTGTCTTTGCAAAAAATATATAAATACCTCACCAAGAGATCATTCATTATAGTTCTGCAGTCACTTTTGTTTTACAGTCAGGATTGTATTTCCATATGGATATGTAACATTTTTACATGGATACATAGTATTTCACTATATAAAAGTATGATTTAATTATTCCTCTGTTAAAGCACCCTTTTTGCACTTACAAATAATATTGCGATAACAATTGTGTATCTCTGTGAAATTTCTTGTAGCTGGTTCTTGTTTATTTATTTATTTATTTATTCATTCATTATTTTAATGAATCACTCTGAGATACAGTTACAGACTTACAAACTTTCATGATTGCATTTCAGTCAAACAATGTTCGAGTACCCATCCCTCCACCATGGCTGTTCTCTACCACCAGTGTTCCCAGTATCCCTCCCCCACCCCCACCCCTTCACATCCCCTTCCCTTGTGGCAGGCACATTCCCTCTTACTCTCTGTCCTTTCCGGTGTTATGGTTTGGACTACAGGTATCAAGCAGCCATCATGTTTGGTCCATAGTCTATTTTCAGCATGCATCTACTATCCGGAGTGACCTCTCCAACTCTAGTAGCTGGTTCTTAGAAGTGTTATTTCTTGGATAAGGAGAATGAATTTTTCACACTGTTAATTATATCAATTGCACTTCAATTTGTTGAACTAATTTTTTTATAGTGTAGAGTGATCTTTGTAAATGAACTTTGATCATGTGATGTCAAACATAAAAAACCAAGGCAAAATAAAAATATATGATTTGTTTCTACTCTCTGTGTAATACATTAAAAAATCTCTAAATTTTAAGGTGTTTGAGAGGTAGAACGATGACTTTGTTCTATATTTCTTACATGCTTCCCCACCAACAAATATATGTACATATATATAAGGAAAATCCACCTGTTCTCTAAAACCTTTTATATGTATAACTCTCTCTCATCTTATGTAAGGCAGAATTATTTTATTTCTTTCTTTCTAAGTTGCCATAATCCTTAATTTATTATTAATCTCTATCACTGTATTATACTATATTTATGTATATTTCTTTCCCCTATTACTCTTGAACTTAAAGATAGAAACTGTGTCATTCTTACTCATCTCTGTATCATCTTCAGCAATTTACACAATGCCTGGCAGAGTTAGTGCTTAACAGAACTGTGTAAAATGGCTGGAGATACTTTGGTTTCTTCTTGGGCCACACCTGGCAGTGCTCAGGACTTACTCCAGGCTTTGTGCTTGCTCATGGATAATTCCTGGCAGGGCTTGGGGGATCATATGTGGTTTCAGGGATCAAACCTTGTTTGGCAGCCTGTAAAGCAAGCACCTTACACATTGTACTATCTCTTGGTCCAAGTGAAGATAATATTGAAGTAGTCATAGTAATCAGAATTTTGGGAGATAAAGTAAGTAATGGAGAGTTTTAAGTGCATCAGTAATCTGATGAATTCTGAGAATGTGCAAACTGGTCAGGAAAGGAGAAACAGGCTTAAACTGACAGGAATTCCCATGTGGTCTGCTCCTATGTTACAAAGACCTCTGTCTAATTCTTTGACTTAATATCTTGACTTAGAAAGTGAAAAAACTTAGTCTTATTGAAAATTGGATGATTAAAAACCCACTTGGTGGGGAATAAAACACTCAGCTGTTCTGTAATTTATCCAGATTAAGATGTTTATCCTGAAAAACCCAACCTTCCCCCAGAGTTTTTTCTTTATATATATTTTTAAATCAAAATTTTAAATTTTTATAAAAATATAAAAAAGTTTTCTTTAAACTCAAATTTTCTTCAGGATTCAGATGGGAGTGGGAATTGGTCGGCTACCTATATTTGTCTCTTGGTTTACCAAAAGGCTCTAGGGAAGGAGTGGGGAAACTTTTTATTCCAAAGGTCACGTGGATATTTATAGCATCACTCTCCGTCTATATAACACAGGCAGATGGGCCAGAGAAGCTGACGGGAAGCATATTTGTCTGGCCCATCATGTTCTGAGGCTAATTCGTCCCCACCCTTGCTCTCAGGTGGTTCTGGAGTAAATGTTTTGTGCATCCTGTTCTGGAGTAGATTATTTGTGCAAATGAGATCTTGTTTTATTTCAGGTAGCACCAGTAGCTCCCCTGGTCTAGTAATTTGAAGAAAAAGTAGAAGAAAAATACATCCAGTCAGTCATGTCGGAGATACTTGACCTTTCTTTTCTGTCTGAGATGGAAAGGGATTTGATCCTCAGTGTTCTACAACGAGATGAAGAGCTCCGGAAAGCAGATGAGAAAAGGATTAGGTAAGCATCCCTGAAGAAATCATGAGCTCCTACACATTTTAACCACTGATGTCCAGACTTGTCATGATATCCAACACCTGGTTTTTAGAGCAGTTGATGCATGATGCTTATAAATTGTTGGGTCAGGTTTGGCTCTAAGATTGTTTCTATCGTAGAACCAATTAGTCTTACAGCGTCGGCCCCTCAACCACACGTCATTGACCTCTGCAAATTTTGATTCCATTTGTGCTTTTCTTTTGGGTCCTCTCAGGCGACTGAAGAATGAGTTACTGGAGATAAAAAGGAAAGGGGCCAAAAGAGGCAGCCAACACTATAGTGATCGCACCTGTGCCCGGTGCCAGGAGAGCCTGGGTCGGTTTATTCCGAAAACCAACACTTGCCGAGGTTGTAATCACTTTGTGTGTCGGGACTGCCGCATCCAGGAGAGCAATGGTACCTGGAGGTGCAAGGTGTGCGCCAAGGAAATGTGAGTGTCACCTGTGGTGATTGGAGAGAGGGGAATGAGGTTCTGGCTGTGTAGATTTCTCTCCTTAGCCTTTGCTGGTTGAATGACAAGAGCCATTCTTTATCCTTCTGATATCTTCTTTTATTCCTTCCTAGAGAATTGAAGATGGCGACTGGAGACTGGTTTTATGACCAGAAGGTGAATCGCTTCGCTTACCACACAGGAAGTGAGATCATCAGGATGTCCCTGCGCCGCAAACCCGCAGGTAGGGTAGACCTGTTTGGGGATAGTTCCCTGCAGTACATGATCTCAGTGATGTTTTCTAGTATGGAATTCTCTGTTCTTACTGGGTGTTCTTACTGCTTCGGGGGCTCAGCCTATCTGTGAGGAATATAGAAGATTATAGTACTAGAATTTCTATAGATGTGATGTGTTTCCCTTTTTTTTTTTCCTCATCACCATTCTGCCATGCTTTCGTTTTCCTTGAAGTGAGTAAAAGAGAGACCATGCCACAGTCTCTCCTTCACCAGTCACAAGTGGGCAGTATCTGGCCGGGGAGAAAGAGCATCCAGGAGCAACATAAAGATTCCAGGTAAGAACCAAGCTAATAATGCTATCCATCCTTTTTATTCTTTTATTTTACTTTCTTCTAGCTATAAAATAATAGATGTTCAAAATATAGGACTATTTAGAAAGAGAAAAAAGTTGCAGTTCTGCAACTCACATGTAAGCATTGACATTTTGCCATACTTTGTTTTTTAGAAGAATAATTTGGAGACATATAAAAATAATTCATTTTTAAATGAAAATTTAACCTGTATCACGATCATGAAATCCCGTTAATCATCGATTTCTCGAGCGGGCTCAGTATCCTCTCATTTCTTCCTTTCCCTGAGATCTTAGAAGTCTCTCTCGACTCTGCCCTCCTAATGATGTCTCACTGGGGGCTCTTTCAGGGTCAGAGGAATGAGATCCAGCTTGTTACTGGATTTAGCATATGAATACACCATGGGAAGCTTGCAAAGCTTGCCAGTTTCTCCCACAGGGAGAAGTAAACTACAGGATATCTTCTGAGAGCTTGCTTTTAAGTCTCTGGATGTTGGCCGTTGATGGGATTACACACACCTGGGTTCCTCTGCCGGTACCTTCATGCATGAGGCCTGTCTGAACGTGTGGAGAGGGGCCTCTAGCATGGCTGTAGCTAGGTTCCGGTGGTCTTTGGCCGCCAGGAGCTCTGCTCGGGGTGGGGAGGGAAGCTGGAACCCATCCCCTCTGAGGGACCCCGGGGAAGACAGCCAGGCATGCGGGCAAGAGACTCTCTTAAAGTTAAAGTTAAAGTTAAACTTTGAACTTTAACCTCTATAGGAAACAAAAAATAAAACAGTAGATCATCCAAATTGGACCGATACAGCATACACATAATGCAAAAATGATCTTTTATGTATATGTATATAGACTAAAAAGCTTTAGAATATATCAAATATTAAAAACTAAATATATAATATATTTAATACTGAATTTAAAGTGTTCTATTTAATTTACTGGAATTTAACAGAATAAAACTCAGATAAAATGGAAGAATAGCTATTCTTCAGACAAATGTTCTTGACCACAAAAGGTATTAGTCATTAACATCTTCTATTTTTAAGGGAAACAATATGAAAACCATAGAGTGGTCTTTTTTTTGTCAATGTCATTATGACTACACTTTTATCAGGATTTAATTCACATGCTATAAAACTCCCCCATATAGAGTGTACATTGAAATGGTTATTATATTCACAGAATTATGCCATCATCACCTCAAACAATTTGTTTTTTGGTTTGTCGATCACAGTGAGTTGTGCCTGGGGGTTGCTCTTGGAGTGCTCAGAGCACTGAACTGAGGCCAGTCACATGCACCTGTGCTATCTCTTTGGCTCCCTCAATCAAATTTTAGAACAGTTTTATCACCATAAAATGTACCTTTTACCTTTTCCTACCCTCAAGTCCTGTTATCCTTCTGTCCCTAAGCAATAGCTAATCTGTTTTCTGTCTCTGTGAATTTTATGCATTTTAATTAAATGGAATCATGCAATATGTAATTCTTTGGATTGCCTCTTGTCGGAGATCATGTTTTCAAGATTCATCTGTGTTGCAGCATGCATCAGTACATCTCTGTTTTTGTTGCAAAATAATATTCTTTTTTTTTCTTTTTGGGTCATACCTGGCAATGCACAGGGGTCACTCCTGGCTCTGCACTCAGGAATTACCCCTGGTGGTGCTCAGGGAACCATATGGGATGCTGGGAATCGAACCCAGGTTTGCTGCGTGCAAGAAAAATGCCCTACCTGCTATGCTGTCTTTCCAGCCCCTCTTATTTTTTACTTTGAGCACTATATTCTTAATGTTCTATGTATGTGCTTCAAATTATTTATCTCTTATCTGTTGATAAACATTTAAATTGTTTCTATTTTTCATTATTAAGAGTAATGATGCTTGGAACATTAATTGTAAGCTTTTATAAGGACATATACTTTTATAAGTTTTTATTTTTATTATAACACTTATTTACTGTTCATAATTTAATTGTTTATAATATGGTTGTTTTAGGCATTTAATGTTCCAATACCAATACCACACCAATATGACCTCTTCTCTACTAATGGACATACATTTTTAAATTTTTGTGGGGTATCACAATAGTGTTAGTGTTCATGGTTTTGGCGTGCAATGATTCTTCACCTCCACCAACATTGAAATGAGAGAGACACTCCGCTAATGTTCTGGCCCTTCTAGTTCATTTCTTTCTTCTTTACCTCATCCCTCCAAGTTGGTAACCTCAATTACATAATCGAGGACCAAGGGTTTGTTTTCACTGGATACTATCCATTCCTTTGCTTTGTTTCTTTATATGGCACATATAATGAAGATCATCTGACAGTTGTCCTCTGTCTTCCTTATTTCACTTCACATGACATCATTTAGTTCCATTCAAGTCGTAACAAAAAGCAAGATCTCATCTTTTCTTATAACTGAGTAGTTAGTATTCCACACATTCTTTATCCATTCACCTGTCTTTGTGCATTTTTGTTGTTTCTAGATGTTGGCTATTATAAATAATGTTGCAGTGAGCATAAGTGCATATATTTCTTAATGTTTTTATAATCTTGGGTGGAATTGCTTGGTAATATGGAAGTTCTGTTTTTAATCTTTTGAGAATTAATCTGTTTCTGTTAGTAGAAACTTAATAGTATTTGTTATATAAACCTTTAATCTCTGTTGTTAAACTTATTTCTAAATAGCTGACTTTTTTTCTTTGGGTACCTCATCTGGCGGTGCTCGGGGCTTACTCCTGGTGGTGCTCAGCGGACCATATGTGGTGCTGGGGGTCCATGATTAACCAGCGTCAGTTGTATGTAAGGCAAGGGCCTAACCGACTGTACTATAGCTCTGGGCCCAAGTATTTTTTGGGCAAAATGTTAAATGATTTTTAAAAAGTTTCTTTCTCTCCTGTTTTAATAGTTACATATAGAAATGCAAAAGATTCTTGGTTTTGGTTTCTGGTTTTTGGACCATACCCGGCCGTGCTAAGAGCTTACTCCTGAGTCTGAGCTCAGGTAAACTCAGGTATCACTCCTGGCTGACTTAGGGGATCATATATGGTGTTGGGGTTTGAACTGGAGTCAGCTGCGTGCAAAGCAAATACTTTACCTGCTGTACTTTCTCTCACACCCTTCAACTGGTTTTTGTGTGTTGATATTCATTTATTGTTTCTAACCTTGCCATGTTCATTTATTGTTTCTAACAGTTAATGGAATTTTTAGGATTTTCTATGTGTATCTTTATGTCTTATGCAAGTAATGATAGTGGTGTGCTGAGACAATGCCCAGAGGCAGATTGTGGGTGTGACAGCCAGGACCCCAAGCAGGTGTGGTGATGGGGAGGGACAACCCTATTCCTCTGCTGCTACTGTAAGGCCTGGAGTCTTAGTTCTGGAACCCGCATACCTGGGCCTTGCTTCTCAGAGCTCTTGGTCTCCAGGGTTTCATCTGGAGTGGGCGGAGAGGGCACACATGCTCCATCTGAGGTGCCCCAGTGAAATTGGTTGGATACAGGGTCCGGTGAGATCTCTGGCACTCTGCTGTCTTCCGGGACTCACTGCTGCTTCTCTCAATAGTGTAACTTCTTTTCCAGTTTGAACCCCTTTAGTTTTCTTAGCTAATCTTGAGTCTAGAATTTGTTAAGATAGAGTGTAGTGACTTGGTCAAGTTGTAAGTTATCCATTCTTTCTTCAGTGTTAAGCATTATCAGTAGACTCTGCACGAAATTAACTTTCACTATATGTATATATATGTTATATATGTATATATATACATGTACATGTATATATATTCATGTATATATGTATATGAGTGTATAAAAGCCATGATTCAAGGCTTGATTATAAGCATGCAATCTTTTAAAATATTAGCTCTAACTAAACAAAAATATGGTTGCGAAATAGAATATATAATTGTTATAAATCCTGACAAGGTAAAAAAATAATCTGAGCAATCTAAAAGTTATAATAGACAGAAATATACATTAATGGCCATCCTGTATCACTTCCTCCTGATATGTAGTGTACTTGTGTGTTCTTTTTGCATTTTTTATACAAAAGGAAATTTTTTTAATGAAAGGAAAATTTTTCATTATTGTGCCCTCCAAATTCTTTTCTTCATTTGATTACTTAAGTATTATATCTCATTGATATTGGGTCTCCTCATCCTTTCTTTTCTGTTCTTTTTTAAATTCTGGATTGTGATAGAAAAAAAGAGAAAGATTAAAACAATGAACCATGATTCTCTCAACTCTTTCCTCTATATTGTTACTTTGGCTTTCAATGATTTTCTCCCATTTTCTTCCTCCTTTTTCTTTCATTTTGTAGTGTCTAGTTTACTCGTTTGAATTATGGGTGGTTTGTTATTTCTTCTCAACCTTGTATTTAGTATTTAGTAATTTTGTTGTTTTTATCTTGTATTTGAGCTCTTGTGTTTTTTCAAATCTATATTCTATTAAGCTCCTCTGTAGTGTAAAGCACTCACTAAAATCCACTTCTGCCCCAGTTTTATATTCTGTTCCAGAATGGATTCTTCTTTTATCTCACAAGTTTCCCCTAACACCATGGCTTATTTATATATATTTCCAGACCATATATTTTCATTTTACTTAAGTTTAGTATGGGAAGCTTGACCTACATGTTTTGTTTATTCTGATAAGTGTGAGTGACTTCTTATAGGATCTCTCGCCTAAACTGAAATCTTTCCCCCATAACATCTTATACGTTCATTCAAGAATACATACATTATTGCTGTCTATATGCTTTATTCTTGTAACCATCCTATGTTTTAGTCTTTTGAAACTCTGTATGCTGGCAACAAGACTCACTCAATTCAGCCCTAAACTAAGTGGATCCTTTAGCTCATACTAGTTCCCTGGAAGATACAAACACTTGAAGTTTCATCTGCCTCTATTGTGGTGCCCTAGTGATTCCTGATATCTTGAGCTTTTTAATTTTTCTTGACTTATGCCAGAACTACCTAGTGTCTACTCATTTACTTATTATCCATATATCCACATTGGTAGTTTTGCTTCTATTTTCTTAGCTATGACTTTTATACTTTATGACTTTGCTTCTGACCTCATGTGATTGATGCTGGTGCATTGTTGGCTTTTTATGTTTCTAATTTTCCCTCAGCCAAAGAGACATGACTTTATTATATTTAATATGACTACTAAAAAGCATTATATAAAGCAAGTCCCCAGTAAAGCAATATATAAAGCCAGTCCTCACTGCCTGTGTCCCAGACAATTACTGTTAGTAATTAATAGTCTTGGTGCATGAACTACCATACTGTTTAATATACATACATGGTTTCTTACATTTTTATTTTCTTACATTTGAAAAGTAGTGTTACACCTCATACATGTTAAGTGAAAAAAATGAAAGAAAAAAGAACTTAAATGTCAGTAATATAAGCCAGGGATATAGTTGTGAAAATTTCATTGTTTATCTTTGTGGGGCTCTAAATTTGTCTCTGACACTTACACACATGTATTTTTATGCATACATATTGGCACACACAAAAAAACATAAATAATTCTCAGTGCTTCAGATAATACACTGTATGTTGGGACCAAATTTGAAAGGGCATCTCATAAAAGTCAATATACAGCATCACATAATTATATGAAAAGGTTCTTTACATCATTAGTCTTTAGGGATATACAGTTAAAATCATAATAAGAAACTAAGGTATACCCACATGTGACTAAAGTTAAAATGTCTGAATATAGAAATGATTAATGATGATGAAGAACAACTAGAATTCTCATAAACTCTTGAAGGAAATATACAGTGGTGCAGTCGTTTTGAGAACAGTTTACCAGTGCTTTTTCAAGTTCAGTTACACCTGTCTTGATTCCCATTCCATTCTTAGTATTTATTCAAGTGAAATTAAGTTAGGTTCATGCAAAAACTTGCATACGAATGTTTATAAAAGGCTTATTAGTCATAGTAAAAAGTGGAAGATGGCCCAAATGTTCATCAGCGGGTGAATGGATAAAGTTTGTTGATACAATAAAGTAGTACTCAGCAATGGAAAGGAATTAACTATTGATATATGCAAAACAAAGATGCATCTAAAAATAATCATGCCGGTAAAAGGAGTCAAAACAAAACCAAGGATATATTGTATGATTGTATTTATATAAAATTCTAAAAAATTTAAGATATATATTAGTGAAATAAAGCACATCAGTCTGTGCATATGGCAGGGATGGAGAGGAGATTTATGAAAGAACAAAAGGAAACTTTGGGGAGTAAATGATGTGTTGATTTACTTAAATGTGATATTTCCCGGGACGTATACATATGTTAAAACTTAAAATCATAGGCCCAGAGAGACTACAGCAAGTAAAGCTCTTTCCATGCACATAAGTGACCTGGGATTTTTACCCGGCACTGCATTCCCTAAACCCTACCAGGAACGACCCCTGAGCTCAGAGCCAAGAGTAAACCCTGAGAATAATCAAGTGTGGCCACAAACCTCCAATCAAGAAAAACCCTTTAAAATCTTATTACATACTCAAATATGTGCATTTTATGTCAGGGACTATGTCAAGATGCACAAGGGAAAAATATAACACTAACATTTTTCCATGTCAAAAGGTCTATCTCATTTTATTTGCCACCTCCACAGTATATAATTATATGTATATATGCACACATACATACATACTATAATTTTATTCACCCTGCTTTGCATAGGTGACTAATCTCTTCTAGGTGATGGGGCGCACTTTTTCCTTGTGGATAAGAATTAGAATGACTTTTATTTCCTGAGCCTGATTAACACATCTGACATCATTGACTAGAATGTATTTTATAAAACCTGCTTCTGTGCTTCTGGCTGCCTGTGACCTCTTGTCTCATTAGACCCAGAAGACTTTTATTTATCCTAAACATGGGAACAGATTAAGTGGCCATAAAATATCTTTTCCATAAAATGATGTGGCCCTCAGACATAATCTAATTCAACCCCTTTATTTTTTACAGAAAAGAAAGATAAGTGATTTACCTGAGATCATAAAGATCATTAGAGCCCAGAACTCCCATCTCTTAGTCTATTTTTCACTGCACAGATGTCAAATAATTGCCTGTTTGCCCTAGAGTGGTTTATATCAGTCCTGCATCAGTATATATTAATCTTTAGGGGAAAAATACAAGCAGAAAACACTTTCCATGGGTCCTTGTCAAACTACCTCTTTAGCGGAATGGTTCACTTTGGGCTCTTTATTCATTGGAGCAAAGGAGTAAAATAATTATTCTAAAATTTTTATTATATAAAAATGAAATACATTCATTGTTATGTCTTGAACTATAAAACTAAAAAGTCTTGAAAGAATAGACCTATTTTACCTCTCACACGCCCTAAGATTTCAACCCCCACTGTATTTTCTCATAGAACTATCTCCAACAGCATGTGATAACTTGAAAAGTTTACTCTTTACTGCCTAAGGAATTATAGGTTTTGATTACTTTGTTCTTTTTTAGTTTATTTATGAATATATATGCGTGCCAGTTATTTTATAGACATAGTTTTAGTGGTGGGATATACCACCAGTGGATACAATAAAGTCCCATGCTTGTTGAGTTTAGATTGGGGCATGAGGCATAGACAATAAATAGTCAAATATATATAAATATATGCCACTTGTTGACTTGATAAGTGTTTTGGAAAAAGTGAAGTAGACTGCAGAGATAGGGGGTTCCAGAAAAGCATGTGTATGCATTTATTGTTCTATTTAGGATAGCCAGGAAAAAGCCTAAATATTCAGGTGACATTTTAGTGAAGACAAATAAGGAGGAAAATCCTGAGAGTGCCTGAGGGAAAATTATTTTAGGCAGAGGAGCCAATAGGGATCGAGTCTCTATGTTGAGGAGTTTGTGCTTGACACAAAGTACTCTTTAACTGAGTGAGCTAAGAGGATGTGGCTCTGGAGTGGGAGGAAATAAGGACAGAGATGGAATACGGAGCAAATTACGTAAACTTTTTGGCACTTGTATGAACTTCAAGTAAGAAGGATTTGAATAACATTTTGAGAAATTCACTTAACATGGAAATTACTATCTATTTTGTTCTGAAGAGTATCATGCTGAGTAAAATTAGAAGGAGAAGGGCAGATATAGAATGTCCTGTCATATGTGGGATTATAAAGAAACAAAGGGAATAAATAACAAATGGCCAAAAGCCAATAAACCGAGAATTAAACAAAGAATTAAAACCCTAGAATTAAAATGATCACCCTATGTGCACGGACTGCCTCAGAGTTCACAGAACTGTCTTTCACCAGAGGCGCTGGAGTCTGTGCTCAAACACTTAGTGAGAAAGAAAATGAAAGCCTTAGAGAAGGCTATGTTGGTCATTAATTTTTACAGTATTTTTTGGGGGAAGGGTGGGGAGCTCCCAAGCAGTTTTAGGGGGCCCTGGGATCACTCCAGGAGAAGGGTCCAATGCTTAGAGCCCAGTGAAGACCCAGACTAAGGGTCCTGCAGTGGTAAAGACCAGCAGGACCAACCCCAAAACACTTAGGGGTGTGAGGGCCTCACACTGGGGAACCTCCAGAACTCTCAGTGGTATTTAAGGAACCTCACAGTCCCCAGGGTCAAACCAGGGTCTCATCCATGCAAAGCACATATCATTATTACTACATTATTGCCCAGGCTCCTTTAGACAGAATCTTAACTAAAATTTTAAGGTACAACATTGTAAACTTTAAAATATGATTTATTGAATGTGTATAATAAGATTCACCATTACATTATTACAAATATTTTACAATAAAAATTTTTTAAATAAAAAATAAATAGAATTATCACCCTAGAACTGGTTTGTATAATTGAGCATACCACAGCAGGAGGTGGCAATTGAATGGGGTAAGGAGACACTTTTGTGGTGTGTATGTTTTTGGAATATTGCATGCATGAAACCAAAAATTGTATGCATCATTAACAGTATTGTAAATTAAGGGACAGAAATTTTAAATATTAAAAATTTATCTTTCATAACAATTTTAAAGTGAACAATTTGTGAACTTTTAATGCTTTTAAAATGTATAACCATTACAATATTGAAGCATTTCAGCACTGTAAGAAGAACACCCATACCTAGTAAGCTATACTCACTTCTCCCAGTTTTTAATATGCTTTCTGTCTGTATGAATTTATCTATTATAAACAGTTACTATAAATGGAATTATACTGCTTATATGTGACTATTTGTTTCTGGCTTCTTTCCTTAATGTAATATTTTCAAGTTTCATTCATGTTGTATTATATAATATAACTTCATGCTTTTTTTATTTCATTGTATGAATATATCCCCTTTCATTCATTCAATCATCTGATGATACACATTTGGACTGTTTCCACATTTTGGCGTTGAATAATACTATGAATATTCAAGTTTTTATGTGGACTTTTTCATTCTTTTAGGCAGATAGTTAAGAATGAAATTACAGAATCACATGATAATTCTATGTGGAATTTGTATTTTGAAGACTCATTTTGACTGTTGTATTGAGGAAAGATTCTATGGGGATAAAGGTGTAAGCAATGAGATCAGCTAGGAGACTAATACAACCATCCAGGAGGTAGAGATGGTCGTGGTTAAGATCAAGTAATAGTAGTGGAGTGGAAAGAACTAGTCAGATTGTACATCTACATAGAAAACAGAGGCAAGAGGATTTTCAAATAGATTGGATTTGTACTATGAGAGAATAAGAGAAGTCAAGGGCGATTTTGTTTTGTCTTGTTTTGTTTTGGGACCATACCTGGCGATGCATACTCCTGGCTCAGCACTCAAGAATCACTCATTGGTGCTCAGAACATATGGGAGGCCAGGGATTGAACCCAGGTTGGCGCTATACAAGGCAAGCACCCAACCCACTGTACTATCTCTTGGTCAGTCAAGAGTGATTCTTAAGATTTTTTTTGCCTGATGGGCCAAAGATGGTACAGTAGGTAAGGTGCTTGACTGGTATGTAGCTAACCTGGGTTCAAAACCTGGCATCCCATATGGTCCCCCTATCCCATCCAGGAGTTATTCCAGAGCATAGAACCAGGAGTAAGCCCTGAGCATAGCCTGGTATGGCCCACCACCTCAAAGATGTTTGACCTGAGAAATGAAAATACAGATTTATCACTTCATAAAATGGAAAGAGGGGCAGGTTTGAGGAGGAAGGTCAGGACTTTCGACTTTCTGTGTGAGACATCCAAGTGGAGATGGCAAGTAGGCCATTGGTATTATAAATCTAGCATTTGAGTGACATAAACTTAGCAGTTTTTGTATTTCAGAGGATAGTTAAAGCTGTGATATTAGATTACATGATTTGGTAATAATCTTCTACAGAGATGAGAAGCTTTCCAGAGAATCAGTTTAGAGATTTGGAGATGAGGAGGGACCAGGAAAGAAGTATGAGAAAGAGCAGTCAGTGAAGTAAGAGGAGAAAGCCAAGAAAGTATGATACAGGTCTGGAACAATAGCATAGCAGGCAGGACATTTGCCTTGTATGTGGCCAACCCAGGTTCGATTCTCAGCATTCCATATGGTCCCCCGAGCACTGCCAGGAGTAATTCCTGAGTGCATGGGCCAGGAGTAACCCCTGAGCATTGCTGGGTGTGATCCAGAAAAAAAAAGTATGATATATTGTCAGTCAAGTGAAATCACTTCAAATATTTGAGGCAGACTTCATTTTCCATTTTGGCTTGCTCTCTCACAGTTTTGAGCTAAGGAACCCAAGCATCGTGTATATCCCTATAGGTTTTATAAAGCTGAAAAAGAATTTTTGTTGTCAGAATACATAATTCAAAACATACTGCTTATTTTATATATACCTTAGCCTCACTGAAGGCATTAAATCCAGAATTCAGTCAGCAAATATGTCGATGCCAACTATATGCTAATTTCTTTTCTAGTCATTGGGGATACTACAATGAACAAGATATATGGTCACGGATCTCAGGAAATTTAGTCTAATGGAGAAGAAGTACATTAAATCATGTATCCAAATTAGTGAATAAATTAGATTATTTGTTAAAAAGATATACATAATTAAATCTGTGATACTGCAACCAAAAAATTAGGGTTCTTTAGGAGCATATGGCAAAGTCACTAAACCACTCTGGATATGGTCACAGCATTTTGGAGGAATAGACATATAAGAAGAGATCAAAAAGAGCAGATTTAGGCAGGCAAGGAAAAGTAGTCGCTGTGAAAAGAACATCTCAGGAATAGAAAAGCGGGAATAGGTAGAAATCTGGTATAGTCAGAGAACCAAAAGAAGTTCATCATTCTGGAATATAAAGTGCAAGGAGAAATGGTGAGTATAGGATGAATTTCTTGCCATGCTAAGGAGTTTGAACTCAGCCCTAACAGCAGTAGAGACTGACAGTATTCTGAATTTGACCTTAGAATGATATAAATTTAAAACTGTACTCAGAATTTTATCTTAGGAAGATCACTAAGGCTTCTATGTTGAATGGGCTGGAAGGCTTCCCATTTTCTTGAAACTTTGGCTCTTGATTTTAGTTCCAGTGTGCCATTTGAAGTGCCTAAGCTAAAAAGTGGAAAGAGTGCACTGGAGGCTGAGAGTGAGAGTCTGGATAGCTACACTGCTGACTCCGATAGCACATCCAGGTGAGAACCCCGCATTGTTCTTGACACCCAATCAACCTGTGTTTGCATTTTGTTCCCCAGCATCGGAATACTGGTTCCCTTTCAGTCTTCCTTACTTCAGTGCTAAGGAATTTGAATACATTATTTTCTCTGAAATCCCTACAAGTCCTTCAGTAGAACTGCTACAGCTTTAACTCTGAGCACAGCCTTCGAGAGCATGCTAACTTCAACAGTCTGCTACCTTGGAAGAGTCTTCCTAGACCAGTAGCCACTATGCTATTTCCCTTAGGAATGGGGCTGTGAGTGACTGTGTAGTGTTGCTTATGTGATCATCTGCATTCTTCCAAGGTAAATCAGAAATCAGATTACTTTGTGGATTTGGTTCTTACAAGACCTTAGGTTAACTTTCATAGACCTTGGATCCCCAGATAGAAAGGGAAGGGAGGAAGTGCTTTTTAAAAAATAACTCCAGTATCTACCACCAGGAGAGACTCTCTGGATAAATCTGGCCTCTTTCCAGAGTGGAAGAAGATGTCTGCCCCCAAATCTCAAGTACCTTTGGTAATGGTAAGCTGTGGTTTATGGTCTACGCCCCCCCTCCTCTCCTCCTTTATTTTTTCTCTCCCTCCATTCTCTTTCTCTCCTTCATTCTCTCTCTTAGTCCCTCTGGTTTGTTTTCTCAGGAAGAACTTAAATAAATTTTCTCAACTTTGGAAGTTTTGTACTACCTAGGAATTGAATATTTGCTTAACTATGTCATACTTGAGCTTCCTTGAAAAAAATCTGAGCCCCCTTCTTAGTAAGGTCCCCTTCTTCACTCCATAGTTTTACCTAATCAAGTGTCCTTTTCCACTTCTTTTTCCTTCATTCCTAGGAAATTAATCCTGAGGGTCAAAATGTAGTATCTGTTGATGAGAGTGAAATGATTTTCAAGAAGAACACCAAAATGATCCTCAGACCTTCAGGTAGCTGGTTTCCTTTGAGATGAAAATTACTAGTATCCTAGGTAGGCTATTGGTATGGAAAAGGGTAGGTCTCTTTTGACTTGGGTTTTGGGTTTCTATTTAGAATATACTAAATCTGTGATTGATCTTCGCCTGGATGATATGGAACCTGAAAGTGCTTCTTTGGGAGACAGAAGCAAATCTGTCCCAGGCCTCAATGTGGATATGGTAAGTATCTTTGTATTTACCCTGTAGAGTATATGAAATTTTATGTATCTAAATATGGTTTATATTAAACCAACATGTTTAATTACTTAGGGTATGGCTACATGAGTCTTGATTCTCCATTTTTCTTTCTTTCTTTCTTTCTTTCTTTATTTTTCTTTTTGGGTCACACCCAGCGATGCACAGATGTTATTCCTGGCACTTAAGAATTACTCCTCGAGGTGCTCGGGGGACCATATGGGATGCTGGGAATAGAACCTGGGTCGGACGAGTGCAAGGCAAATGCCCTGCCCACTGTGCTATTGCTCCATCCCCTCTCCATTTTTCTAAACTAAGTCTGATTGTTGATTTGCTTAAAAGAAAAGAGTTGTCTTCATTGTCTCTTTGTCTTCTAACACATTGCTGAATATAAAGTTGAGGAGTCTGATAAATACATATTTTGATTAAAATGAAAAAAGATGGGTAGGTTGGAAGATTCTAATGTGAAAGAGATAACCTTATCTATTTCTTTTCACATTTGAGAAAGATGGTTGGAACATAAATTGGACGCCTAAAATAGGGAGATATTAAAATAAGGAAATGTGTGCTCAAGTGCTCTTTTTTTTTCTTTTTGGGTCACACCCGGCAATGCACAAGGGTCACTCCTGGCTCATGCACTCAGGAATTACTCCTGGTGGTGCTCAGGGGACCATATAGGATGCTGGTAATTGAACCCAGGTCGGCTGCATGCAAGGCAAATGCCCTACCCGCTGTGCTATCACTCCAGTCCCTCAAGTGCTCATCACACCTTGGAGCTTAGCAGCAATTGTGGTTTCTACAAAAGGGAAACTTTTGTTCCTTGAACTTATTATTTTTTATTAACTCTGAATAAATATTTCCCAGGAAGAGGAAGAAGAAGCAGAAGAAGAAGAGGATATTGACCACCTGGTGAAGTTGCATCGCCAGAAGCTAGCCAGAAGCAGCATGCGAAGTGGCTCTTCCATGGTAAATTCTATAAGTTCTATAGATATAAACATGTTGGGGTATCAGGAAGAAAGCAAGGGTCTCCATAGAGCAGAACAACAACTAGGGTGATTATCAGTTATTTTTTCCAGGTAAGTCAGATGTGTTATTGTTTCTATCTTCAATTTGGACCATAGTTGCTTAGTGCATATTTAGGTGAATTTCTTTGCCTCTCCCTTGGAAATTTTTCGTATCAGATAGTTATAACAGCTTGAAACAGTCTTCATCACAGGCTTATGAAAAGTAAGCCAGACCTCCTCTCTTAGGGGTACACATGCCGTGAAGTAAGATCAGATTTCTTTTATTTTTAATTTTATAAAGTAGTTGACAATATTTGATTACACTTAATATTCAAACACCAATCCCACCATCATTATACCTTCCCAACACCATATTTCAGATGTTTCCATCCTGAACCCCAGTCCCTGCGCCAAAGAAGAACCAAAATAATATATGTTTTGTTGTTTGTTATGAAAATCCACTGAAAATGCTACAAAAAGTATCCTTAGAGGAAGGAGTGTGAAGATTTCTTTATCTTTTTCTACAACCAATCTCATGTTAAGGGCCGTGAGTGTCTTAAGGGCTCTGGCCAGGATAGCTGACATCAGCCTATTATTCAAGAGCAACAATATGATCAGAAGCATAAATTTAAAGTGACATGTTACAATGAAGGTCTAGTTCTGTTGTAAGTTTGAAGATTAGATGGTTAGGGGAAATACAGAAGGAACCAGGGTGATTAGAGTTTTTCCCTGCTCATATACTGGAAAATAATGATGGTCTTGCAGAGTTAATTTCTACCCAAGGTGAAAATATATTCCCAGTTCAATCACTTCTATCTATAGGTCTTGATAAGGGTCAGGTAGGTTAAAGAAAACCCCAGATAGTTAAAGCACCTTTTTAAAATTAGCAATTTGACTCTTCTAGCCGACATTTTAGTATATAAAATATGCATAAGAAATGGACTTAGCTATGCTTGTACCTCTCGCTACCCCTTGCCAACTTTCTGAACCAGGCAAAAGTCAACAGTAAAATGTATAAAAAGAGAGTAAGGAGAAATTAAATTCCTAGGTGAACAATCAGCTAATTTATCCATTTGAACAATTGTGAGTGTGCTACTTATTACTTTCTTATACCCTGGTACAAGATTACAAGACTACTGGTTGTATCGGATTATTATAGAGGATTCTGCAGCTTGTGTTTTGTGACTGTGACTTATCATGAGGGAAGATCTGAGCAGAGTGGAAGGGTGAGTATGCCTTCCCCAGATGTTTGTGGGTGCTTTATCTTCAGAGTACAATCGGCAGCATGATGAGCATCTATAGTGAAGCTGGTGATTTTGGGAACATCTTTGTGACTGGCAAGATTTCCTTTTCTCTGAAGTATGAACAGAAAACACAGACTCTGGTCATCCACGTGAAGGAGTGCCACCAGCTGGCCTATGCTGATGCAGCCAAGAAGCACTCTAACCCGTGAGTGCTTCTGGAACCTGACTGATATCTGAGATGAAAGCTCTATCCAGGCACACTTGAACTGAGGCTATCACTTCTTGGAGGGGCAGGGAGGTATGATGGATGGCAGTTAGAGGAGAGAGGAGAAAGGAACCAGAACTGGGAAATCACTGGAAGGATGGCATGTCTGTGAGAGCTTTATGCAACGTGTTCATTTGGTCATGGCATAAGTATAGAGAGAACAGGGATGTGACGAGTAGGTTGGAAAAAAAAGATGTCGAGTTACTCAGTGCTCTCTTTGGTTTCTAGATATGTGAAGACTTATCTTCTGCCTGATAAGTCCCGCCAAGGTAAAAGAAAAACCAGCATTAAGCGGGACACTATCAATCCACTATATGAGGAGATCCTCAGAGTAAGTATCTACATCACAAGGGTAGAAGACTTTGCTTTGTCTTGTGCTGTAAGATTTATTTATTCCTCTGCAGTTATCTTGGGCTATCCTGGGTTTCAGTAATTCTGCCTCTGTGTTTAAGGATATACTCAGGGCATATGGTCCACATCCTGGCTACTCAAAGATAAGAAAAAGATGGTGGTGGTGGTGATGGTGGTGGTGGTATGTGTGTATGTGTGTGTAAAGTTGTAGATTCATTTTAAAAATCTCTCATTTAAAAAAGTCATTTGGGTTAATAAATCTCATGGCATATCCTTTTGAGGTTTTTATGTTTTCTCATTCACTCTAAGAAAAATAAATGAATTTTCCAGATCCTCCCATGGAATATGGTAGATTTTTGTGAAATGGGATAGACTGAGGCTTTGAATAAGACAACGTAAAGTTGTTAGGGGTTCAGGAATTTAATATATTCAGGACGATGAGCTTAGGTATGGCTACTCAGATTCTACAAAAAAAGTTTCTAAGAAATTACCACCAACTGACCATCTTGAACTTCTTCTTTTCCTTTACAGTATGAGATCCCAGAATCTCTCCTGACCCAGCGGACTTTGCAATTCTCTGTTTGGCATCATGGTCGCTTTGGCAGAAACACTTTCCTTGGAGAGGCAGAGGTCCATTTGGATTCCTGGATGCTTGATAAGAAACTGGATCATTGCCTCCCTTTACATGGAAAGGTAGTCTAACTTTAAAAGTTACACAATTTGGGTCTGAGGTATTATTGTCTGTAGTGACATCTGCTGGTTCATACTGGGAGTGTCTCTGAATGTCGTCTGTCTCGGAATGTCTCAAATTTTGGCGCACCAGCTGAGGCTTCTGAATTTGACAGTAATTTCGGATGTCATCTGTGAGTCATTTCTTCTGTGCAGGCTAGCCGAAGGATGAAGCCATGGCTTTTCTTTAAAAAGTCTTTCCTATCTGTGTCATGCTATACCTCCTAACATCCTGGAGTCTTGGTCTATCCTAATAATTTAACTTGCACCTCCTGTCCAAGCTAACCTTTCAGATGTATTCTAATCGTTTTACGAGCTAACCTTTTCACTGAAGAAGTGGAAACTTAATTCGTGGAGTTTCAACTGCTGTGGCTTTTGGTCATAAAATCCAGGGACAATTTTACTTTGGAGATGGCATCTCAGGTGAGAGTGTAGCCGACTGCACAGTGGTCTCTGGAATATAAATGCCAACCTGGATTTTAATATAGTACTGTTACTTGCCAGCTCCCTCCAGAAAGGGAGACTGAGGTAGGAAATTGATTTTGTGTTCTATGTGTGGTCTACCCTTTCACAACAGAGCTTTGAAATCCATGGATTCACTAATATGTGTGTTTTTTTTTTAGCCCAGAGTTACACATTTACGGATTCAGCCAACCACAGATAATAGTTGAATCCATGGATGTGGAACCCTCAGATACAGGGGGGAGGCTGGCCATAGGGGCCTCGAGCATTTATGGATTTGGTATCACAGGGAAGTCCTGAAACCATTGCCCTAAAGATAGCAAGGGATGATTGTAGTTAAGTTTGGGAGAAGTCAACATAGATTTGTAACTACATAAGGACTGGAGGGCCGGTACCCTGTATGTTGTTCAAGGATCATCTGTATGCCTTTCTATAATGTTTGAACTACTCACAATGCCTATATATATACATATATATATATAGCTTACTCAGAAAAATAAGAATAAAACACTTATATGTGAATGGTTTAAAATCAAAACAACATGCACATATAAAAATGAAAATTGGATTCTATTCCCTGGGCAAAGCCACTGTTGTCAACCACATGATTATCCTTATATAAATGTTATATTAAGTGGCATGGATGAACATATTATGAATTTATGTATATATTTACTTTTTAAACTTATATGCTCATATAATCTTTATTGTACATAATTTTTTTTATTTTTATTGATTCACCAAGGAGTTATAAAGTTCTTCATTTATTTTAATTTAATGATTTATCATTTATCTGAATATTTATCTTATGCTGTCACTTACAGATCAATCTTATTTAATCTTATTTTTACATAGTATTCTTTCATTTACCTTTATTATCATTTATTTACCATTCCCCCACTGATAGGCATTTAAATTATGTCTTTGTTGTTTTGCTCTTAAAACTATGCTATAATATATCTTGCCTTCTTTTCTGAATGTAATCTTAGGAGAATTTTTTTTTTTTTGCTTTTTGGGTCACACCCACAATGCCCAGGGATTACTCCTGGCTCTGCACTCAGGAATTACTCCTGGCAGTGCCTGGGGCACCATATGGGATGCTGGGAATCGAACCCGGGTCAGCCACATGCAAGGCAAATGCTCTACCCTCTGTGCTATCGCTCCAGCCCCATAGGAGAAAGTTCTGGTGGTGGAATTTATTAGTCAAGAATATGTACGCTCAGAATTTAGATTGCTACTATCAATAGAAATATAGGAATGACACTAAATATGACCCCTTAAGTACTAATAAGAACAGAAAAACAATTATCACCAAAATATAACATATTATTAGGCATTTAGACGTTTTTAAGCATTTGATATTTATCTCAGGGGCCCATGGGGGACTATATACTTGATATAATTACATTAAAAATTCACTGTAACAATTATAAGCACTTGCCTTGAAGAATATTTCACACTGAAATTAAAAAATACTCTGGAATGATTAATAAACTGTATAGATATTTTGTAAACAAAAAAGGCCCACGATAGTATTGCATACCTATTTTTATTTAAAATATTGCACATTTTGAAAACCCTAATGATAAGTTTCTTAACATTTAGTCTTCTCTCCCAGATGTCCACCTCCCTCCCTGTTATTTTGTATTCCTCCATACTCTAAACTGTGCATTCTAGGTATGTGTTAATTTTTTCCAAACTGAGTGGATTATGCCTTCCTGGCATCAGTATACTCAGTGTGATGATGAAGGCTGGAGGAAGCCCAGTGAAAGTGAACATAGACAAGTGAGGAAAGGGCAACTCCAGCCTATGCTCACTTATGCTCTGGATACCAAAACTAAAGAGCAAGTCTATGCCTGAGAGAAACAATAGAATAAAGCAATTGTTACCCACAGTCAAGGATAATAGGCTACTTGTTATACATCCCAGACATTCATTTATTCATTCATTCTTTTTTTTGGTTTTTTGGGTCACACCCGGCGATGCACAGGGGTTACTCCTGACTCTGCACTCAGCAATTACCCCTGGGATGCTGGGAATCGAACCTGGGTTGGTTGCGTGCAAGGCAAACGCCCTACCCGCTGTGCTATCGCTCCAGCCCCCATTCATTCATTCTTATAGTCATTCAGCAAATATTTTCAGATCATCTTTTATGTGCCAGGCTAAATATCGGGCATACTAGGATGAACCAAAGTAGGCTTATTTCTGTCACTGTGGCACTTAGATTCAAGTGACAAAAGCAGACATTAATCAAAAGTAATGAGTAATTACAACATGAAAATATGTCATATTTAAATCCTTGAGGCAGAATTCTAATATTCCCTCAGAGCTTTGTAATTGCCCTTTTTGTGGGGGAGGAGGCACATGCTGCGCCTCTCAGGGGCTACTCCCCTTTCTTTCCGTGGGATCACTTCTGTGACAGTGCTCTGGGGACTGCAAGCTCTCCTTTATTATTTTTCGTTTGTTTGTTTTATGGACCACACTCTGTGGGTGCTCAGGGCTTACTCCTGGCTCTGTGTCCAAGGATCACTCCTGTTGGTGCTCAGGGGCCATATGCAATGTTTGGCATTGAAACTGGGTTAGCACTATGCAAGGCAGGCACCCTAACCTCTGTACTTTCTTTCCAATCCCTGCATGCTCTCTTTAAAAAAATTTATTTGGGCCAGAGAGATACTCCAGGGGTTATGATGCTTGCCTTGCATACAGCTAACCCTGGTTTGATTCCTAGCACCACATATGGTCCCCTAACCACCACTAGAAGTAACTGCTTAGCACAGAGCCAGGCAGGAATAAGCTCTAAGTACCATCAGATGTGGCTTACTCCCCAGGTTAATTTTTATAAAACCAAACATCCAGAAATTTTAATCCTTAGAAATAAGATAAATTATCCATGTGATTTTTATATTTTAAAAAACATAATATACATGTATACAGAACTGAAACTGAAATTCCTCTTTTCTTTCTTTTTCCGCTCCCCTCTTGTTCAAAGAAATGACTGTTAAATTTGTATCCTTCTGGGTTTCTCCATGTAGCGTTTCTAAAATTAATTTTTAAATTTAATTTATTTTTGTTTTGTGGCCACATGCAGCAGTTCTCCGGGCTTACTCCTTGTTATGAACTCAGAATTTACTCCTGGCGGTGCTCAGGGGACCATATTGGAATGTCAGGATGGAACGGAGGTTGCAAGGCAAGCGCCTTATCCGCTGTACAATTTCTCCAGTTACTTTTTTTCTTTTGTTTTGTTTTTGGGCCACACCTAGCCATGCTTAGGCGTTACTCCTGACTGTGCTGGGGATCAAATCCAAGTGGGCTGCAATCAAAGCAAGCACCCTGCCTGCTTTAGCCCTGTCTGTGTAATATTGTATGATGGTTAAAAGCATGGACTCTGAAATCAGAGTCTGAACTTGAATCCTGTTGTTGTCAATCTCAAACTCTGAGTCTTTGGGAAATATACTTATCCTCTCTGTTCTTCTGTTTCATAACCTGTAAAATGGGAATAATGATACTATATAATTTTGATATAATGGAAATAATATATCTATATCATTTCTTAGAGACTGCCTTGAAGACTAAACAAGATGATATATTTAAAATACTTAGAACAGTGCCTGGCACACAGTTGGTACTATATAAGTGAAAATTATAATCATTGCTTGTATAAATTTATTCATATGTGTAAATATGAATATTTACTAATATAAATGGGATATATTTTTTCTGCATCTTGCCTTGCTATCCTAACAGTATAACTTGGATACATCTCCATGTCAGCATGAACAATTAATTCCCTGCATTCTTTTTGATGATTGTATGTCATATGCCATATGAACATATTAAAATCACCCAATTAACCTGTCATATATTGATTAGGATTTAGAATTTTTACACTTTCTGGCTCTTACTAATCATGCTAGTAATCAGATTCTTGCTTTTGATGTCAGTTCCCTGAGTCTGTGGCAACCTTGCTAGAATACCTTTTGTGGTGTTAAAAATCTAGTAACTATCTTCCCAATGTAACAATATAGTGGGCAATGCAGAATGTCCTTTGCTGGTTCTTCTGCAGTTTGTTCAGAAGAGAATGCCCTAGAAATTATGCCTGCTATGTCCGATGGACTCTGAATTGTATTTATGAGAAGGACCCTTTTGTTCCATGAAGCTGTTTTTGGTGGTAATTTTAGAATTCCTTACGGAGTTTCTAGAAATTCCTGAGAAGCCCAGCTTGACCTGTTGGGTTTCCCTGTGTTTCAGATCAGTGCTGAGTCCCTGACTGGCTTGCCATCACACAAAGGCGAGTTGGTGGTTTCATTGAAATACATCCCAGCCTCCAAACTCCCCATTGGAGGTGACCGGAAAAAGAGTGAGTTTTCTCTGGGGCCCTGGATTTAGCACTTAGTTTTCTGCACAGGATCTGTGTGAGCAGTGCTTGCCAATAGCTTATACTGTTGGAGAGATCAGATTGAGATACACCCTGGATCAGCTTCAAGGGAAAAATTCTTTACTAAGTAGTCCTTAAATGCAGTTTTAACCAGAAGTCAATGCCTTGGGGTTGGCATTCTTTTTTTCTCCTCAGGTCATCAAACTGACTTGATATTTGTCTAGTTGTGGCAAGCTACTAACAGCGCAGAGTAGAACAAAAATTGGGGGGCTGAGAAAGGTGGTTAGAAAGGTGATAAATTATAGTGGGCAGGAAATTGAAGACTGAGAAAGATTAAACAAACATGGCAGGTACTTTGCTATTGACTGTGAATAGCAAATGCATATTATGACTTCTCTCTTGAGGACCTTAGTTTAGTAAGAAAGAAAGTCATGAGCTAAAGAATCACAGATAGAGAATGATGAATTATTTTTGGTTACATTTTTGGGAGAGCTAAAAGAGGAAGAAATGGTGAAATTGTACCAGACAAATAATGGAACAGGATGGGGTGAGAAAGGCTTTTCCAGAAGAGGAGATAAGCATGAGTGAAGGTTTTTGAGTGACGTGGTAAATATGGGGTTGTATGTAACTGAAAGGGAGTAAATTCCCAATTTCATTGAGGCTGGAGTATATGTGAACAGGGCTAGATTTGGAGATAAGATTGGACTCCTTCTGAAGGGGCATTGAACGTAATGGTAAGTAGTTATCTCAATCATCTCAATCAATTGGCAATGGGAAAACTCAAACTCTGAAAAAGATATCATCAGCAAAGTTGAATCTCTAGGCTGGGGTGGAATTGATGAGATCCTAAAGGAGAGCGTGCAATATTACTAGAGAAAGAATTGGCAAGGATTGAACCAAAAGAAATAGCAACATTTTCAAGGATGAAGAAAGAAAGAAAAGCTGGTGAGGTATGGAGGGATTTCAGGAGAGAGCAATGCCAGGGAGAGAACTTGAAGAAGGGAGCTATACTGTCAACAGTCTAAATACTTTCAGAAGGTCAGGCCTATGAAGAACTGAGAAGATATGGCTCACTGAGTGAGGACCCAATTTTTTTTTTTTTGCTTTTTGGGTCACACCCGGCGATGCACAGGGGTCAGTCCTGGCTCTACACTCAGGAATTACCCCCGGCGGTGCTCAGGGGACCATATGGGATGCTGGGAATCGAACCCAGGTCAGCCACGTGCAAGGCAAACACCCTACCCGCTGGGCTATCACTCCAGCCCCAGGACCCAATTTTTTTTAAAGGATAATTGTTGGTGAAAGAAAAAAGATAAAGAATAGTTTGGTGAAGAGATATGGTTGAAAGATTTTCTTTTAAATGGATCTTTTTTTGCTTTTTTTAGGGGTCACACCCAGTGATGCACAGGGATTACTCCTGGCTCTGCACTCAGGAATTTCTCCTGGTGGTGCTCAGGGACCATATGGGATGCTGGGGATAGAATCTGGGTCTGCCACATGCAAGGCAAACGCCCTGCCTGCTGTACTATCACCCCAGCCCCTTAAAGAGATATTTTTAGAGAAGAGATGATATTAGCATATGTTTAGAAAGAGGGGATAGGACCAGTGGAGAGAGATATTCCTAGTTTTTATGATTTAGTTAAGTTGTTTGAGGTTTCTGGGAATCTGATTTTTTCTATATAAATTAATGGCAATAACATTCCACTGCTATTAGGAAAAATTGCATGAGGAAGTAGAAGTTGTAATTGATGACTCTTGATGAATCATTTGAAGTGGGGATTAGATCAAGTACATGAGTGAGTTCCCTCTTTTTAAATAATTCAACAAATATCAGTCAACTTTATTCCTCTCACCCACAACTTTATCATTAATAAAATAAGATCAATAAAAAATTTTATAGGTCTAGAGGGAAGATTTTCTGTGAATTAGCATAAATCCTGTCACATAGCTAGATTTCAATAAGCATTTATTACTGTTGTTAATTGAGTGTGTTGATGGATACTTAGAATATGAGTCAGATGTGGTCCAGTTTTCATGGGGCTTTCTGCTTTCAGGAACAAGGAGAGGACGTGCTATGTAGGTAAAGCTTGATAGAAATCTGGATGTTAAGGGCTTACTTGTTATGGCTGACATCCCTTACAGGTAAAGGTGGGGAAGGGGGAGAACTCCAGGTGTGGATCAAAGAAGCCAAGAACCTGACTGCTGCCAAATCAGGAGGGACTTCAGACAGCTTTGTCAAGGGGTGAGTCCCTGGATTAGCACCAAACTAGTTAGTTTCAGGACCAGAGAGCTAAGAGAGGGTTCAATTTACCTTTCTCTGTGGCTATTACCCTAGGGTGCTCTGCTACCTACTTTAAGCAGCCAAGCTTGTTCTTAAAATTAGATAATGGTAAAAAAAATCCACTATTCGCTTTGCCCTGGTCTGAACTCAGTTTAACTGGGCTATAGTGTTGCTTTTCACAGAGGAGGGTGGTAGACAGATGTATCTAATTTTTTTCTTTGTTGTAGATTAATGCTCCTTATTAATCCTGAATAAAATTCTGTCTCCTGACCATCAAAATGTGGGAACTTGGAAGTTTTTTTTTTTACCCCATGTATTTATGCAGTGCCCAATATTATAGTATTCTTCAAATTGTAGATCACCCTCATTAATTTAAACTCTTTAATAAATCACGTGGGCAGTTTCTTGTTTTGCTTAAAGAAAATCTCATCAGTTTTATTTAAAGAAAACTTTACATAATAGAAGTAGAATCAAATATATAAAATCCATTTTTGGTGGACATCCTCAACAGTACACTAATAATATGATTTTCTTTCTCTAGGTTTAAAGGAATTGAGTTAGATGGATGGTCTAGTAGAGGCAGTAGGAACTCTGTTTCATCAGATTCAGAGAAAGGAGTAGGCATACTAGGATCTGCACATTGACTCATTTTCCTGAGATAGGCTGTGGTAGGTGAAAGAGGAATGTAGTTAGCGATGACCAGCTTTGAATAGGTTGTTGATTAATCCCCCACCCTCTGCCAGATACCTCCTTCCCATGAGGAGCAAGTCCAGTAAGCGTAAAACTCCTGTGATGAAGAAGACCCTGAACCCCCACTACAACCATACATTTGTCTACAATGGTGTGAGACTGGAAGATCTACAGCACATGTGCCTGGAACTGACTGTGTGGGACCGGGAGCCTCTGTCCAGCAATGACTTCCTGGGAGGGGTCAGGCTGGGTGTTGGCACTGGTGAGCGCCTCTCCCTCAAACTTCACTGTCTTAAAGACCTCTTGTATATTTCACTTCCAACATGTCTAGTTCCCCTACCTATCTATCCTCTCCTCAAGCTTTTTTTATGACAAGGTAGTCTTCTTTCTTTTCAGTTAATGTTCAGAAAGTATTCTCGAGTGCCTGCTGTGTTCCTTAGGAAGAGGCTGCACTCATATGCTCTTATGTGTATATATAAATATGACCCTGATTGCTAGGAATATCATCATCTTCCAACACCATAGAAATCTACACACCTACTTCTGTCTGTAGCTATGTTTCTATCTTCCATCCTGTTACAATGAAAGAAGGATCTTAACCAAGGCCAAACTCTTCCCTACTATATTGGAAATATTCATCTTTTCAGTGAACTGACTTCTGGCATTCACTCCTTCTGTTAACTTTATTCTCTCTACTGTCCTACTGGAGTTGATTACAGTTTTGAGCCAGTATTTCAAACATGAAGAAACAAACGAGCCTTTCTTGGATACTTCATCCCTTCTCTATATTTTTCAAAAAAGAATTATTACCTCTCCTTTTGTCCTCAGTGCACTATGATCTAACTTTTGTTCTACCACTCTATTAAGACATTTCTAATAGAAAAGCTTTATCTTAATATTACCTAGAATTTTTAATTCCATCTAACATTGCTGATTACTCCCCTTTTCATGAAAAGCTTAAATTCTATTAACTCTGTACCTTTCTTTGTGTTGTGTATTCCTCATTCTCTACCCAAACTCTTAAAATTGGCACTACTTAAAGCTTAGTTTTGAATCCTCTTATTTTTCTAAAGTCTCTATATTCAAAGCATTTAACACAAAGCATCTAGACCTATATTTTCACAGTTGTAAGCCAGTTCATGTCAGTGTCCTATTTATTTGTTTGTTTGTTTGTTTGTTTGTTTCACAAACCCAGCTGTTCTCAGGGCTTAATCCTGGCTCTGTGCATACAGACCACTACTTTTAGGGCTCAGGGGACCACATGGGGTGCCAATTATTGAATCCAGGTTGGCAGTGTGCAAGGCAAGTACCTGAAGTGCTATACTATTGCTCCAGACCCCTAGTTTCCTTTTCAAAAACCCCTCAGTGGCTTCCTATTACACTTAGAAAATAATCCAGAATTCTCATTGCAATTGCAGACTATTAGATGATTAGACCCTCTGTTCCTTTTTTTTTAAAAGATAACATATTTGAGTAATTTTTAATTCAATTCCCATACTGTTTTTATACCCTCCATCCACCTCCTTCCCTTCATTGTTGTTTTTGATTTTGTGGTGGTAGTTGTGATGATGGGTGGTTACATATATGCCTAGCATCACATTTTCAGTTGTGGTGTTCACCTGGAGTTGCATATTGGGTTCAGGTACTTGCACACTTAAACACACTTAGTGTTTATCAAGCTTTGCACTCATTTAGTTCTGGTGCTTACGCTGAGAATTGCATTATTGGTTGAGGCACACAAGTTCTGGTTGTGGGGGGTTCCTGCAAGACTCACGAATGTGTCCGTCAGGGGTGTACTTCCTACATGTGACACTGGCCATATTGAGATTTTTAGTTGTTTTTATGCCAAAGGTCGAACCTCTTTTCTGGAGTTTATACCTGTGGTTGGCCAGAAATTGCTTACAACACCAGGGATTATAGAAATAAGAGCTTTCAGATTGTGCTCAGCACATGTGGAAGATAGGATTTGAACACATGCCATATGCTTGCAAGATAGGAACTTTATACCTCTGTGCTGTTCCTCTGAGCCACCATCTGCTCCTCTCTAATCCATCCTATGCCCATATCCTGCTTGTTCACTAGGCTACAATAGCACTGTCGCACTGTCATCCCGTTGCTCATCAATTTGCTCGAGCGGGCACCAGTAATGTCTCCATTGTGAGACTTGTTACTGTTTTTGGCATATCGAATACGCCACGGGGAGCTTGCCAGGCTCTGCCATGCAGGTGGGATACTCTTGGTAGCTTGCCAGGCTCTCTGAGAGGGACAGAGGAATTGAACCCGGGTTGGCTACATGCAAGGCAAACGCCCTACCCGCTGTGCTATCACTCCAGTCCAAGCTCAATAACGACTGTATATATGCTCTCCAAAAATTCCATGCTTGTTCCCACACCTTTGCAATTAGTGCTCCCTCTGGAAAGACTGAATTCTTCCAATCCTTCATATTTTTGACTCAAATCATTCCATCTCAGAAAGGCCCTTAGATGACTATCTAAAGAAGGCTTTTAGATAGAAGGTCTGTAGGCACAAAATCATCCTGTATTATTTGCTCCATGTCATTTGCCTCACCTTCTGAAATACTCTCATTGATTGATTTGTATATATTCTTTCTCCTTGATTCAAATATAAGCTGCATGGCAATAAGACTTTCATGTTTTGTTCACACTATAAATTCAGAGTTGATTGCCTGGTAGGTACACAGAAGGCATTAAATGGAGAAATAATAATTTTTTTTGAATGAAGGAGCATACAAGGGAATAGGAATGAGGTGACATACAATCTGAACTTCAGGCCTGAGTATGCAACTAGACAACTTGGCTGTAAGAGAAGGCACGGTCACTGGCATGAGTGGCAGGCACTCGAGCTCTATAACAGCCTCAGTCACAGGTAGCTGCAATGTACCTTTGCGAGTTCTATTTTATCAACCTGAACTCTCTGTAGAGTCTTAGGAACATAGAAATAGCTACACAAAATCAACAAGCAGCAGGCCCCAGGCTGCTCTCCCCCACCGGTTCATCTTTCCATCTTTGTCTCTTATGCTTTATATCCCATCATTTCTGGTGGGCTGAGGAGTGGGGTCCCTGTTCAGTCTCCTCTGGTGTTTTTCTTCAGGGATCAGTAAAGGGGAAGTGGTGGACTGGATGGACTCGACTGGGGAAGAAGTGAGCCTGTGGCAGAAGATGCAACAGTATCCAGGGTCTTGGGCAGAAGGGACTCTGCAGCTCCGTTCCTCGATGGCCAAACAGAAGCTGGGCTCATGAGCCCCTGTCTTTCTCTGAAGGTCCAGCCCTGTTCAGGGCAAGACAGAGGAAGTGAAGAAACCAAGAGCAAACATTTATAATTTAATGTGTGTATAAACTTGTATTTCTACAAATCTCCATACAGAGTGATACAGACTTTTCTTTTTATAGAAGGTTCAAGAATAAGCGCCTCTTCTAAATGTTTTTATTTATGTATACAATCCAGTATTTTCAGAGTCTCTTTTTCTTGCATCTTTATAAAGTTTAATGACATCTTTAAAAAAAACATTGTTTTAATTGCTCATCTTTCTGTCCTGTTTCGAGTTTCCGGGGAATACCCCAGTTCCCTTTCATATTCATACTGGCCTGTATTTCAAGGTGTGCCTGATCTGAGGTCAAGAATCTGGGAAGCAGGGTTGGGTTCTTAAATACAGGAGAATTTGGGAGAAAGGTGAGTAAGTACTCTCCCTCATCTCCAATCCATGCTTTCAACTAATTTTCTGCTTTGATACATTTTCTGAAACTTGGCTTTTAACTCTTCTCATTTGAAAGCAGTTTTCACCTTCCTTGAACTCCTAGTGGTTTTCTCTGAAATGCTTTAAAAGTTCTTCTGTTCTTTCTGGTTCTGGACACTTTCTCTAGACCTTTGGGAGACCCTTAAGATGGATATAGTTTAGAAAAGCACTTTAATGAGATAATACATTTTGACTGAGTCATGAACATACCTAGCAAGAATATCTTAGAGGTCCTATAGGACCAGAGTGAGTAAGGGTAAAGTTGTCTTGCGGCTTGTGCTGAATTCTTTGCATTTTTAATAAAAGTGTTTAAAAAAACTCTTCATTTCTCTAATTAAAGATAAGATATCTTCACTCACATGAACCACATCTTTCTTAGAGTCTTTGAGCAGTGGGTTACCATATAGAATGCTGTGGGGTCTTAGGGGGTGGGGGAGCAGCGGACACACCCAGCTGTGCTCAGGACTTACTCTGGCTCTGCATGCAGGGATTACTCCTGGAAGGGCTTGGGGGGACATACGTGATGCTGGTAATCAAACCCAATTCAGCTGCATACAAGATAAACACCTGATCTGCTATATTATATCTCTGGTTCCAAATATATATTCTTGTATATATAACATTCTGTTGGTCAAAATAGCCAAGAGCTATCTAATTTCACATAGTGTTTCTCCATGTTGAGCATTGTTAGTGCTCCATGCGAATGTGTTAACCTAGTTATTCAGATTTCTGTATTGAAATTATTTCACTTCTTATTTTTCTTTCTTTTTTATTGAGCACCGTGGAATACAGTTACTAAACTTTCATTATCAGGTTTCAGTCATACAGTGTTCCACCACCCTTCCCTCCATCAGTGTGTATTTCCTACCGCCAATGTCCCCAGTATCCCTCCTACCACCCCGTACTCTACCTGCCACTCCTCCGTAGCCTGCCTCTATGGCAGGTGCTCTCTCTCTCTCTCTCTCTCTCTCTCTCTCTCTCTCTCTCTCTGCTCTCTCTCTCTCTCTCCCTGCCTCCCCTTTTGGGCATTATGGTTTGCAATACAGACACTGAGACACTGAGAGGCCATACTGTTGGCTCTTTACCCACTTTTAGCACACATCTCCCATCCAGAGCTATCCCTTCCAACCGTCATTGTCATAGTGATCACTTCTCTCTCACCTCCCTCTCCCCCAGCTTGAGGAAGGGTTCCAACCATGACCAATCCTCCTGGCCCTTGTTTCTACTGTCCTTGCGTGTTAGACTCATACTATGTATTTTTATATCCCACAAATGAGTGCAGTCATTTTATGTCTGCCCTCTCCTTCTGACTCATTTCACTCAGCATGATACTCCTCAGTCCATCCATTTTTAAGTGAATTTCATGACTTCATTTTTTCTAACAGCTGTATAGTATCCCATTGTGTAGATGTATCATAGTTTCTTGAACCAGTTTTGTGTTCTCAAGCACTCAGGTTGTTTTCAGATTCTGGCTATTGTGAATAGTGCTACAATTAACATACAAGTGCAGATGTCATGTCTACTGTGTGTTTTTTGCAACCTGGGGGTATATCCCAGAAATGGTAGTGCTGGGTCATATGGAAGCTCAATTTCTATTTTTTTGAGGAATGCCCATATTGTTTTCCAAAAATGGTGGACCTGTTGGAATTCCCACCAACAACGAATGAAGAGTCCCTTTGACCCTGCATCCTCGCCAGCACTGATTGTTCTTGTTCTTTTTGATGTTTGCCAGTCTCTGTAGTGTAAGATGATATCTCATTGTTGTTTTGATTTGCACCTTCCTGATGTGTAGTGATGTAGAGCATTTTTTCATGTGTCTTTTGCCCATTTGGTTTTCTTTTTTTTTTTTTTTTGAGGAAGTTTCTGTTCATTTCTCCCCATTTTTTGATGTGGTTGGATGTTTTTTCTTGTAAAGTTCTACTAGTGCCTTATATATCTTGGATATTAACCTCTTGGATATGGGTATTGGGTAAATAATTTTTCCCATTCTGTGGGCTGTCTCTGCATCTCGGTTATTTCCTTTTTTATTTTTTCTAAATTAAAAATTATTTTTATTGCGTCACCATGAGATACAGTTAAAAACTTTCATGATTAGGGGCTGGAGCAATAGCATAGCGGGTAGGGCATTTGCCTTGCATGCGGCCAACCCGGGTTCTAATCCCAGCATCCCATATGGTCCCCTGAGCACCGCCAGGGGTAATTCCTGAGTGAAGACCCAGGAGTAACCCCTGTGCATGGCCGGGTGTGAGCCAAAAACAAAAAAAAAACACCTTTCATGATTAAGTTTCAGTCACTTTCTTTTAAGGTGTAGACACTTCTTAAATTAATGTAGTCTCCTATGTTTATTTTTACGTCCACTTGCATGGTCAGTGGTGTTTCATCTTTAAAGATGCCTTTAGCTTCAGTGTCATGGATGGTTCTGCCTATGTTTTCCTCCATGTACCTTATATATTCAGATCTGATATTGAGGTATTTTATCCATTTTGATCTGTGTTTTGTGACTGGTGTTAGAGAGAAGTCTGAGTTCACTTTTTTTGCAGGGAGCTGTCCACTTTTTCCAGCACCACTTGTTGAAGAAGCTTTTCTTGCTCCACTTCACATTTCTTGCTCCTTTATCAAATATTAAGTGATCATATATTTGAGGGTCTCTGTCAGGATATTCAACTCTATTACATTGGTCTGCAGATATGTCTCTTTTCTAATACCATGCTGTTTTAATTACTACCACTTTTAGTACAGTTTGAAATTAAGGAAGATGATGCTTCCCATCTTTCCCCCACCAAGGATCACTTTAGATATTCATGGGGTCTTACTGTTCCATATGTAATTCCAAGTTTTCTATTGTTTCTTAAACTTGACCTGTATATATAGTCTACTAGTTTGAGGGTAACATACACTGGTCCCTAATATATGAGTGAACTGAATGGGATGAACATTTTAAAAGGTTCACTTAGAGTAGATTAATACTGTAATGAGAAGTACAACTTTTGATTCTTTGTTCTCTACCCCTTCCCCAAATGTACGTGCACTGCAATAAAACTTTTTCATTTATCAGATGTTTGTTTTTCTTAGTTCTATAGATGCTTTTGTTTCTGATGTCCTGACTTAGTGTTTTTGCTTGTTGTTTGACTTAAATAATAAGAAAAAATATGACAAGTACTCTTTCTTAAAAGTACCCTGTGCTGATTTAATTTAATTTTGTTTTATTTTATTAAAGCATCGTGATTTACAAAGTTACTCATAGTTGAGTTTCAGACATCAGTATTGCAACAATATTGTCAACCTCCCTCCACCAGTGTTCCCAGGTCTCCAACCCACCCTCCACCCTGCATATCCCCTGCCCCCTCCAACCTGCCCTCTTAATAGGGACCTTTCTATGTTTGGGTGCTAAAGTTTGGGTCTCTTGATTTAAGTGTTGTTAACTCTGTGGTTTGGATATTTGACTTTGTCATTTCTTTTTTTTAAAAAAGAGATTTATTGGGTCACCGTGAGATACAGTTACAAACTTGCATTATTACATTTCAGTCATGCAATGCTTGAGCACCCATCCCTCCACCAGTGAACACTTTCCACCACCATTGTTCCCAGTGTCCCACCCGCCACCCCCACCCCATCCCACTACTTGCCCCTGTGGCAAGTACAATGCTTTTTACTCTCTCTTTAATTTGGGGCATCATGGTTTGCAATAGAGATACTAAGAGGCCATCATATTTGGTCCTTGGTCTGCTTTCAGCACACATCTCCCATCTCGGGCAATCCCTCCAATCATCATTTACTTAGTGGTTCCTTCTCCATCCCAACTGCCTTTTCCCCCTAACACATGGGGCCAGCTTCCAAACCATTGCGTGATCCTCCTGGCCCTTATGTCTACTGTCCTTATGTGCTAGTCTCATATTATGCTACTTTATATTCCACAAATGAGTGCAGTTATTCTATGTCTGTCTCTCTCTTTCTGATTCATTTCACTTAGCATGATACTCTCCATGTCCATACACTTATATGCAAATTTCATGATTTCATCTCTTCTAACAGCTCCATAATATTCCACTGTGTAGATAAACCAGAGTTTCTTTAACTAGTCATCTCTTCTCTGGCACTTGTTTTTTCCCAGATTCTGGCTATAGTGAACAGTGCAGCAATAAACATACAAGGGCAGATGTCATTTCTGCTGCCATTTATCGCATCTCTGGAATATATTCCTGGAAGTGGTATTGCTGGGTCATATGGAAGCTCATTTTTAGTTTTTGGAGAAATGTCCATATTGTTTTCCAAAAATTCTGTCATTTCTCAATACTACCTTTGTACCTGAATCCCCTGGCCCAGCCCCCACTGGTTCTTATCTGTCTCTCCCCCCCCCCATCCCCTCCACTCTTTATTTCCATCTCCTTCCTGTACTCTGGGTCCAAGATTAATCTGGGCATTTCCCCACCCCTTTAAACATTGCATTCCCTATTCAGTTATTCTAAATACCACATCAGTTAGATCATTCTATGTTTATCTTTCTTCTGGCTTACTTCATGATGTCTTCCAGTTCCTCCCATGTTGCTTCAAATTGCATGATTTCATCATTCCTTAAAGGCATGTAGTATTCCATTTTGAATATGTACCACATATTCATGATCTACTTATCTGTCATTGGACATCTAGGTAGATTCCAGCTCTTAGCTATTAAACTCAGTGCTGTAATGAATAATGCTATGCATATGTTTTTTGATGAGTGTTTTTCTGTCCTGGTGATAGGTCCAAAAGTGGAGTTGCTAGGTCATATGGTAGCTCTGAGTTTACTGAGTGCCCTCCACACTGTTTCCTATAAGGTATGGACCAGACAACACTCCCACCAGCAATGGATGAGGGTTCTTTTCACCACATCCCCATCAACAGAGAATGTTTCCAGTGTTTTTGATCTGAACCATTCTCACTGCTCATTTTTAAGAAAATGCTTTTTCTTCCACATTGCTAACTGATATCTCCGCTGAACTCTGATTCCCTGTCCTTTATGTTTATTCGTGTTTGATATCTGGGATACAGGACCTTCACTTCTGTCTCTCATTCCCCTCCTTCTCTATTCTCTCAGTTGCACACACACACACACACACACACACACACACTCACACACTCTCAGTCTCTCCTCTCTCCTCCCTCTCCACTTTTATCTATCTGAAGGAAAGAGATATGTGCATAGGAAAATAGGGAAGGGAAAACATCGCTTGATATGTTTCTTTCTGGATCCTATTGTTTTTTTGTGGGAGATAAGACCTCTTTTATCCTTTTACTCCCACTACTATTATTTAGTTTTGAGAGATAACAATGCTGCTAACTAACCCGTCTCAGAAACAAAGCTCCCATTTCCTAGGTGGAACCCCAGTGATTCTTGACCCCTTAGGCAAAATGACACTAAAATGTATTGACTACTTTTTGTGCATAGGCTTTATGACAGGCATATTATATAGTTTCCTTAATTTCCTAAAACACATTGTTTCCTCTTTGGAAAATGGGAAAAATCATCTACGAAATAGAAAATGAGGAAAATCAAGGCCATTGTCTTGTGGCAGATTTGGGATTGGACTCAAGGTCTGACTCTACTGTACAAAGTAGGACAGTTAGAATGCTACATTATGGGAGCAGGAGTGAAGAGGAGGGGAGAGAGGAGGTTGTGGTGGAGGGGCTGGGGAAGTCTAAGGGGAAGAGAGATGGGAAGATAGGAAAGGAGGAGAGGGGAGGGAGTTTGGGAGCAGAGAAAATGGACCTGATTTGGCTGCTCCCTTTCTCCCCTACTTTATTTTTCTTGTTGTTTGTGGTGGTGGTGGGGCAGGGACCCTGGCTATGCTTAGGGGTTACTCCTGACTCTGCACTCAGGATTGGTGGTGCTCAATGGACTGTATGGGATGTTAGGGATCAGACCCGGACTGGCTGCATGCAAGGCAAGCACCTTACCCACTGGAATATTTCTCTGGTCCAGCCCTCTTTAGCCATTAGCTACAGAGGAAGTTATAGCAAAAGTTTACCTAACCAAGATATAACAACATTGATTACTTAAAAAAAAAGAGTCAAGCCCAGGTTGCAACTGTTCAGGAGTCACAGATGAGGTCTTACTAGGGTCTTTGACCTACTAGCCTGTCCTGACTTGCCACTTCAAGTGTTAACTGATAAGGAGGTGTGACTAATAAAGGACATTCATTTTCACTGATTTATTTTTAAGTCTTTGCCTTTGGAACCATTGACCTTCTAAGAGCAAAGATATTTGCTTTCAACATACGACTTACCTCATGCCTTTTATAGTTCCTAGAAAGAAGAGAGAGAGGGAACCTTTGTGCTGCAAGTTTGATCATCTCTTGTGTCTCATTCACTTAGAAACTGCTTAACTTTTTTATTTTGCATTTTAAAAATGAGATTTCTATTTAAAAAAACAGGGGAAATAGCTTCTCTCTGACTCACTATTACCTCCATATATCTTGGGCTCATGATTTATGTGCCATCACTCTGCTTTCAAGAGTGAACTTTCTTGGATGAAAGCCTCTTATTTCCTCTTTTCTCCTGGGCCCGCTCTGAATCTTGTGTCTGAGTAACATTATAGAAAGATAAAACCTTTTTCCTTGATTGGAGCTGTCAGCTATCTTTAAATGAAAAGTAGAAAAAGAGGTAGAGGTATATAGTATACTATTTAAGAGCATTGCCTTTGGAGCCAGACTGCTGACGTTTAAATCCCAACACTGCCACAAGCTAGTTGTTTGATCTTATGCATGCTGCTTGACTTACATGTGATTCAGCCCTCTCACCTGTGGAATGGGGCCAATAACAGCACCTACCTTGTAAAAATTTCAGAGTTGATTGATAAAGCTTTCAGAACTGCATCTTAGATATACACCTGGGATGTGTATCCGTTGGGATTGGAATCAAGGTCTGATTTTCTCAGGATTCTAAGAGATAGCATAGGGGCTATGGTGTATGCCTGGCCTCTGACTAATCCTGGTTCGATCCCCAGCTCCACTGGTCCACTGGGTGTTGCTGGGATTAGCCTTGGGGGCCCCACATTGCACAGTACTTTGATTCTCAAATCACTGGGAGGCCCCCTGCCAAAAAAGAATTAGTAACACTTCCCCTTTACCCAGACTATTGTCTCCCCTCATTTTTCACTTATTATTCCACATAAGGATAACAGAAATAGTTATGAGTCTTAACTATAAAACTGATTCTACGAATGTGGAAAAGAAATTTCTCAGCTGCAAGGAAATGTGCTTTCTTTTAAATATGGAAGCTAGAGAAAGACTCATAGTGGTTCCACTCACCATAGGTCTCAAGTTTAATTTCAGCTCATTTTAATAAGGTTTTAAGTGCTAGACAAAGCTCCCATCTGCTCTACACTCATTTATTTCTTTTAAATAATCTTTTTTTTTATTTTTGGGTCACACTCAGCGATGCTCAGGGGTTACTCCTGGCTTTGCACTCAGGAATTACTCCTGGCGGTGCTTGGGGGACTATATGGGATGCCGGGGATCGAACTCGGGTCGGCCGCGTGCAAGGCAAACGCCCTACCCGCTGTGCTATCGCTCTGGCCCCTCTTTTGAATAATCTTTAGAGTTTAGTGAACTAATTTTTTAAGAGTGTAATTTGGTTAAATGAATATCCAAGATTAATACATCTTCCTTTCTTTTCACTATTTAGCTTTACAGAGGTTCAAGTGGTGGTGATATTCTCTAGATTGCGAACTGTAGCATTTCTGAGCATGAGACAGTAAAAACTGCCTTTGTTGCATGAACTACACAGACTTAGAAGAGATTGTTGTTGGCAGGAGAGGCTAGATGAAAGTGTTCTGCTCTAGCTTGATTTTCTTCCCAAGTATTCTGCCACTACATTTTTTTTAAATTTCTTTTTTAAAGATTTTATTGAATCACCGTGAGATAGTTAATTTTTTATATGAAGCAATTATTAGTGCTACATTTATAGCTTATTACCCTAACAGAGAAAAATGACAAGTTCAAGAAATTCTCGCATATTATTGATTATTGTCAATATAGTTAACCTATACAGAAAGTGTAGCTTCACTTGTCAGTGTCCTGATAGTTGTGACAGTGCTGCCCTCTGCTGTCATTTTGAGAGAGAGTAATCACTTTAAAAAAAAAAAGGCAATGCATTTAGGATTTATAGTCGGGCCCCCACTCAACGTTTGATTTTCTGTATTTTTAGGTACCTCCTGTCAACCAATCTGCAAATAGTAGGTACAACAAGATACTCTGAGGCCACAATTCATGTATCTTTTATTAATAGTATATTGTTATTGTTATAATTATTCTATTTTATTATTCTAGTCACTGTGCCTGGTTTATAAATTAAACTTTATCATAGATATGTATGTATAGTAAAAACAGTGTGTATATAGGAATTTGTTATTATCCACAGTTTCAGACATTCACTAGGGGTGTCTTGGAACACATCCTCTGTGGATAAGAGAAATTAATGCACTTATCTGGGAGACTGTGAAGAAATGAGTAGACAGTTAGAAAACAAATATATTCTAGTCTGGTTAAAAGAACTTAAACACTTCAGGGAACCTTAAACTGCTGCCAAGGGCCTGTTGTTAATCCATCCCTGGCTTCTTCTGCAGATCCAGTGCTACCTAATGCATAATCTTTCTTAAGGAAACTATAACACAGTCTTTAAGGGGTGCCTGGAAATGCCCAAGAATTTGTAAAACTCACCCACCTCACAGTCCTGACCCCAAACCATGAGAAACCACTTGTCCAACTTAGTAGGCCTTGGATTCAGATAACTAGTGGAAGTTTTCTCTTGATCTCAGCCAGGTCCTGGCTCAATTTTACTCGCACAAATCCCTTTGCTCCTTTCGCTGCTTCAGCTCCTGGTCACTCAGTAGGTAGTCATCAATGAACATGAAGATCTCTTCTGGAGTAACAGGTTCCACATAGCGTTCCCGGTCAATTCCTTGCTTGTCAATCAGCACCATGTTGAAGTAGGAGCGAGTGAGGCGCTGGAATTGCCTGTAGAGAGGATCCCAGGGAGGTGTGAGACCTTGTATAGGTTCCATCCCATCTGAGTTTTCACAGCTCCCCTGATGAACTAACTCCTGATCCACCCAATCCTTTATCCCTATTCTCTCCACTACCGATCTGAAGTCCCATTGTTTTTTACTGCCTGACTACCCTAGGTTTTCTGCCTTTATACATCTAACTCTGCAAGCATTTGCTTCCTCACCCCAGGTGTAACAGCTTTGCTATTACCAGGCTTCTATTAGAGATACTATATGTAGGGCTATTACATAGTGCTCTGTGGGATGCACAGAATAACTCTAGGGAGCACCAGCCACGTGTGATATGATGTGGACTATCGTTTCTAGAATTGGGCTTGGCATTAGAGAGAGAAGAGGAGATAAAGAGATAGAGGAGAAGGAAGAGGAGGAAGAGTAGGAGGAGGAGGAGAGGGAGAAGGAAGAGGAGGAGGATGAAGAGGAGAAGGAGGAGGAAGAGAATGAGGAGGAGGATGAACAGGAGGAGGAGGAGAAGGAGGAGGAACAGGAGGAGGAACAGGAGGAGGAGGAGGAGGAGGAGGAGGAAGAGGAGGAGGAGGAGAAGGAGAAGGAAGAGGAGGGAAGGGAATAAAGGAAGAAGAGGAAGAGGGAAGAAGGAAGAAGAAAGGAAGAAGAAGAAAAGCACCTGCCATAGAGGCAGGCAGGGGGTGGAAGTGGAGGGCAGTGTTGCTGGGAAATGTACACTGGTGGAGGGATGTGTGTTGGAATACTGTATGACCGAAATCTAATCATAAACAGCTATGTAAGGGTCTATCTCACAATGATTCAATAAAAAGTAAAGAAAGAATGATATAATAAAAGTCATATTTTCTTTAAAAAATAATTGGGCTGGGTATAATATGCAATACCATGCTTGACATCACAGATTGATCAGCTTTTCTATTTGTAGCTGCAAGTCTGCAGTCTTCCTCCTCTGAGTGTTCCCCAATTTCTACTGACTCTTTCTATCCCCACTAAGACTGAACCATAGATGCGAATATTCTTTATAGCACAGGAAATGATGATTTTATTGACCCTGAGTATGTGTGGAGGTATTGAAAGGATGATAATGAACAGATAAGGGGAAAAGTCAGCTTTTGCTATCTGTCGCTTATAGTCGTCTCTTTCCCCAGTTGGTTATGGAAAGATCGATATGGATACATGGATATGACTCAGATTTCAGTGACTTTTGCTCCTTATTTGGTGACTGAAAATGAAGAGAGGAAGGCCACGTGGAAACAGAATCAGAGTTTCTCTTAGTCATCGCTGGGTATAACTGCCTGAGCCCTGGTAGTTCTTCAGAGTCACCTGACATGCCTTAGAAAAGTATAGGCCTAAGTTGGTTTGATGTTGTACCTGGCCTTCTGTATTTGAAGCACCACCCCACTTGATCTTGACGGTCTGCCACTATTTTGTATTACCAGATGCATATGAAAAAGTTGCTCCCCAAGAGAGTAGTGTCTGCTGATTCTCTGCTAAGCCTATGTTGCCAGTGTCCTGCCAGACCCTTTCCTGCAGTTTCCCAGCCTGCACCTGAGCTCCTCGATGATGTTGGCTGACAGTTGGTGTTCCCGGATTCTCCCCACCTCCTGAGGTGGCTGCCCCACCAGCTCGATGATGGTCACGTGCCGCAGGTCCAATTCACAGATGGATTGCTGGAAAAAGAGAATGCTTTATGTCATAGGATCAACCTAAGGCTGCTTACTTGATTCCTTCTGGGAGCTTGTAAGGCAGTGTGGGAAAAGAGGGGCTTCTCCTTCAACCCTCCCACCAGGGGGTTTACAGAGTCCCCCCTCTGTCATTCCTGAGGAGCTTGCCCTATCTTTTTTTTTCTAATGAAGTGTATAAAACCAGTTATGTCATGCAAGAGAGAAAACAGAAAAGTAATTGAATAATTGCAGGAGTGTGATCTATCATTGCTTAGTTTTTCACAGGATTTAAAATGCATAGGATCGTAACAGTAGGGTATTTTGATACCACAATGGGTTTTGTTTACTGAACACATGTACCTAATACTTCACAGAAATAATCTGATTATCACAACACCCCAGTAAAGGTAGGTGGTATCCTGCTTTTTGTGTAAAGAAACTCATTTGCATAAATGTGCATGGCAATAATAAGATACTAATCCATGTTACAAACTGAGGACTGAATAGTTAGGTTGTGCCTACCTAAGTGTACAACCATGGACTGCATGACCAGGGTCATCTTCCACTCTCCAGAATTTATCTAGAATACTACTTTTCCCCCCATTATCCTTTGTTGCTTTTTCTCACACTGGGCAGTAATCTCTACCCTAGATTTTTGTCTTGCTTTGCCCTTTGGGGTTATGTACTTGCCATTTACCTGGGATAGGCTGAAAGAAGCAGCAGACATTTCTTGGTGCTCCACCCCTAACTTAATATGGGTTATTCCTATAAGTCTCAGAGTCCCTGTACTTACTGGGTGCTTCCTGTTCTTGTTCTTGGTAGCTAAGGTAGTGCTAAGGTAGTGCCTTTGCTATCTTTTTGTTTTAATACCCAAGGAACTAGGTTCTTTTTGTTTTAGACACCCAAGGTCATCCTTTTATTAACTACTACCAATAAGTGCTGCCCCATCAGCTCAATGAATATTGACTTGGCAACTTGCAAGATTCAATCTTTAGAATCCTCTCTAAATAATTTCTTCTCTTACGTGGATATGCAATCCCTTGAAGTTCCTCAGAGTTGACTCTTTTCGTCTTGACAGGGGTTCTTGAGTATTCTTTAAGAATCTATTCTGCACTTTTTTGAATTCCAAATGACCATATATGTTGTATCTTAGTCTTCCTGCTCCCACCAGTAGTTATGGCTAGGTATCTTGTAGTATTGCAAAACAACCATGCAACCCTCTCACAATTCTGAATATTACAACACCCTTCCTTCTCTTCTGCTACTGATAATGGTCCGAAGCACAGATTTTATAGTCAAACTGCTTGGGTTCAGTCCTGACTTGCCACTTAGTAACTAGTGATCTTAGGTAGATAAATGATTAGCCTCTCTATGCCTTGATTTCCTTACTTATAAAATGGGTACAGTAAAAGTTCACACATCACAAGGGTGGTTGTAAGAACTAAAGATGTGCAAAGCAGATACTTACATACTTGAGGCTTGTATGGTACTTACCATCTAAGTATTTATTAGTGCAATTATTTCTTGAAATAAACACAATCACATTTGAGCATATCAGTTTTACAAGTGTCTCCAGAGTACCTTGCCCTGTTCTTTTTCTATTCTTTTTTTCCAAAATCTTTTTCTATTATTCACTGATACCCTGTAAGTCACTCTCACCATTTCAGTGTCCTAACTACTTTTTCAATTAAAGATGTTGTAATTTCTTAAAGTGTGGTAAAATTCCCTGCAGAAAAACTTACCAGATTCTATCCACAAAAAGTTTGAAGAAGAGAGTTTCTGCCACAAAAAGTGCAAGTCTTTGACTTGGAAAAGGTAAGGGAATAAGGGTTAGGGGGAGGAGGTATATAATGTAGCTAAACCCCAATTAGGGGTGCAGGGGGGTCTCACCTGTAGCATAGAGATCTGCATTTTATAGTATCTGTTGGAGGAATTAGGAGCTGAGATGATGAGAAGCCTCTGTTTCTCATAAAACTGATCCAGAAGGCCAGCAGCTGAGTTGACATTGACATTAATCTTCATAGCTAGGACAGAAACAGATGGCCAAAGTATATTCTTTTTCATTTTTTGTTTGGTTTTTTTTTTGGGGGGGTCACACCTGTCATTACTCAGAGCTTATTCCTAGCTCTGAGCTCAGAGATTACTCCTGGTGAGCTCAGGGGACCAAATCTGGGTCAGCCATGTACAAGGCAAGTGCCTTATCCGCTGTACTATCTGGCCCCCAAAGTATACCCCCTTTCATCTCAGCATGGCTAACAACATCTTGAGTTCTGGTCTATTGAGTTAGCCTCCTTGAGGGTTTCCCACTTTCTTTGAGGGAAATCCCAAAAGACTATTTGGGAATTTTAAACTCTTCCTCTATAGAGTGGAAATAATCTATGGGGGATGGAGGTGACTTTGGCCTTTAAACTCACCACAGACCTCCCATTCCCACTTCACAGACATTGCTTTTGGACCCCTGTGCCACACACACCAGAAGATCCTCTAAAGTAGCCCTGATCTATCCACTCTTCCCTATTCCCTGGTTTCACTCACGAGCACAGGTAGGAGGTACTCCTGACCACTGGCGGCTGGACTGGCAGACTCGGGAGGGGGTCCCTTGGCGCTCATAACCTCCATCACAGTGGTATTCACAGACGGCACCATAGTTGTTCCCTGCTGAGGTGCAGATGAGGTAGCCATGCTCTGGTGGTTTCAGACTTGGACAACGCCTCACTGTTAAGGAGGAGTTCAAATTAGGGCCTATGAGATCTCTCCTAGACAAAGTAAAGGGCTAAGAAGGTGCCTATGATGAGTTTTCCAAATGTGGAAACCTAACATAGTCACTATAACTGACTTCCCTGTATTTCTAAAGTCCAGAATGGAGTCAGAATTTTCCTTTCTTAACAAATTAAATCTGAAATGCAGATAAGGATATTCAAAAATCTAAAAGCATGAGATTGTCATCAAAAGACCATGAATCTGTCATATATACATATATGTGTGTTTATATATGTATATGTGTGTACATATATGTAGCATTTTTTCAAATTTTGTAGATACTTGCACAAAGGTGACAGCTTTAAACATTTTAATTGTAAAAATATTTAGTGGTTACTTAAATTTTCACCAGTAGGAGAAGCATTAAGTAAATCATGATGTATTTTTAGAAGTAGGTTACTCTGTTATTAAAATATTTGTGGTGCCTAGTACGTTCAGGGCTCTGAATCCATATCCATGACATTACCAGTGTTGCCCTGATGGCCTTCAAACATCACATAACTGGGCATGAGCATTGAACTGTCATACCTGCAACCCTGGGACATCTACAGGAAGAAACTGAGGTGTGGCTAGAGCAATAGTACAGTAGGTAGAGTGTTTGGGTTTAATCCCTGGTACCACATATGGTTCCCTGAACACCACCAGGAGTACCAGGAATAAGCCTGAGTATCACTGGTACTCAGTGGACCACAGTGGTGGATGTGGCCTTCCAAAGATGAAACAAAACACAAAGCCCCACAAAAATTTAATTAAATAAAACTAAAAGCAGTTTCCTTTTTCTTTCTTTTGTGTGTTTTTGTTTGTTTGTTTTTATTTTGTTTTTTAAGTACTAGCAGCGCTTGGGGGCTACTCCTGGTTCCATGGTCAGGAATCACTCCCAGTGGTGATCAAGGTTCTATGCAATACTCGGGATCAAACCTGGAACTCCTGCATGCAAAGCATGTACTCAGCTTTTTGAGCTGTTTCCTAGCCCCTTGTTCCTCCTTTAAATGACTATCAGTGCAAGAAACAATGTGCATAAACTCTGTATTGTTTTCTAAATTTAAAAATATATATTTCAGAAGAATGTGTAAGAAACATGGAAAAATTGTTAGGAAAAGTTAAAAAGGGTGGTCTAAGATTAAATACATGACATTTTCTCAACTTTGTATATTTTAGGTGCGTATAGAAAAAACTATAAGGAAAATAAAATGATTAACAGCAGTTTACTTTGAATGACAGTGTAATAGATTTCCCCTTTGATTACTTCTGTCTAAAATGTTCAACAATGCGCATGATGTTTTTCATGTTACACTCTTTTTTACTTATTTATCTTGTTTGTTTCATGCTTTTCCATCTTTTTAATCAATTTGTATTGGTTTACAATGCCACACAAATTTAGCATCTCTGTCTATGTATAGGATTCACTACACCCACCACCAAAATTCCAATACCATCCTGTACACCATCAAAGGTCTTCCTACCCTCCCCTTTCTCCTTTGCTAACTATCATAATTTTTTTCAAACCAAGCCTAAGAGTTAGTGTTTTTGTTATTATTTAATCAGTTTGTTTTCTTTAGTTAAAATGAATCATTCTTAGTATGAGAACAACAAATCAAAACCATACAACACAAAGCAGGAAATTAAAGCGACCGATACCATCATTGTCAGCCTGGGATGAAACACTGAGAATAAATCAGTAACTGGAAGTCCAAGAAAAGAAAGAAACAGAGAAGTGAGTTTTATCTAGATTTAGGAAAAGGAGAAAGTCTTGAGAGTCAAGTTCAGAAATATGTGTATATGTATGTAACACAAACTTCCTGAATGACTCAGCTGAGTGAACTTGCTCTTCTCTTTTCCTAATATAAATGAGCTTTATGTTTCAGACATAGAGAGAAGATTGCAGTGGTCATCTAGAAGGTCAGGGGCAGGAGATGAAATCTAGTAGAAATGTAAGACTTCGTTCTGACCTTGTACTTTCACAATGAACTTGCAGCTGGCCTGGTTGTAGGCTTGGTCGTAGGCAGTATACCGAATCACATGTTCTCCTTCGGGAAAGTGAGAGCCAGGCTCAGGGCCCCGAAGTGTTACCCTGCATGGGACAGGTTGAAAGAGCCGCTGTGGAAACACACCCTTAAAATTGAGGTTTTGAATATAATCACTATAGCCTTAACTTGTGTAATTCACTGAGAGCAGCCTGAGAGTCTGGGGGAGCTGCAAGGGGGCACCGATTGACTTGAGCTCACCTGGTGATCGTACCATCAGCAGAATCCTTTACCAAGGGTGGGTCCCAGTATACTTGAGCAGTCAGCTTCTCTGGTTCTGCCATCTTCTCACGTGAGTGGGGACATCGGATCTTGGGAGGATCTATGTCTGCCAAAGTGAAAAACCCAAGACTACACTGGGGAGATGACTCAACAGCCCAGAGTGCATGCTTTGCCTGCAGGAGTCCTGAGTTTGATCCCTGGTTTCATATCTTTCTGAAAGTACCATCAGAACAATCCTGGAACACTGGGCTATGAGTATCCCACCCCCCCCCCTCCAAGCACTACTGGGTGTAGTCTCCGCAAACTATAAAAATCAAGTGCTTCATCTTTCCTAGATGCAGTTCCATAGATGCAATGTCATACTACTGTGTAGGCTTAAAACTATCAGTTCAGTGTGGAGGGAAATTGGAGAAGGAAGTGCAGCTCCAGAGAATGCAATCACTTTTTTAAGCATGTGCCTAGGGAGCCACCCTCATAGTGACCAGGAATGCATTCTAAGGGGAGAATTGTCATCCTCTAGAGGGCCAGGGCTCTTTGCAGTAGAGTGACTATAGCATGCAGCGCTTACCTACACATACAGGCTCGCCTCCACTCCATTGTCCATCTTCCATGCAGATTCGACTGCGGTCACCTTCCAGGTGATAACCCCTGTAACAGCTATAGTCACACCGGGAGTCGAGAAGCACCCCATTTGTGCAGCTGTAGGTGCCACTAGTGATGAACTGCAGTACATGGCATCGCATCTCTAAAAGAAAAACAAATAGCAAGCTCAAAAATGTGTGGGATTATGTGGAGATATGCCTGGGCACCTAACAGTGATATCAGTATCTGAGAAAGCAGAAAATACAGAGTCCCCCAATGGACCTGACATTTTTGCACCTTATTGCCTCTTTCGTGTTTTTATTTTTATAGTGTAAAACACCATAGTGCTCAAGGGGAAGCACTTAATGAATTAAAGTACTTGTCCAAGTACATGGACTTTGTTGTTCGTTTTTTATTGTAGTTTTGAGGCTACACCCATTGGTGCTCAGGGCTTATCCCTGGCTCTGCACTCAGAAATCACTCCTGGCAGAGCTCGGGGGATCATATATATGGGTGCCAAGAATCTCACCTGGATTAACTGTGTGCAAGGCAAGTAACCTACCTACTCTACTATCTCTCTGGCTACAGCCAGTACATGGACTTTGGAATCACATCGGAGTTAGTACCCCAACTAACCAGCTCTGTGATTTGTGCAAGTTATGTTATCTCTCTGAGTCTCAAGATTATCCTCAGTAAAATGTGACTACTTCATAGGATGGTTATGCAGATTGAAAAGACACTGCATTGAACCCCTTGCACTCATTTAGGCTCTCAAACATTGTTAGTGTTTGTCTTTTGTTCCTCAAATGTGAGAAGTCATTAAATAAATTCTAAACTCCTTTTATTGAGGGAGTATAATTCAGCTGTTTTCACAAGCATTTTTCAGAAATGGTTTGGCCCTCTACGTAAAAATAGACGTCTGACCAGAACCTGGAAGACCAGCTTTGTGGCATTTGATTCACGAGAAATTGAAGTGTTTTAGTTACTACGTGTGCCACAGCAGAGACTACTGCTGCAAATTGATTGTGATTCTGGGAGTGTCAAGTCTCTTTTGAGATACTTGTTACTTGAGAGAAATTGGTAAGTTATACATTCTTTTAGGTTGTTTAAGTTTTATTCCCACCCAGGTCAATTACTGGAGCTTTGAAGAAAAATTCTATATAAACCAAATGCATTTTGTTTCTTGGCCAAGACATATTCAAAGATTATTGCCCTCTATCTTTTCCAGCATCCTTTATGTAAAGATCTACACAAAAATAAGGTCCTTGAAATCAGGGCCAAGAAAAGGGTTTCTCTTTTCAGAGGAATTCATTTTCTTACTATTACATGATAGTGAACATGATAAAGTCTTCACCTTTTTGTCTCATGAGGAAATACAAAGCCATTTTTCAGTGCTCAATTATAGTAATTAACTCACCCCAGGCACCGGGAACTAAGTAGTTCTCATTTTCTTAACTGGATTTATGTTCACTTTAAATTTATCACATGTTACTTTAATTTTGTGAGGCCAACCCAAATTCGTTTTGGAAATAATGGGGTCTGTCTAAAAACAGATTAATTACAGCCATATAGAGGGGTGTGGTGGCTTCCTTTCTGGCAATCAAACTTCTTCTCCACAGTATCTTCTTTGACAGCACCATTTTTTCCCTCTGAATACTTAGCACTCTGCATCCAGGTACACTATATTCATGTACACACATTTCTGATTCTATCCCATTAACCTGCAATCAGCTTGGGGATAATTTAGGAATTGAGAAAGCTTCCAGAGTGATCAACATAATGGAGCCTGTCGAAAAACAAATTAATTACAGCTACATAGAGAGGTGTGATGGCTTCTTTTCAGGCTATCAAACTTCTCTTCTCCATATCCTCTTATTTGACCACACCATTTTTTTCTGAATAAGTAGCACTCTACCTCCAGGTACACTGTATTCATGCACACACAGGTGTCTAAAAATAGCATTCAGACTGATGGACAAATGGACACACAAAGCTCAAATGCTAAGAGGGTAAGCTGTGATTTGGAACCTATATAGTTTAGCATTCCTCCTTCTAGTCTTAAGAATTGATTTTGATTTCCAGAAGGAAATGAAGTACAGCATATATCTTATGACTTTACTGCCAAGGCTTTCTAAGGTCTTAGTCCAGGAAGTACAGCTGTTTACCACAAGTGGGAAGGAGTCTAAGAACCCACAGGCTTGATAGTTTCAGAGGCAGGCTCAGGTCCATAGGCCTTAGGCTCAAGTCTTAGCTTCTGAAATGCATTCCTGGGCCCCCTGAGCCAGAAGGGATGACTCCTACTGAAATGCCCCAAATTCCTAGGACAATAACAACAGGGAGAAAAAAATAGTTTGTTACAATAGAAGGTCCTATTAGAGGTCTATGGAAAGTTCTCAATTTGCAGTTTACAGAAGGCATACTTTACCACCAGGCATGTCCCTTCAATGATCAGTTGGCTTACCTCTCATATACACATATCGCATATGCACACACTTAACTTACGTCTGCAGTAGGCAGTTCCAGACCAACGGCGGTTTGGCAGGCATTGCACTGACCTCCTTCCAATCAACCGAAAGCCTCGGTCACAGGAGATCTCACAACGAGTGCCCAGGCTGCTATAATAGTTTCGTCCCCTTGGTGAGTAGCATGTGACTTCTCCATCCTGGATATTTAATGTATAACACCATCGGGGGACTGTAGCAATAGAAGAAAAGTAAGCACAGTAACCAAGACAGTATATTGTTGAAAAGACAGACACGAAGGTCAGTGGAACAAAATGGACGCCAAATTGATCTCTATAAGCATGCCAAAGTGATTTTGAAGAAAGATGCAAAAGAAATTCCGTGTAGGAAAGACAGTCATTTGAACAAATAGTGCTAAAACAACTAAACCCTAGACGAAGAAGAGAATGAGGGATGAAAGAAAGAGGAGAAGATAGGAAGGGAGGGAGAGAGGAAGAGAGAGAGAGAGAATTCTCATATTTTACACTAAAGTGGATTGCGACTGTTTAAATGCAAAGATTAAAATTATAACATGTTTAGAGCAAAAATGGGAAACCTTTGGATTCTAGGGCTTGGGGAAAAGTCTGAGACATATCTAAAACACAATTCATTACAGCAAAAGATCAATGAATTGTGCTTAGTCAAAGTTAAACTCTTGTTCTTTGAAAGGTTAAACTAGAAATTAGGAGAACATATCTGGAAACCATATCTTTGACCAAGAATTAATATCTAACTCTCAAACTCAACAGAAAAGGAAATAATTCATTTAGAATATGGGCAAAAGTGATACAATGATATTTCACTGAAGTAAATATAGTAAATAAGCATGGGAAAAGTTTTATTATTAGTTATTAGAAAAGTGACATTAAGGGACTGGAGTGATAGGACAGTGGATTGGGTACTTGACTTGCATATAGACTTGGCTTTGTCTATGGTACCTGGCTTTGATCCCTGGTACCCCACAAGGTCCTCCAACCCACCAGGAGTGATCCCTGAGTTAAGAGCACAGAGTAATCCCTGAGCACAGCTGGGGGTGGCCATCCTACCCCCACAAAGAAAAGTGACATTAAAATAACAATATGATGCCATTATACACACAATAATGTGTCTTAAAGTTAAAAATAAAACAGCCTTGGGGCTGGAGCGATAGCGCAGCAGGTAGGGTGTTTGCTTGCACACAACTGACCTGGGTTTGATTCCCAGCATCCCATATGGTCCCCTGAGCACCGCCAGGAGTAATTCCTGAGTTCAGAGCCAGGAGTGACCCCTGTGCAGTGCTGGGTGTGACCCAAAAAGAAGAAAAAAAACAGCCTCTTGCAGTACAAGTGTTGGAAAGGAGAAGAAACTGGAACTCTTATAATACTGCTGTGAGAAATACAAAATGAAATAGCTACTTTGGAAAATATTTGGTACTTTCATATAAAGGTCAGTATACCCTTATCCTGAAACTCTGCAGTCCCACTTTCAATATTTAGCCAAGTAAAATAAAATTGGCATTGATTCAAAATTCTATATACAAATGTTTAAGTTTCATTTATATGACATTCTGGATAAGGCAAGAATACAGGTTAGTAGTTGCCAAAGATCAGGGGTAAAGGTTAGAGATAAATAATCTCAGTGAGGCAGCCCTGAACAAATTCTTTAGGTGATAGAACTGTTTGAAGGGTCATGGTGTAATATGGCCTTTATACATATGTCAAAACTCATAGAACTGTTTGCCCCGAAAGAGTGAATTTTGTCATGTAAATTTTAAATAGTGTTTTAAAGCCACAGAAATATGTAAGCAAGTGAGAATAAGGAAATGCAACTTCAAAGACTGTTTAGGAATGAAAGTCCAATCACAGTTCACTACTGAGCACAGTAGGTTATGGGGTTATTAAATCATAAATACACCATAAAGATCTCTCATTGATGGGCTGGAGGAATAGTATAGTGTTTAAGGCACTTTGCTTGCTGATGACCCCAGATCGAGCTCTCTGACATTGCATATTGATCCCCTGAACATTGCCAGGAATAAACTCTTAGCACTACTGGGTGTTGCTCAATAACCACCCCTCTCAAAAATTCCCCTCATTGACTATATGAAAAATGACTCTTTACTGGATTCATATTTTATTTTATTTTTTGCTTTTTGGGTCACACCCAGCAATGCACAGGGGTTACTCCTGGCTCATGCACTCAGGAATAACTCCTGGCGGTGTTCAGCAGGCCATATGGGATGCTGGGAATCGAACCTGGGTCGGCCGTGTGCAAGGCAAATGCCCTACCCACTGTGCTATCATTCTAGCCCTGGATTCAGATTTTAAAGGGATACATATAATCAGGCGGAGGACCACCTGCCCAAAGTGATACATACTTGTTTGCTTGGGTTGGGAAAACTAAAGCTCCATCTGAGCTCATTTGGTTCCCAAAAATTGTAATCAGAAAGGAGGCTCTGACAAAAAGCATAGAAAGAGCTAAATTAACAAAAGTTAGAGCCTCTGCTTGCGGGCAGCTGAAGAACAAAGACAGATTGCAGTGAGAAAAACGCTCCTTCGAGCAGCAACATGCTTTTGGTTTCCAATGTTAGCTTTTGAGTTAGCTTTAGAGTTCCAATTCAACTCCTCTGAGCTATCTCCATAGCCCTGTGATGTTGTATTATTAACTGTAGTTACCGTGCTGTACATTTGATTCCCCAAAAGGAGGAAGGTAGGCTTTAGGAACTACAGGCTGGGAAAACCGACAGCAGTGAGAGCAACCTAGAATAGTTGAACCCAAGCATTTGACAGAAAGGGAAGTAGTAATCTTCAGCTGCCCTCAAGAATAATTCCACACTGATGTCATTTCCTTTGGGGATATTGTAACCACACTGGCAGAGCAGGGGAAATGGTAAGTTATACATAGAAGCATGTGGGAAATACCTTTTATACCATCAGTATAAATAGATGAGATGAAGAAATACAGGGAAAGTGACAGTACTGTAATGGAGATTTGTTAACTGGCTAACCAACCAGATCCAAAAACCGCTGGTGGGAAGCAAACTAAGAACATGACTAAATATGGTATGATGAAACATCTGGTAGAAATATGTGTCATTATAAAGTAGCTACTATATACAAGGCGTGATTCTTTATATTGTCATCAGCTCCTCTGCCTTCTAATGTTTTGATCCTAGAAAAACATCATGTAGCGATCATATACCATGTACATTTTTGTAAATCAAGGCAGTTCTCATTGAATGATACTTAGAAAGACATGGGGGGTGGGAGGAGATAGTACAGTGGGTAGGGTCCTTACCTTGCACATGCTAGACCTGAATTTTATCCCTGGCACTCACTATGTAGGTCACCCCGGCACCTATATATGTAGCATCACCCTGAGCTTACCAGGAGTAATGGCTGAGTGTAGAGCCAAGAATATTCCCTGAGTACTGCCGACTGTGGCCCAAACAACAACAGCAACAGAAAAGACATGAGAGTGGGGAAAGAGAGGAAGTAAGTGTACAAGAGAGAGCATAGCTTTGGAGTCAGACCTTGGTTTAAAATCCTTCTGCCACATTCAAGATCTGTGATTTTAACTTTTCTAAGCTTATTTTCCTGAAGTATAAAATAGGGAAAGCCAACCAGTTTTGTTTAGCTGTTTTGAAGAATCAAATGAAGCTACAATGTGTGAAAAACTTAGCCCTAAACCAGTGGCTTGTGGAGATACTATTTCCCATATTATCAAAAGTCTCACATACTACAGGTCTTCAGTGATTTACAATTTGGCTATATCCTGATTTTTTTTAGCACCATGGTTTACAACGTTGTTGACAATAGAATTTCAGGCATACAATGTTCCAACTCTAATCCCACCACCACTGTCCAGATCCCTTCATCAGTTATCCCAGATTCTTTCTTATCTCCAACCTGTCTCCTAGACAGACAAATTTTTAGGTTAAATTATAGTAGTTTGGCTACATACTTATGGTAGTGTTGGCTCTAGTGGTTAGGTATATGCAAATATCTCACCTCTGTATCACAGATGACTCCAAGGCCCATGACTTTTGACCCTGTGTTACCTCAGTATCATCAAAAACAGGGATAGGAGTGGATAATGAAATTCTCCTGATCTTAAATTGAAAATTGTTAGGTCAAAAATGCTGACTAGGAGCTATCCTTGCTGCCACTGTCCTGAATAACAAAACAACATAGTACTGTAATTTTGACTGAATGTCATAATAAAGTAAGAAATTTGTAAAATGAACCATTACACATCAGGAATGTCTGCACAGGGACAGAGATGCTTATTATTAGTCACAAAAACACTTGTAAGTGATGTGGAACCCCAGTTGTACTTTTCCGGCACACCCCTTGTGCCACTCATTGCTGATAACCCCACTTGATTAGCTTTGTGCTCTCATAAACATAATCATAAACATAACCAATGGGTGCATTAATATTATAGGACTGTCAGATTCCTTGAAATTAGCTTCTTCATCTGCTGTTTTTTCCTACCCACTTCTCCCAGTCTTCTGCAATCTGACTTTTGCTCCCAGGATGTGAATTAGCCAGTGCTTGTATGTGTGTGTGTGTGTGTGTGTGTTATAAATGGCTCCTTCTGTTAAATAGGTAACCATTTTGTTGAGGATAACAAAAAGTAAGTCAAAGAGGCAATAAACAAGGAGTGTCAAATGTATGGTCTCAATAGGCATTTATTCCAGAAGCACTTAGTAGGTACTCAATAATAAATATGTTTTGAATAAATGAATGCTAGAAAGGATGGATGGATAGATGAGGGGAAACTCAATTTGGATAAAAACAGGAATAGGAAAGAGTTCTACTAAATTGGCTGAAGCACAGATTTTTAAAAAATTTAAATATTGTAATTTACAAAGTTGTTCATAATACAGTTGTTTCAGGCATTCAGGCAATGTTTCAACACCAGTTCCATCACCAGTGTGACGTCCCTCCACCAATGTTCCCAGTTTACCAGCTCCCAAGCCTATCCTCTTAGCAGGTACACACAATTTACTTCATATGGCTTGATACAACAAATGGAAAATGGGATTATCAGAAAAGAAAAGTCAGGACTGGAGCGATAGCACAGCAGGTAGGATGTTTGCCTTGCATGCGGCCAACCCGTATTCAATTCCCAGTGTCTATATGGTCCCCTGAGCACTGTCAGGAGTAATTCCTGAGTAGGTGGGAAGAGCCAGGAGGAACCCTGTGCATCGCTGGGTATGACCCAAAAAGCAAAAAAAAAGAAAAGAAAAGAAAAAAAGTCAGTTTGTGATCATTGTTAGTAAAGTTATTGCTTGAGGATTTACTGAGCTGGTTGTTGCTGGTTGAGACTTGTGTTATTGAACTTCTACACAAGTTTCCCATCAAATTTGCTATGCTTCTACTGGGACATTAGTACTGTGAAACATGGAGGAGGTGTTACATGGCCATATATACAGCCATGTCACACATGAAGCACTGATTCTATGTGAGAAAATGATTAGTGAGTTATTAGACTGGACAGTTCATTGAGAATAAATTATTTTTAAAAACATGGTAGTGAAGAATAAGTGCCTGAACTAGAACTGCAGAGTTATAAAGCTTTTTTTATTCCCTCTGATAATCCACATCTTAAATTGCACAATTTTGTATGTAGGGCATATACATGTATATGTCACTTTCCATGCATTGTATTTATTAATTTAATATTGATTTAATATTATTTTAAAATAAGCTAGATATTAATAAAAACTTATTGTCTTTCCAAGGAATTTGAGTCTCAAGGATTAATAAAGAAATGATGATTTTTAGTAAATGGTGAGAGATGATGCAGAAAGTAGGGTTATAAAGGTGCCACTGAGATATTGCAGGTATTTCTTGAAAGGTCAGGTATTAGGGCCATTTTTCTTGAAAGATGACTTAATGTTAGATATCATCAAATAGAAGTGTCTAGCAATAGGTGGGGATATAGTTCAGGAGATTAGGTCAGATTTTCCCAAACTTCAGGTCTATACTTCATTATTCCCCTTGTCACCATCTCCTTTCTTGTGTTCAGTGCTAACCAGAAGAGTGAAATGTCCTGAAGGCCAAGGAAGGGAGATTAAAAAGAGAGGGATGTTATCACAGATGGTGATGGACTGAAAAGAATGAAGCTTTAAAAGGGACCATCTGGAATCTTAAGGGATTTAGGCACTTGCCTTGTAATGTGGTCTATCTCAGTTCAATCTCTGACATTGTGTATAGTCCCCAAGCATTGCCAGGAGTGACCCCGAGCCCATAAATGAAGAATAGCCTCTGAGCGCTGTGGACATAGCCCCCAAACAACAGACAAAGGGACATACTGATGAAGCAGTGTTAGGAAATTTTGAGCTTTAAGAGCTGTTAGGAGGGTATGTCCTAAGTGAAGTGAGTCAGAAGGTAAAAGACAAAAACCAGATAACCTTGCTCAAATGTGGCATATAAGGAAACAAAGCAAAGGATTAGACAATCACCAATGGAAACAAACCCCAGGGTATTATCAACAGAATTGTGAACAGAGGCTGCAAAGAGCTAAGTGAGAAGGGACTTAAGGATAGTGGCGGAGGGTTACTGTTGGTGGGAGTGGTGTTGTAGTAGGAGGAAATGATATGGAAATGGTTACAAACCACACAACCTCAACTGAAAGAGAAAACAGAGGTGTTGTGCTGACGTGGAGATTTGTGGGTGGGAACTAGACTGTGGAACACAGAAGTTAGTAGATGCTGAGTCAGAAAGACAGAGGTGGTGGACTGTTTGATAGTAAAAAGATAAATAGAAGATAGAAAGGAAGGTACACAGAGGAACCCATAGCTCTGATCACTTTTTTTTTGGTCAAAACTGTTTTCTCAAAAGTCACCATTTAATTCCTCTTGCCAAATATAACATTTGGTCTATCTTCATTTCAGTCTCTGACATTGTTGTAGTTTATCTCTGCATTATATGACATCGTTGATCTTTACCAAGTCCTTCCCCTTCCTTAAAATGTTCTTCTGTGCCCCATCCTGGAGGTGAGTGCCTGCCTGCCTGCCCCCAGTCCCTGCTCGGCCTTACTCTCACAGAATTCGTTTGACATCCATAACTGTGTTCATCTGCTTTGCTTAACACTCTGCCTCCTTTTCCAGTTCTCAGAGTCTACTCATTATTTAAGGCCTAACCTAAATTTCCCCTTGCATGTCACCCTTCCTTCCTTCCTTCCTTCCTTCCTTCCTTCCTTCCTTCCTTCCTTCCTTCCTTCCTTCCTTCCTTCCTTCCTTCCTTCCTTCCCTCCCTCCCTCCCTCCCTCCCTCCCTCCCTCCCTCCCTCCTTCCTTCCTTCCTTCCTTCCTTCCTTCCTTCCTTCCTTCCTTCCTTCCTTCCTTCCTTCCTTCCTTCCTTCCTTCCCTCCCTCCCTCCCTCCCTCCTTCCTTCCTTCCTTCTTTCCTTTCTCCCTTGATCCCTCCCTCCCTTCTTTCTTCCTTCCTAATTAGCATGTGCTATCAAGCCAAACGTCTGGTCACTGACTTCTTTTTCTTAGAAAGAATTATTCATCACTATAACATTTACCTTGCATGTGTGAGGCTCTGGATTCAACCCCAATCACTCACACACACACACACACACACACACACACACACACACACGAGAGAGAGAGAGAGAGAGAGAGAGAGAGAGAGAGAGAGAGAGAGAGAGAGAGAGAGTTACTGAGCTCCTTGAGGGAACAAACCCCTTTCTTAGATTTTGTATCATGCACTGTCTTATCGTACAAAGCATTAGTCATATAATAGCTAACCAGTCTGTCCTTAATGATTACTAATAGATGGGCTGTTTTAGTGCTAGAAAGCTGATACCTACCGCATAGCAAGTCAATAACCAAGTTTGTGTTTAGAAACCACAGTTCCTAATTCACTGAGTAGTCGTTTGAATAAATAGGAACCAAGCTTGACACTTCACAGAAGGCTTAGGCCTAGGGCCAGCAAAGATTGCTCCCGAAGAGTGAGAATTACCTCTGTAGTCTAAGGCAGGCGCACGTGGAGCTGCTTCAGCATATACTTCATTGTAGCTTTCATCTGGAGAGTAGCCTGAGCCTAGAATAAAGAAAATGATATCATACACAATGGAATACTACTTGGCTGCAAGAAAAGATGAAGTTATGCAATTTGTTCCTGTGTGGATGAATCTAGAAGGTTTCATGCTGACTGAAGTTAGCTAATAGGAGACATACAGAATGATCTCTCTCACAAATTGGAATGCCCCGCCACAGAGGCGGGGTGGGGTGGGGGGTGATGGCATTGGGGGGGTGGGAGGGATACTGGGTTCATTGGTGGTGGAGAATGGACACTGGTGGAGAGATGGGCTCTCAAACACTGCATGAGGGAAAAACAAGCACGAAAATGTGTGAATCTGTAACTGTACCCTCACTGTGACTCACTAATTAAAAAATAAATAAATTAAAAAAACACAATGATCTCTCTCAGATGTGTGATATTAAAAACACATAAGAAGAGAACAACAAATCAACAAAATGGCTAAAAGAAACAGAATCTATTAACTAGTATACAGAATGGAGCTTAACAAGGCAATGAGATATGGGGGTACAGTAGGGATATTTTGGTAGGAGCTAGTGTGGGGGGTGAATTCTGAGACAGTAGTGACAGTAAGTAATGGCACAGTCACTCTGGTGGAAGGGGTGGTGTTTGAATTCTGTATGCATGAAACCCTGTAATTGACAGAATTGTCACATAGTTGTGGTTAAAATTTAAAAAATTAAAGAAAGCAGTATCAATATGATATATTAATTTCTCTCAAGTTTTTCCTAACCTTTCCCCCTAAACAGCTTGGTTCTTTCTTGAGGATATGGATAGGAAGACAGGGAGGCAATGGGGAAATTTCTGCCTAGCATAGCAATAGAACTGTTGTGGGCCAACCTCATCAACTCAGGTTGCTGGGTATTTCAGACATCATTGGTTAAAGCAGCATGGCCAGTGTTTACTGATAGCACTAGAAGCTAATTTTGAAAAAAATGAAAATTTTGACTGTTCATTATTCTCATTAATCTGTGTTATAAACGATCCATTTACTTGATGCACTTCACAAGCCTTGATTGGTGAGAACCTTGTCATCAGGCACTGGGGATGGAATGTTTTCTCAGATAGGAAGGAAAAATGGAGCCCAATTAAGGGTCTTTCACTAGGACAGGCCTATTTATGGTCTTCAAAATGAAGCAATTTCTCAGATTTCCGTTAGCTCACTGACATGAGCTTTGTGTAACCTGGTTGCTGTTGCTAGGGGTAGCAGGCTGAGGCAGAAAAGGAAGGCTCACAACACAAGGAAGAATAAGAATAGTTTTGTATCCTGAGCAGATGTTCCTGGTTTAAAAAGAATTTAAAAACGAAAAAGAGGCAGAGTCCTTCGGAATAATTTACGTTTCCTCTGATCAGGAGCTTTAGGAGGGAGCAGCCTCACTAGAGAACTTTCCCAGACCACCCCCATCTGGGTAAGTGGCCCAGTCCTTGGTGGAGACAGGTCTGCGGCTGTCTAGGAGACTAAACAATGTGTTCCACCAGACGGCAGGAAATCAGTTATGAGCACGAACTAATTGGAAAACAACTAGGTTCTTTCCGGAGCAAGTTTTTAGGAAGCCCTTGTGCACGCACAGGAACATAGCCGCCAACCATGTCAGAATTAGAAGACAATTCTTCATTTCCTGGGGCGGGTGAGCTTCCAGGAGTGTTTTGGTTCTGGAGCCTTTGGGCTTGTGTAAACACTCAGACCACAAACCAGCCCGCCTCTTCCCAGGGGAGAAGCGCAGGGCCCCCACTACTAAAGGGTGGAGTAGAGGGTTAGCTGATGAAGCTCCTTCATTTGCCACAAGCCCCTCCTGAGGGTTGGGAGTGAGGGTGGAAAACCAGTCCAACTTGATGGACAAGAGAATGAATCAAATTGAAGGGTTGACTCATGAAATCATGTCCTGCTTGGTTTATCCTCATTCCAGAAGCAGGAGTTCATTTTTCCTCTTTCCCTTTTGAAATCCTGATTAGTTCTTCTCCTGACTTGCCTTTCTTCTTTTTTTTTCAGCAGAAGGGGTTGTGGGATTGCACATTCAGCCATGCTTAGGGATTAACCTAGCAGTGTTTGTGACCAAGGGATCATTTGGGGTGCTGGGGATGGAACCTGGGTGGAATTGCATGCAAGAAAAGCACCGTGCTCACTGAATTCTCTTTCCAGTCCCCTCTATTTCTTCTCAGACCTCATCTTCCTTATTCTCCCGTTCCATATGGGAGCTTTCTTTGTGCATGTGTGTGGGGGGATTCTCTCAGCTGTTTTAGGTTAGTATCAGCCTCAGGGCCTTAAAACTCCTGTAATGAGGTCAGATATGTGTGATTCCCTCAAATATTTGGTCCTACTACTCTTGTTACAGAGCTTGTTTGAGAAGAAATCTGGCAATAGTAAGCTTCTGTTTACCATAGTAACACATAGGGGTATGAAGGGCCTACAACTGAATAACAGCACAACAAACATTACTGACTGCTAGCATCCATCACCCAGAATGTGCTCTATGTTCAACCCATTACATATGTTATTTCATTATGGACCCTGACATCACAGAGGTAGATTCCCTTATTGCTGTCTATTGTTCAGATCAGAATAACAAGTTGGGAGGTCTGGGAATAGATCAAAGTCTCCCAGTTAGTAAGGAGCAGCGTAAGCATTCCAGTCCAGGATTGTTTAACCCCTTGATACCAACTAAACTCAGATACTTCAGTAGAGATGGCAGTAGGGATTAAAATCCAGAATCTTTCTTGCAGCTCAGCTTTTTTACTGAGTGTATGTGAGAGAGAGGTGAGGAGGTGGGCGATATGGGGAGGTAGAGATCAAAGGCCATCTGGATTTATAAAGATTATAGGGGATGTGAGAAAGTTGAGGGGAAGATTCAATTATATAATTACCGTTGACAACCAAATGCGAAGGCAGGTAGAGTAGTGCCAGTTTTGCCTAATAACAGGGATGGACTTGGTCACCTTACTACTTTAAGCCCCCTTATTTCCCCTCTTTGTTTTGGGATATTTTTTCAAATAATAGGATACTGAGATGAGGCATAAAATTAACATGGATTTACCCTTTCTAAATTTTACTATTGCCTTGGTCCTCTTGGGTCCCTCTTGGGTTGGGGGGCAGGAGTTTGGGCAGTTCCTTTAATCAGTGTGAGGTCTGTTCCTCAGTTCCTCCAATTTCCATAGCACAGTCAGACCCCTAAGCCCTCCACTTCACAAAGATACAATTGGAAATGCAATTGATGATATAACACTATAATGCTTAGCTCATGGTGACAAGTACAATCTGAGTGCCTGAACTGTGAAAATATGTTAATACACACTTTTGGGGAGCTTTTGGGCCACATCTGGTGGTGCTCAGGGCTTACTCCTGGATTTGGGATGACCCCTGCTGGGGCCATATGTATGGAGTCCCAAGGATCGTACAGGGGTCAGCCACATGCAAAGCAAGCTCGCTGCCTGCTGTACTATCATTTAGGCTCTTTTAATGTACACTTTCAACCAACTCTGCTTTACTTATATTCTTAACTTTTCCCAACCCATGCTTATTATTCCTGGATCCTTTTTCCTATCAACTTTAAATTCGCACTTTGTGCCTATCTTTGTTCTGTTTCCATTTAAGACAAGGCTAACTATAAACAAAAAACGAGTGGGTAGGGCATCTGCCTTGTGCGGGGCCAACCAGGATTCAATCCTTGACTTCCCTTATCATCTGCTCAGCACCACCAGAGTGATCGTTGAGCACAGAGGCAGGAATAGGCCCTGAGCACAGCTGGGTGTGGCCCCCAAAATTTTTAAAAAAGTGGTAGATATATAGAATAGTCAGTAAGTATTTGTTGGATGAGTGAATTAATTAACAGATGAACATACTATGTTTAGATAGCTGAATTAGAAATATATGGGAGAATTAAAGGAAAAGTCCCATATTTCTCCATCTTAAATATTCCTAAGTATAGAAGTATAAGATGAGTGGCTTTGCAAGACTATCAGAGACCTCCCTAGCTTAAACTGCCTAGAAGTGGTGACCTCGGTGATTTTTGTTGAAGTGTAGAATGCCACCTTTGCAAAAAGTCCTTTGAAAGCCTCATGTGAATCTAGGATTTTAAAGTATTGCTCTGTCTTCAAGATTTCATAACTCAGACTTCCATTAAGGGAAAGATAACGGCTTTTGAATGCCATGAAGTTTTTCACATTTGTTTAAATTCTATTTTAAGTCAAGTAATCTTTACTAACTTGTCCTGTGGGTTTTGGCCAGAATTTGGGATTATATATTTGAACTGAAGCTAGGAGAAGTTTGGAGAGGACCAATATATATATGCTGTTTTTTGAGACTTGGAGCTCCTTTAACCCTGAACATTGAGTAATCTGCCAAGGACTTGGCTTTAATTTCTTCATCTCAATGTCAGCCCTTGTGTGTCACCCCCTACAGAGTCATGTTAAGCCAAAGAGTTCGGGAAGAAGCTTATTTGTTTGGAAGCTTGATGCAGCTGTTCCAGATAAACAGAACTACTGCCAAAAGGCCTCCACTAGAAGCTAAGGGCATATGGAAAATTTTAACTGCAATGACTGTGGCTGTGATGGCAGTAGTTTGTTATTTACTCATCTGGATATCTTCCTAGCTCCACTGGTTGAGTCTGTCTCCATCCTCTACTCCCCCATCCTCCACGGGAACAGATCATGCAGGCCACAGAATATTCTTAGCAATTGAAATGCCAGCTGGACCCCATAAAAAACCTCTATTTGCCACCTCATTGTCCTTCCCGTATTCCTCCTCCTCCTTATCCCCTCTCCTCACTGAAACTGTTCTCTTTGGCTTCCTGTGTCTCCAGGGGCAAAGAATGAAACATTCAGGAAATAGAAATCTCCATCTGTTCTGAAGTAAGGAACAAGCCAGAGATCTTGTTTAAGAGAACGTGACCTGTATTTCTGCATTGCCATTATCGCTTTTTTGTGGAGATGGGCTATAAAAATCTTATCTTATAAATATCTTGGGGAAAAGAGAGAGAGGAAGAGGGTGGAGAAAGAGAGAGAGAGGTAGTTTTAAGGATTCTTTATTTCCTTAAGATTACCTGTCTCCCATATTTTTTCCAAGTAGGACATATACTAAGTTCTGTATTTTTTCCCATTTTTAGTTACAAGTTTTTTCATGATTAGGTTTCAGTCATATAATGATCCAACACCCATCCCTTCACCAGTCAGTGTACATTTCTCACCACCAATGTCCCCAGTTTCCCTCCCACCCAACCCCCCACCTCTGTGGCAGACACTTCTCTCTCTCTCTCTCTCTCTATCTATCTATCTATCTATCTATCTATCTATCTATCTATCTATCTCTCACACACCCTCGGTATTTTTGTAGTCTTGACAAGGGTATTAAGATTGAAATACTCATAAAGCAATTAATATTCAAAAATGGTTTTCTGGGGTGGGGGGCTGGGGAGGTGGGGGTAAGGGGGGAGGTATATCGTGATTCTTGGTGGTGGAATATGTGCACTGGTGAAGGGATGGGTGTTTGAGCATTGTATAACTGAGACTTTAACCTGAACGCTTTGTAACTTTCCACATGGTGAATTAATAAAAGAATTTTAAAAAATGGTTTTCAGAAACTAAGCTCAAAAGCAAGTGAAACAGTGGCTATATATCAAAGGATATATTTTCTTCTCATTTTGCCCCTGATGTTATACTTTTATATACTTTTATATACTTTGTTATATATTTTATTTTCCCCCAAATCTCCCTTGGTAGCCTGTTACAGTTTTTGCTTTGGGGCCACACCTGTTGGTGCTTAGGGTTTACTCTTGTCTGTGCACTCAGAAATCACTCCTGGCAGGGCTCGGAGGACCATATGTGGTGCCAGGGATCAAATCTGGGTTGACTGCATGCAAAGCAAGCATTCTTCCCTCTCCAGCCTTGCCTGTAATCATTTTACCAACTTTATTGTTAAGAATAGTTATTCTCAGTATCTAATTGCAGTATCTCTTATTGCAGTCTAACTTTTGCCTCCTCCAGGAGTTCGTCTAGATTTTGTCCTTCTTGGAGGGAAGACGAAAATATTTCAAGGCATAGCTCTGGAACTTACCTGCATACCATGTTGGTGTCACTACATGAATAAGGAATAACAGCAGATATAGAGCTCCTCTTTGAATTAGTTGACTTGCCATTGTTGAAAGGTGTTGTTGTGGTGTCAGGGGGTTGAGACAAGAATGTGTGGCAGAAGTCCCAGGGCAAAGGAAAATAACTTTCAAAAATAAGCCATCAATGAACTTTGAAGAGTAAAGGGAAATACAACTGCAAGATCTGCAAGGAAAAAGAGATCTTAAAATTAATGAGTTCCTATTTTAATGTTCAGCTCATAACTATCTCCTAATTTATAGAATAATAAGACTCTATTTGTTATTAATGGTCCCTTTTACTCCTGGGACATGGAGAATGTAAAACAGTAAGTTCTCAATTGAGGCACAGGTAAATATCTCAGAGGGTAGGAATGCATGCTTTGCCTATAGGAAGCTCAGATTCAATCCTCAGTGCCTCATGCTCCCTCTAACACTTCCAGGAGAAACCTTTGAGTACCATTGGGTGTAGGTTCCAAACAAACAAAACTTTCTCATTAGACCCTGATGAGGTCAGATGCAAATATTATGTGGTCCAATTTATAGAGAGGGACATTAAAGTACCAATATTAGGAAAACACATACATAAATTCTTATGAAGCTAAAAGGGGATCCTGTGATTGACAGGCTGCCAGTTGATGATTTAATTCATTGAAATGTTTTCTAATCCCTAATCTGGGAAAGCATTAGTGTGGATGGATTAAAAGCATGAACTCTGGATTTACACAGATCCCATGTGTATACAATTCTACTCTAAGTTTATATAGGGAGTCTTGGACAAATCCCTTCATTCCCCACCTTCAGTTTAATAATTTACAAAATGAGACAAACAATATCTACATTAGAAGAAATATATTACCACCTTCCATTTATGGAAGCCATCAATATATATTTAATATAATGACTAACTTTTTGTTGAATATAACTGGATTCCTCCTTTTCCAGCCTCTCAGGCAATAACTGTACCCTGACTCTGTTCTTCAAATTCAGAGGTTTAGTGGTTTGGTGGTGACTTATGACTTTCAAGTAAACCTTTACCTACTAATTTTACCCTGATGATCCAGCAGGAAGTCAGATTGGAAAGAACTTACTTTGGTAAGTGTGGAGAATGTGTGCAAACTCCAATTGGCCTCACAGTGTATTCTGTCCTCATTCCATTGGGATGAGAATTTTGTGGTCCTGCAGCAAGCAAATGCTTTTTTTTGGGTCACACCCAGTGATGCTCAGAGGTTACTCCTGGCTCTTCACTCAGGAATTAGTCCTGGCGGTGCTTGGGAGAGCATATGGGATGCCGGAATTGAACCCAGGTCAGCCGTGTGCAAGGCAGATGTCCTACCCACTGTACTGTCACTCCAACCCCACAAGCAAATGCTTTGTAATTGACAGCAATCAAATCTTCTTCCCATTGGTACAAACTGAGCCTTTCAACAAGCACCCATTCATCTACATGCCTTCAGTTAAGTGCGTGCATTGGGGGAGGCATCAAACCTCAAAATAGAGAAACAAAAAATATGGCTGATACTTTTTCTTTTATTTAGTAACCATGAAAGTACAAAGCTATTCTTGATTTGGTTTCAGGCATACGGTGTTTCAACACTGATCCCTTCACCAGTGTCTACTTCCTGCCACCAAATTCTCCCATATTTCATAGAAGCATACTGGTAGATGAGAGGCACTTTTTAAAAAGTTTTTGCACTGTGGCTTACAGTACTATTGCTGATTGGTTTTCATATATAACATTTTACCACCTTTCAGTACCACTTCCTCCTCCTGGTTGAATGCTTCCCTCCACTATAGGTGTTTCCCCCTCCTTGTCCTATCCTCAGCCCCCTCAATGTTTCAGATTCTGCCAGCCACCCTAACAGATGTGAGAATGTAAGAATGTAAGAATGGCAAAAATTTATTTTCCAATTCATTGCTATTTGGCTTCTATGTTATATTTAGAGTCATAGGGAAGAAGGATGGAGAAAACAGATAGCAAGCCAGGGAAGCAAGGAAAGTAGAAAGATGTAGTAAGAAGGTGGAAAGAAAAGAAAATCTATGAACTGAAGGAAGTAGAAAGAGGAAATGAGATGATGAAAAAGATATTAAAAAATGTCAGGAAAATAAACAGCTAGATAAAAAAAAAAAGAATCACTGACGTCTGTTCACTTCTAGTCTCAGTCCCTGTGGTTTTGGAGCAAAGGCTTTTCTTTTCAGAATTAGTGCTAAGTTGGGGACCCTTCCCTGTCCACCTTCTCCCTAATCCCATATTGTGGAGTCAGCCACTCCTCTGGTGCAGACCAGGAATATAGTGAGAACGCGTGCCTACATTCTGACCAAGCTCGTGTGGAAAGCAGTATGTGATCCAGTTTTACAAAAGAACATCTTCCTCAAGTCACCGCACCTCGCCAAGTATTGCCTAAGGTCTAGGTCTCCTTACTCTCACCTCCCTGGATAGGGCAATTGGTAGCAGAGTATGAAGGGGTTAAGTAGCAGATCTTACCTGTTTTATGTGTTTCGGTGCACTCTTTCTCTCTTCTGGTCTCTCTTCCTCCTTCCTTTCTGTTCCTCTCATCAGTTGGAAAAACTTTAACATTCCTAGATGAGTGGCTCCTGGTCTGTCCGGACCTCTGGGATTCGGTTAACACTGCCCAGATGTCCACAACTGCCAAAAGTTTCCTTAAAGCTATATTATCCCCAAAGCCATAGCCGTTTTTCCCTCAAAGAAGGGTTTTAGAGAAATGAGGGAAGAAAAGAACACAAGGATTAGAGGAACTCTGTCTGCCTACTGCAGAAGAGGGAAAAGTGTGAATGGAACTGGCCCTGTGCCTATGAATATAGTAATGACTAACAGAGACTGGTTAAAGGGCCCCCAGAAATGTGGTACACTGAAGCCTCCTTTTTGTATGAGTCAGCATGACTCCAGAAGTGAATGAAAAGAAATTTCACAAACTTTAAAGCCCGGAGAAGAGTGTCTCTGAGTTTGCCATTCCCTGGAGATTTCCCTTTTCACTGCCCGAGTTGCTGTGCTATCCATGTGGTACTGGGTCAGACGCACTTATGAAACCTCCTTTCTGATGATCTAACTTCTGTGGACTTCAGTTTCTGATAATATTGTTTACAAAACTTACCACAAGTTGCCTGAAGAATCAAGATGGATTTTTTTAATAAAAGTTGAGAAATGATAGAGGCAGGCTGGGGGTATGGGTGGGGGTGAGAGGAGGGAAACTGGGGTCATTGATGATGGCAAATGTACACTGGTGGAGGGATGGGTGTTGGAACATTGTCGCACTGAAACCCAATCATGAACAGCTCTGTGACTGTTTATATCTCATGGTGACTCAATTTTAAAAAATGAGTTGAGGGATAGCATGCTTAGAAAGGCTTTAGCAGAAGACTGTTTAAATGAATGTAGGTGATATGTACATGTGCATTTTATAGCCACTGGTAAGCTTTTTCCCAGTAGTTTCTGATGGAGGGATATGTTTCTATTCACTAAGCCAGCTTTCTTCATTTTAAAGTCTGGTTATGAGACTATTCTACTGCAATGTAGGTCAACTCCTTACATTCTTCCTTCTCAGAGTTGATCTATTCAGCCTTTCAAACAACACCAGTTGTAGACAAAATTGGTAAGCTGTGTTCAAATTGGTAACCCTTTCTTGGTTATGAAGAGGAAAATTGTCCTTACCATAGTAACATTTCAGTGAAAAGCATGAGTCTGCTTTGTTTTCCAGTTCACCAATCACTAAAATATGTTGTCTACCCTGCTTTCAGCAGTGGAAAGATGTATTAAGTGGTACATTGGTGTAAAGAAGAGGATCAGGTTGGTTCCTCAAAGTGGTATAGAAAGTATGTAACATATGTGAATCTTTGGATTCAAGTTCTTGCAGGAAATGACCCTCAAATCACCATTGGGGTAGACTATATACAGAAGAAGGGGCTGGAGAGATAGTACAGAAAGTATGTTCCTATCCTAGGCACTACATATGATTTCTTGAGGACCTTCAGGAGCAACTCCTGCTCACAGAGCCAGAATAAGCCCTGAACATCACTTCCAGGTGTGGCCTGGCCAAAAAAATAATGAAAGAGAAAAAATCCAGAAGATCTTGGCTTCATTCATTCAATATGTCTATCAAGCCTCTTCTTATATAAGGATGGTGGATATAGTGAGGAATAAGACAAACAAAAATCCCTGGCATCTTTAACCATAATTAACACATATTTTTGAGCATTTATTATATGCCACATGCTGTTCAGGTGGTCAAGAGGCAACAGTGAACAAAATAAACCAAAAACACTTGCTTTCATTGAAGAGAGGAGTCAGATATTTAACAAAAATATTCTTAATGACAGTGGTGTGCTTTTAGGGAACTAAACTTCGCTGGACATAAATGACATGCTAAGAACTGGGGATAGATAACAGCAGTAAGAACAGTGTGATTCATTATTTTATGGAGCTAACTCTGCAGTTTATAGAGAGTTTATGATTAATAAGAGGAAGAAGGATGAAATAAAGTAGAAAATAATAAAAGACTCAGTTTTTAAAAAGTGTGATATAGACCATAAGGAAGTGGTATGCCATAATGTGTTCACAGGCAGAGGAAGTGAAATAAACAAGAACTCACTGATAAGTCAGAGGGGCACGGGTGGGTGGCATGAGAGCTTCAAGATGGTGGTAGAAAATAGACTATGAGGTCTTTGAAATAAAATACAAGATTTGGCTCAACTCATGTGTCATGAAATATTTAATAAGTGCATTTGTGTGAGAGATATGAGTGTAAGAAACACAATGAATGGAGAGAGAGGGAAAGAGAGGAGGAGAGAGAGTGGGAGAGATAAGAAAAGGAGAGAGAGAAGAAGGGAGGAAGAGGAAGATGAGGAAAGAGAGTGAAGGAGAGAGTAAATTTCAGGTTTTTAGAAAACAAAACAAAACTACTTCACTGGTTTTCTCTTGGTAAACTACAGTCCAAGTTCTTAACAGAGCCTGCTAGGTAATTCACAAGGATACTCCAGGTTTATCCTGAGCCTAGTTTTAAACATTCACTCTGTGGTTTCCTCATTCTGATCACACTGATTTCTGGTATTCATTTCACATCTTGGTTCCTTTACACAGGAACCAAGGGTGGTAGGGTAGGGGATGTTGGGCCATACCCCGGTGCTAGCCTAATCCCAGCTCTGTGCAGGGGGACCATGTAAAGGCAGGGATTGAATTAGGGGGAAACATATGCAGGGAAAAGTGCCTTCATCCCTGTGCTATCTCCAGACATATTTATTCTGTCCTATATTCTCTTTCCTCTTTTCTTAGCCATTTGAAACCAGTCCATCATCACTGCTGAGAATCTTCCCTCAGCCCACTCCAGCAAGACATGATTTACTTGGCCTTCTTTTTCTTCCATACAACTTTTTACCTATCTTAATGATAGGACTTATTACATTTATTGTTTTTACTCATGTCGAACAATTTCTGCCACTTATTGTATTAGTTTGTTCTCTTCAAATTCATGTCTGTTTCCTACTAGACTACAAGTGCCCAGAAGATTAGAAAATTGTTTCAGTATTAATCATATCGCTAGTACTTAATCGCAGAGCGTGCACATTCTAAGATGAGAATGCTGTGATCGGCCTCACATCACACTTAGAACTGGAAGGAGCAGGACAGCTGAGTGGTAGAAGGTTAAAGTGAAGGGAAGATTATGGAAATCACAGGGAGCTGAGAGTAAGGGGGTAAATGAGAGAACAGAATTTCTGTGAAGCCCTGGGATGGTTAATATGAAGAGCTCACCCACATCAGGTGGGGTTAAGCTACAAAAACAGCAACACCACTATAACTACCAGTAAGAGCATTTCATTAATAACTGCTACATATAGATCACACTATGTTAGACATTGTGGGGTTATATAAAACGTAAAACAAAAATCCAGTTACATAAAATATCTCGTCATATTTTTGAAGATAGTACAAAGGCATATAAATAGAGTTATTACATCTTCACATATAAATATAAAACTGTTATTGGTGCCTCCACACCTCATGTGACACACGAGTAGAGGGACTGGCATAGCAGCACTATAAGTATAAACAGTAATTTCAATAATAATGTAAACTATGAAACCTCAAAGGAAAAACAAATGCATAAGTTAAATGCTTAAAAGTATAATCAAAATGTAATCAAAATGGTACTAGTATGGTGTAAAAAACTAAAGCACGCCGAGGGGCGTGTGTACTTGCGGGCTCTCCGAGCGGCTGTCTCACTGCCCATGTTCCGTGCCCTGGAACCACTGTGTGTGCTGTCGGTCAAGGGCAGGCGACGGAAGGAAGAAGGCCAAACTGGTTGCTCGATCAGTTTATTTCATTCTCTCTCTCTGCTTTTCTCCCGGCTCTCCATCTCTCTGGATCTGTGGATCTGGCCCCCCAACCCACTCTTACAGCCTAGTTAAACCTCGCCGCATGAGGGGGCTGGGGCTTACACATAGGTGTGGTCACCATCAATAGTAGTAAAGTTCCTTTACCTCAGGGGATGCTTCTCCTAGGACTGATTCTCTTTCAGCAGGAGGATCCACCCAAGGGCGGAGTCCCATGAGTGTGTTTCTCCTCTCCTCATCCAGCAAACATACAAGCATTCATGATATTAATCATTTTGTATGGACACAAAAAGAAAAGCATTAAAGCTTATAGAATTGCTCTCCTGGGGCCATCTTGATCTCAGACTACAGTGCTCAGGCCACATCAGTCTTTCCTATCCCTAGCAGGGTCCTAGTCTCATCATTACTTTTGGATCATGACAGCATTTGTCTATGATCAAGCTCTTAACTTATAGTTAAGAATTAGGCACTTTGGCCAGGCCCATCTTGATGCCAGGGTAGCACATAAATCACCGCTTGCCCTGGATCCGTCCCGTCCCTCGTCGGGACCCTGCTTTTGGGGTGTTAGGAACTGAGGGCAACTGAGGCTTAAGTCAAGAAAGCAGATGCCCGGGAAGGAATAATAGTCGAGGCCAATTAAATCCCAAGTTACAAAAGCATAATATTGTCTTCTTGTGTCTATACAAAAAGGACATAGCTTTGAATAAACTATGCAAAGGACTCAAGGAGAAGAGAAAAACAATATATACAAGTCAACAGAACATTAAGAAAGATGCTACAAATAAACACAGAGGAATGGGAGCACTGTGGTGGGAGTAACCCAATAAACCTAAACTACCTGAGGCTATGCTATCCTACAGTATGGTAAAACTTAAATGGTAGTTTAAATGGTAAGGTACAATTTATTGGCAAACTCTCAGACCACTAGAATGCAATAGGGAGCCCAGAGATAAACCTTCAGATTTATAGACAGTTAATTTATGAAAAAGAGGCTGGGAGAAATTAAAGCAGCTAAAGGTATCTTCAAAGATGATACGGAACTAAGCAATCAAGGAGAAACAGAGATAAACAAATGGGACTATATTAAACTAAGAAGCTTCTGCACCGCAAAAGACACAGTGACCAAATACAAAGGCAATCTACAGAATGGTAAAGGATATTCACCCAATACTCATCCGATAAAGGGTTGATACCAAGGGTATATAAAGCACCGGTTAAACTCTACAAGAAGAAAACAACCAACCCCATCAGAAAATGGGTGAAAGAAATGAACAGAAACTTTTTCAAGGAAGAGATCCAAATGGCCAAAAAGCACATGAAAAAATGCTCTGCATCACTAATCGTCAGGGAGATGCAGATCAAAGCAACCATGAGATACCACCTCACACCACAGAGAATGACACACATCCAAAAGAACAAAAGCAACTGCTGTTGGAGAGGATGTGGGGAGAAAGGGACCCTTCTACACTGCTGGTGGGAATGCCGATTGGTCCAGCCCCTTTGGAAAACAATATGGACGCTTCTCAAAAAATTAGAAATTGAGCTTCCATTTGATCCAGCAATACCACTTCTGGGAATATATCCCAGAGAAGCAAAAAAGTATAGTCGAAATGACATCTGCACTTATGTGTTCATCGCAGCACTGTTTACAATAGCCAGAATCTGGAAAAAACCCGAGTGCCTTAGAACAGATGACTGGTTAAAGAAACTTTGGTACATCTATACAACGGAATACTATGCAGCTGTTAGAAACGATGAAGTCATGAACTTTGCATATAAGTGGCTCAACATGGAAAGTATCATGCTAAGTGAAATGAGCCAGGAAGAGTGGGACAGACATAGAAAGATTGCACTCATCTGTGGAATAAAAATAACAGAGTAGGAGACTAACATCCAAGAATAGTAGTATATAATACCAGGAGGTTGGCTCCATAGCTTGGAAGCTGGCCTCACATGCCGTGGGAAAGGCATCCCAGATAGAGAAGGAAACACCAAGTAAATGTGATTGGAGATCCCACGCTGGAAGGGAGATGCATGCTGAAAGTAGACTAGAGACTGAACATAATGGCCACTCAATACCCCTATTGCAAACCACAACACCCAAAGAGAGAGAGAGAGAGAGAGAGAGAGAGAGAGAGAGAGAGAGAGAGAGAGAGAGAGAACAAATTGAAATGCCCTGCCACAGAGGCGGGGTGGGGTGAGAGGGATAGGATTGAGGGGTGGGAAGGATGCTGGGTTCATTGATGGTGGAAAATGGACACTCTGAATGGATGGGCTCTCGAACATTGTATGAGGGAAACACAAGCACAAAAATGTGTAAATCTGTAACTGTACCCTTACGGTGACTCACTTATTAAAAAATAAATTAAATTAGAAAAAGAATCTCTAGATTTGACTAGAAGTGAAAAATATATTAAGCAAAATATTGACAAGATTCCCTAGGATATGGAATTTAGAGATGTTTTTAATGTGTATGTTTTTATTCCATTGGCAAAGACAACAATAACAACAAAATAAATGGGACTAGGTCAAATTAAAAAGGTTTTACATGACAAAAGAAAGTTAGATTAAAAATTAAGACACAAGGGGCTGGAGTGATAGTATAGTGGGTATTGGTGCTTGTCTTGAATGCAACCACCTGTGTTCGATCCCTGGCACCACATATGGTCCACTGAGCCTACCAGGAGTGATCCCTAAGTGCAGAGCCAGGAATAATCTCTGAGTACTGTCAAGTATGGTCCCAACCCACTCCTAAATGAAATCATTTAATGAAGACATCTCCCAACTGAATGGGAGAACATATTTGCAAATGATATATCTGATAAAGGGCTAATATACAAAATATGTAAAGTACTATCGAAGCTCAGCAACAGAAAAATCTTGTAATGCCATCATAAAGTGGGTTGAGGAGAGGGACATGGGGATGTCCAATAGGCACAAGAAAAAGTGTTTATCTTTACTTATTATAGAAATAGAAATCAAAATGACAAGATAACATCACACAGCAGTAAAAATAGCATATATAAAGAAGGCCAGAAATAATTAGTGTTGGCAGGAATGTAGTGATAAAGGAACCTTATTCACCATTGGTAGGAATTTTGTCTGTTTCAGCCTCTATGAGAAATAATACGGAAATTTCTCAAAGTAAGTATAGAACATCCATATGACCCAGTGATTTCATGTCTTGGCATCTATCTACCCCCAAAGAAAAAAGACATTGGTTTGAAAATATATATGCACACCTATGTTCATTGCAAAGCTTAGTAGAATAGTCATGTTATATAAACAATCTAAATGTCCAATGGCAGATAAATGCATATAGTATATATGTACCTTTGAATACTAGGCAACTATATATATAAGAAATGATGAAATCTTTCAGTTCATTGCAACTTGGACAAAACTGGAGGGATTTATGTTAAGTAAAGTATATATATATATATATATATATATATATATATATGAAAGGAAGGTTTCGAATGATGAAAAAGCCTTGGCCCTGGATCACAGAACTGAATTTTCAAGGGGTAAGGAAAAAAGATGGTAGGGAATGATGAAGTAAACCAGAAGAAAACATCAGATCACTTTGGAGTCTTGGGTGCTTTGGTGGGGTTGGGGGGCGTTAACTTTGTACATAAAAACTATAAGCAATAACACTATTATAAATATATGAAATGAACTATAATAATTACATTATAAAAAAGAAGTTTACAAAGGAGGTGGATGAAGCATATGGCAGGGTGCTCAGGGGAGGGACATTGACACTATGGTGGGTGTAGAGTTGAAACATATTTTACCTGAAACAATAACAAAATTGCAAATAATGGTCTAAATAAAAATTAAATCTTAAAACGCCTTTAGCATTTTCAACCTCAGGGTTTTTTTTCTTTTAGGCCGTACCTGGTGATACTCAGGGGTTTCTCTCCTCCTGGCTCTGTGCTTAGGAATTACTCCTGGTGCTGATTGGTGCTCTGGAGTCCTTATGGGCTGCTGGGGATAGAACCCAGCTTGGTGGTTTGCAAGACGAATGCCCTACCTGCTGTACTATCACTATGGCCTCCAACTTCAAGATTTAATATTAAACTGATCAATAGTCAAGAAGATATTACCTGAAGAAATATAATATTTGGGAACTGACTTGATTCACTATTAAATGGCTACTCTTAGAGACCAGCAATGAAGCAAGGATCTCAATAGGGATCCTTGGGGTGTTAAGTATAGTCTTAACTATATGTATATATGTGTGTGTGTATATATATATATATATATATATATATATATATTAGAATGACAAGATAGCATCTTGCCATATCTAATCACTGTCATCCCGTTGCTCATCGATTTGCTTGAGTGTGAACCAGTAACATCTCCATTGTGAGACTTGTTATTGTTTTTGGCTTATCGAATACGCCACGAGTAGCTTGCCAGGTTCTGCTGTGCGGGCTCGATACTCTCAGTAGTTTGCCAGGCTCTCCGAGGGGGGTGGAGGAATCAAACTCAGGTCCGCCGCGTGCAAGGCAAACACCCTATCCGCTGTGCTATCACTCCAGCCCACATAATATATATCTAATATAATATCTTGTCTTATATATTAGATCATTTCCTATCTAATATAGGGAGTGAGGGAGTGCAGGAGCCCTATTAAACTGACTCTTCAATGGTTTCTGAACATCTGGACAGCAATATGGTGAACAGGTAAGTAGAGAAGAAAGCAGGTATCAGGCACCACAGTAATTGGTTATGGGCCTAGGTTAATTTGAGTGGTCAAACTATAATTGATGCAAGGTATGGGAGGCAAGAAGGAGAGGGAGCTGTGTGGGTTGAAATGAATCAATCTTACATAGTAATGGGAAGTAATTTTGAGTGAGGTTTCAGAGTGGGGAGGGAGAATAAGAACCAGATCTTGGTTATTGGAAAGAGAAGCATAGTAGTCTATTGTGGACAGAAAAATTCACATTGTAAATGTATTAGGAAATAATTGTTAGTCTCAGCAGATTAACAGGGGTATACCAGAAACAATTTTCTTAGAAAATAGACTAAAATGAATTGGAATGAATTGTGAATTTTAATACCATTCAAAAGTATTTCACATTTCTATATGTCATAATAAGTATGTTATTTTTTAAGAAGAAAAGATGAGAGATTCTTGGAGAGTCTGAAGGGAGTGAGTGGTAAAAAAGTAAATAAATTTTATAGAAGAGAACTTCAGGGAAGAAATAAGAATGTATAAAGACAGTAAGAAAATGGATAATCTTATTCCAGAAACTGACTTTTCAAAATGTAGATATGAATTATATATCTAAATGGTTGTATGATCTGTTTAAGTGATATTATCTGATGATTGTAATGTAAATTGTCAAATTTTAGGAAAATAAGTTGAAGGTACTTTTAAATTTTCTGATAAGAACTTAGCCAAAAGTATTTGATGGGATTCTGTGAAAGTAATTGAAAACTGAAAATGGTAAAGTTGCTATGTGAATAAGAGGTAAGACAGAGTTAAATAGTTATCTTCATTTTGTAATTTTGTTAGTTTTCTTTGATTATTTGTATTTCATATAAGAGAGGGATTATCAGTTATTTAATTTTCTGACTTACATTTCTTAGCATAGTTATGTCAAGTTTCATTCATATTGCAAAGGGCACAATTTCATGTTTTAATATCTGATATTCCATTGTCTATATGTATATATGATATCTTCTGTATCCATACGGAATTTTGTGTCTTTTATTTTCCACATCATGTTAAGTTGTTGAATAGTACTACTATGAACATAGAAGTGCACATATCTTATGGAGTTAGCCTTTTCATATTCTTTGGATGAATACCTTAAAATTGTATTTCTGGATCATATAAAGTGTTGGGGTTTATTTTTGGTTTTAACTTTTCAAAGAACCAACACTATTTTCTTTCTTTCTTCCTTCCCTCCCTCCCTCCCTCCCTCCCTCCCTCCTTCCCTCCCTCCCTCCCTCTTTTCCTTCCTCCCTCCCTCCCTCCCTCCCTCCCTCCCTCCCTCCCTCCCTCCCTCCCTCCCTTCCTTCCTTCCTTCCTTCCTTCCTTCCTTCCTTCCTTCCTTCCTTCCTTCCTTCCTTCCTTCCTTCCTTCCTTCCTTCCTTCCTTCCTTCCTTCCTTCCTTCCTTCCTTCCCTCCCCTTTTTCACTTTTAGGTCAAACCCAGCTGTCCACAGGGATCACTTCATGTGGGTTCTGGGGAGCATATGAGGTGCCAGGGATTGAAACCGCGTAGGCCATAATCAAGTCAAACACCCTGCCAGCTATACTATAACTCCAACCCCTCTACACCATTGTCTATATAGGCTGAACCAATATTTTCCAACTTGTTATTTTTATCATGTGCTGACAACTTTTAATGAAGCACAGGCAGAAGTAGCCAGGGGAAATTTCCTGGCAAATTTTGTGAACTCAATATTCACATAGCAGTAAGAATACCACTTGTCTATGTAGCTAGATTTTTAAAAATGGAGATAAAAAGCCATGCTGTTTCTTAAAAGAATTGTAAACCATTTTCTTTCTTTTTTGTGTGAAGCAAAATAGTTTTCACTGAAACTTTCTTAGATATTAGGGGAGAAAAAGAGAAGAAATATGTGTTCAGCAGAGAACACAGGCTTGAGGTGTAATTCAAAAATTGTAAACCATTTTCAAACATTAACATGTGTATTAATATTATCAAATAAATAATTCTAGTGTTTTCTTTATATAATTATGATTTATAATAAAATGCTGGGTGTTAAAAGAATCCTTCATTATTATCTGTAAACTACCCTCTGAAAAACAATTAATTAACTTTACAAATAATTATTTTGTATAGTCTTATTTTGCCTGGTTGTCCATTCTATTAATTTTAATTTATTTTTGAGGTACAGAAGCTTCTTAGTTTAATGTAGTCCCATCTGTTTATCTTTGCTTCCACTTGCTTGGTCAGTGGTAGTTCATCTTTAAAGATGCCTTTAGTTTCAATGCCATGAAGGGTTCTGCCATATGATTTCAGGAGTGTTTTATCTATTTATTTGAAAAATGTCATGTATATGCTTATAGGGACCACAATGAACTTACAATGCTTTGGAAAGTATTGCCATTTTGACTATATTAATCCTTCTGATATTTTTTTTTTCTTTTTGGGTCACATCCGGCTGTGCACGCACAGTGGTTACTCCTCACTCTGCACTCAGGAATTATCCCTGGCAGTGCTCAGGGGACCACATAGGATGCTGAGAATTGAACCTGGGTCGACCCCGTGCCAGGCCAATGCCTTACCTGCTGTGCTATTGCTCCAGCCCCCAATCCTTCTGATTCTTGAGGAGGATATGTGTCTGAATTTTCTTGTGTCTTCTTTTATTTTTCCTGAAGTAGTGTTTTGTAGTTTTCTTTGTACAAGTCCTTCACCTCTTTAGTGAAGCTGATTCTGAGGTACTTGCTTTTCTGAGGCACAGTTGTGAACAGGATGTATTTTATTTTTATATAGTTATTTATTTTGCTTTTTGGTCATACTTGGAAATACACAGGTGTTACTCCTGGCCCATGCACTTAGGAATTACTTCTGGTGGTGCTTGGAGAACCATATGGGATGCTGGGAATCGAACCCGGGTCAGCCGCATGCAGGGCAAACACCCTACCCACTGTGCTATCGCTCCAGCCCCAGGATGTATTTTAAATCTCTCCCTCTTCTCTTTCATTTTATGTATATAGAAAACCCAGGGACTCAGGGATAGATATTGATTTTATAGCGTGCCACTTTACTATATAAACCTATATGTTCCTAGGAGCTTTTATTTAGAGTCGAGGATTTTCTAAGTATAGTATCATGTCATCTGCAAATTGTGATAGCTTGACTTCTTCCTTTCATATCTGGATACGCTTGATATCTTTTTTTTGCCTAACTGATATGGAAAGTACTTCCAGTACTTTCCAGTACTAATTGGTGTGAGTGGACTAAGATACAGAGACAGCCCACAGAATGGGAATATTATTTACCAAATACCCATCAGATAAAGGGTTAGTCTCCAACTTTAAAACTTTATAAGAAAAAATCTTCAGCCCCATCAAAAATGGGGAGAAGAAATGAACAGAAACTTCCTCAAAGAAGAAATACAAATGGCCAAAAGACACATGAAAAAATGCTGTACATCACTCATCATCAGGGGAGATGCAAATCAAAACAACCAGGGGTATATCAATTTACACCACAAAGACTGGCACATATCAAAAAGAACAAGAAAAACCAGTGCTGGTGAGGATACAGGGAGAAAGGGACTCTCATTCATTGTTGGTGGGAATGACAACTATTGGTCCAGACTTTTGGAAAACAATATGAGCATTCCTCCAAAAACTAGAAATTGAACTACCATATGATCCAGCCATACCATTTCTGAGCTATACCCCTGGCTTGCAAAAACACACAGAATAAATTACATCTGCACTAGTATATTGATTGCAGAACTGTTAAAGATAGCTAGCATCTGGAAACAACCTGAGTGTGCCCTAGAACAGATGATTGGTTAAAGAAATTATGGTGCATTTACACAATGGAATACTATACAGCTGTTAGAAAAATGAAGTCTTGAAATTCGCTTATAAATGGATGGGCATGGAGAGCATCATGCTGAGTGGAATAAGTTAGCAGGAGGACAGACATAGGATGATTTCACTCATTTATGGGATATATATTATATATATATATGTATATACTTAGTATGAGACAATCACCCAATGACAGTAGAAACAACGACCAGGACAAATGGTCCAGGGTTGGAAGCCTGCTTCAAGGGCTAGGGGAGAGGACAGTTGGGATAGAGTAGGACCATTATGACAATGTGCTGAAAGTGGATAAAGGATCAAACATGATGGCTTCTCAGTATTTGTATTGTGAACCATAATGCCCAAAAGGAGAGCGAGTAAGTGAGTGAGTGAGTGAGTGAGGGAGGGAGGGAGGGAGGGAGGGAGGGAGGGAGGGAGGGAGGGAGGGAGGGAGGGAGGGTGAGAGAGAGAGAGAGAAGGAGAAGAAGAAGAAGCAGGTTTGGGGGATGACAGGGATATGGGGGATATTTATTGGTTGTGGGAAATCTACACTGGTGGAGGGCTGGGTGCTGGAACATTGTATGACTGAAACCTGATCAAAAAAGCTTTGTAACTGTATCTCACAGTGATTCAATAATTTAAAAAAAAATTTTCAAAAATTTCATATTTTGGCCCACACCTGATGATTTCCAGTACCCATTCCTTGGTCAACGCTGTGAAGTTGTTCCTGATTGTCTTTGGAGGAACAGTTGATGCTAGGGATGGAATCCATGACTACCTAAGGCAAAACATATGTTCTCGTTCTTTGTGCTATTATCTCCTTAGCTCCAAGTCTATTTTTGAAATTTTATTTAAATACTGTGATTTATAAAGTTGCTCATAATAAAGTTGTTTCAGGCATTCAATGTTCCAACACCAGTCCCACCACCACCAGTGCATTCTTCCCTTCACCAATGTCTCTGGTTACTGTTTTTGTACTGATTTATTTCTAAGACAGTGAATAGTAACGGTCTAAGAAATTAACCAGGAGCTCACCTCAATATTTCTGTTTCTTTAAAAGGATGGTACTGGAATGGCTTCAACATTTATTATTTAACTTAATTCACTACCTAGTCGCTACACTTAGAGACAAGCAATGACCAAGGATATCAACAAGGATTAGATAAGCACCAAATGTGGTCATCACTTGACCATTGTGTCCTAGGCTGTTAGGAGAGTATAAAAGGGAGTTACAGGGATCCTACCGAACTGGCTCTTCAGTAGTTTCTGAACATCTAGATGGCAGGACGTAGGACAGGTAAGTAGAAAAGAAAGAAGGTACCAGGCAACATAGTAATTGAGGGTTAATATGAGTGGTCAGACTATGAGCATTGGTATAGGGTGCAGGGTGTGGGAGACAGGGAGGAGAGAGAGCTGTATAGGTTAAGATGAATGTTACATAGTAGTGGGAAGTAATTTTGACTGAGGTTTAGGAGGAGGGAGAATATGAAACAGATCTTGCTTATTGGAAAGATTAGCATAGTAGCCTATTGTGGAACAGAAAATTCATGTTGTAAATGCAATAGGAAATAAACAGGTTATATTTACAGAGAGAACAGTGTTTAAATGCTAAAGAAAAACATCTAAATATGATTTTGAAGCTTACATAAAGTTAATAATGAATAAATGCAAATCTACTAAATTTTGAATGTTGAAACAGGCCACAGCAGTATACATGTGTTGTAACCTGAAGGGTTGAAAATTATAATCTGTAATTATAATCTGAAAAAGGGAAAAAACAGAAAGGAAGTGAAATAAGAAAAGTATTCTTTTTTTTCTTTTTTGTCACACCCCATGATGCTCAGGAATTACTCCTGGCAGTGCTCGGGGGACCATATGGGATGCTGGAGATCGAACCTGGGTCGGCCGTGTGCAAGGCAAATGCACTATCCGCTGTGCTATCACTCCAGCCCCTAGTAAAATTATTCTAGACCTTTCCTTCTGGAACTAGCAGGGTTAGGTGATTAGGCTGTTGAAATGAAGGCAAAAAAAACCCCTTTACTAAGCACAATTGAGGAATTCAAAGTTCTGCTTCATAGAGGCCAAAGAGACCTTGTTCTGGCTAAATATCTGCGTACAGCTGAAGTTTTTTCAGATTAATCTCAGCTGAGACAGCTGTTTATATGGCAACTGTGTCTTTTGACAGAGTGAGGTGTCTTTCCGATGAAGGAAATAGCATTTGTTAGGACTTACTTCTAGTCAGATGACTTAACCTCTTTGCACCTGTTTTCTTATCTGTAAATTGATAGCAATCATAGGTGCTACCTCATAAGGGTTTTTGTGATGTATGCATGAAGTAATTAGTGATGACTTCACTTGGCAATGGTGGTTGCTATATAGTTAATGAGCAATGATGGTTAGTACATAGTGTATGATCCACCTTATACTCATAACATTAGTGAGTAAATTTATGTTAAGACCTAGAGAATTACTTTTACACCATCTTTATTCAGATTAGATGCCTCATTGCTGTGTAGGTGGACCCAGTCCTAGGCCTACACTTACATTAAGTTGAGCTTCTGGTTTGTTGGCATGATGGTGGGGTTAGGGAAACATAGCAGTGTGGGAGGCAGTGGTACAAGGTGTTGTTTTCCATAAGAATATTAAATTTCATGTCAGCCTTTGGTTTAATTTGGCTCCGTTATTCAAACAAAGCAGTGTTATGAGTGGCAGAGGAAGAGCGCAAAATAAAATCAACACATTCTTGGAAATAAGTGTCATTTGCCTAGACTATTTTGCTTTTTCTTCAGCCACAAAAATATTTCTTTGCTCTGTGGCTCACAACAAAAATCCCTTTCAGGACAGGGTACAAACCAAACCTTCAGAGGAAACTTCCATTTTAGATGACATGGAGTTAACAAATAATTCACTTGGACTTGTCTTAATATAAATTCCCCCTTAGTTCTTTTTGCCCTGGGGAGAAATCATTGCATATGTGAAAGACTATTCAACTTCATTTCCCGTAACTTAGGCATAACTAGGACTTTAAACATTGATGTCTGCTAGATTTCCTAAACTTGCCTCAATGTTTTCAGGTCTGCCACTTATCCAGTAGTCCCATGTATATGTGTTAGATTTTTCTTTTAGTAGTGCTAGCTTAGTAGTGCAAAAGTTTCTCCAATAATTCTATTAGATCCCAAACATCTAGCATGATGGTACAGAAGCGGATTTTTAAGTCGATATTCAAAGCACAGAGAAGCTCTATGTGACCAAGTCAATGGAACTTTCCTGTTTTCTGGTTCAGTGGTACATATTTAAAAGCAAGTTTTCAAAAGCAGAAAGTTCAGGCATCCACCTTTCCTTTACTAATTCAGGACTTGGGCCATTTGTGATTCAAGGCCGGTGTCAATGATGATGCAATGAGGCTGGATAAGAAACTGGGAGTCTTTTAATCCCATTTCTCTAATGAATAAAACTCATTCTATAGTTTATTTCCCTCAAAGAGATTACACTGTAGTTGAGAAACCAGTTCCTAAAACATACTGTCACTAAAAACAAACTCTTCATGATACATGACTTTGAAACATGGAGTTTCTTGCATGTAATAGAATCAAAAAGGAAAACTTCAATACTTGAAAGAATAGGTGATTTTTTCATATATGTGTATATATATATATATCTTTGCTTTTTGGAGCACTCCCAGCAATCCTCGGGGGTTACTCCTGGCTCTGCACTCAGGAATCACTCTTGGCGGTGCTTGGGGGACCATATGGGAAACCATATGGGATGCTGGGGATGGTTGGTACCCAGGTTGGCCGTGTGCAAGGTAAATGCCCTACCTGCTGTACTATCACTCCGGCTCTATAAGAATATATTTTTATGGAGGGAGCAAGAAGGGTTCGATTGGAAAGAGTGTGATAACCTACTTATCTTTCTTTTGTTTTTGTTTACACTGTTCTTGAAGTTCAAGAATGATGAAAGCTAGGAATTTAACTAATGTCCTGATGAAAATGCTTGTATCACTTCATTGATTTGTTTGTATATAAGTCGCTTTGTAAATGTGTTTTGAACCTAATTACATGAAAAAAGAGAATCCTTTCCAGTATCCTTGGATTCCTGTGAGAAGCAAATGACCTATTTTTGAGGACAATAATTGGTCACTCTTTTCCTTTTCTTTTCTTTTTTGTTTGTGGACCACACCCAGTGGTACTCAGGTTACACCTGGCTCTGAACTCAGGAATTACTCCTGGCACTTCTCTGGGTACCCTATGGAATGTTGGGATCGTACAAGGCAAGAGCCCTACCCAATGTACTATCTCTCTTTCCCCATCTTTTGTTCAAACTTCGACTTAAAAGGTGTAAGAATGCTGGAAAAAGTGGAGATCTATAGCGTCCAGACTCAATTCTCCTCTCATCATATGAAATTTAGGACTAGCCGTTATATTATTTGTAGTTTATACTCCCATTTTGTCAGTGTATCAAATAACTAAATACATTGAAAAAATCTTTTGATTCATATGATTTCTAAGTTTTCTAGGCTTTCTAAGTTTCTGAAGTCTTTTGTTTTGTTTTTGGGCCGCACCCGAGTGCTCGGCGGCTCTTCCTAGCTCTGTGATCAGGAGTGACCCCTGGCGGTGCTCAGGGTCCCGCATGCAGTTCCGTGATCAAATCCTCTGGGGTTGCGTGAAAGAAAAGTACCTTGACCCTGTACTATCGCTTTGGCTCTACTCGGAGTCTTCTAAGCATTCCTGAAGTTAAGTTCACACAAAAAATAGCTTTAGTGTTTGGTCACCACTGTTCGGAAGAGGGCTGCATTTAAAAATTCCACACGACTCTTGACTACTGACTCATGGACGCATCACCCATAGTTCATGATTGAATTCTTAGGCCCCTTCCTCACTGAAAAAAAAAAAAAAAAACCACCAGGTTTAAAAATTGGGAAAACACCGACCAAGGGAGAAAAAAAAATCAGCCTGCTTGGTCAATTTCACTTCTCCTTTCGGTTCTTGTTTCAAACCGCGACCGTAAGTATTGCTTTGCGATCTCCTTTCTCTTTGGCAAAGATAGTCGCTGGTATTTTTGCCTCTTTCTTAGGTCACTTTTGACTTATTTTTCCCCCCTTTCCTCTAGGGCACCAGGGGCCAGCGAGGCCGAAGCTCAAAGCGCAGCTGGCGCTGCTGGTGATCGAATCACAGTTTCACCTGCGAGGGATGGGGTGGGGGGTGGGGGGTGGGGGGGAGGGGAAGGATTTCTTTCAAGGGGGAAAAACCAAAAACCCTGACGCTTCGCTAGATCTAAGAAAATTCCGACACTAGAACCTTTGTATATAGTTTTCGGTCCCCTTCGGCAGGGGGCGCCGGGAAGCGGCTCCCGGGGCCGGGAACACCCTCCCGGACTTCAGCCCTGGGGAGGACCGCGCGGGGCTTCCGGCTCTGCTCCCTTGTAGACGCTCGTAAGTTTTCGGCCGTTTCCGGGGCCACTCGGGGCCTCCCGCGGCCCGCTCCCTCGCTGACGAGCACCCCGCGGCGGCGGGGCCGGGCCCGGGGTGGTTCGTCATGGCGTCCCCGTCTCGGAGACTGCAGACCAAACCGGTCATTACTTGTTTCAAGAGCGTCCTCTTGATCTACACTTTTATCTTCTGGGTGAGAGCAGACTCCCCCGGGCACTGGACAGGGAGTCCCCGGGCGGGGGGGTGGGGTGGGGTGGGGGTGGGGGGAGGGGACCCAGAGCTGAGCGAGGGTGGGGTGTTGCGGGCCTCCCCCCCACCCCCGGCGGCGGCGGCTGTCGGGGACTCCCCGCGCAGGCACAGAGTTGAGGGGGTGGGGGGGTGCGGGTAGGGGTGAGGGCCCTGGTGTCTGTCGACGGCAGTCGATGATAGACGGAGATCCAGATGTGCCTTGCCGTGCAGTGTAATGCGGGGAGAGGGAAAGGGACGCTGTAACCCCACCAGACCATGCAGAGAGTCATGTCACTCCCCCCCCCCCCCCTAATCCATTCCCCTGCCCCAACCGTTGGAGAGGGGCTAGGCTGGCGCGACTTCTCAGAGGGTTCACTTGCATAATAGTCTCTTTCTTTTCACTGCTTCATGAGAGGGGAGTTTTGCATAGGTAAGTACGGGCAGGGACTCCTCTCCCACCAGTCTCGGGCTCCCTTTTGTGTACCCTCCCTTTGTCCCTGGCTCAGCGCCCAGCTGGAGGGGAAGAGGGGAAGATGTTGGAACTCCCAAGAAGCACCCCCCCTTCCCCGTCACCCCCCCCCCCCCCCCGCCTTTCCAGGAATGTTGGCCGTACCAAGGCGGGAATAAAACAGTTCTTCGGAAAGTTTTGAGTTCCTAGAGGGCAAAGAAGTCACGGCATTGTGCTCACACACAGAAACGGATGCCATTAAGAATTTGCTTGGGGAACAAAAAGAATTTGGTTGAGCCCTGTTTGCAGTGGGCCCTCTCCACTCACCCCGTCCCGGTTATGGCCCCAGTTGCCCTGTGACCCAGCTTGTGGAGTTCTCCAGGCCTCCCCTTGGGTGCAGTTTCCCTACTTCCTCGCCTCTATTGTCCTCCCTTGCCTGCCATATTCCACCCACTGAAGGCTAAATCCTCAGTCCGGTTGTTTCTTCGACAGCAGATTGGTTTGTGGTTTGAAGATGCCGCTGTAGGCATAGCATAAACGTCTATTCTCTGCTTTCCCACATAGATCACTGGTTTTATCCTTTTTGCTGTTGGCATTTGGGGAATGGTGAGCCTGGAAAATTATTTTTCCCTCTTAAATGAGAAGGCTACCAATGTCCCCTTCGTGCTCATTGGCACTGGCACTGTTATTATTCTTTTGGGCACCTTTGGCTGCTTTGCTACCTGCCGAGCTTCCGCATGGATGCTGAAACTGGTGAGTCCATGTTTTCCTTTGAATTGAAGCATGATTTCAGAAAAGTCTTGTATATTGTGCTCTCGTTTTCTAGGAACTGGGGATTGCTCTTTACAGTTTTTCCTGTTCCTTCTGATAATTTACCAAGTGCAATTTGGCTGACAGTTGCCTTTTGTTGTGTTTTTTTTTCTGGCCTTTTCAATAAAACATCTCAAACTGAGTAAACCATTTCACCCCTTTTGACTCAACCCTTTGAGACTTTGAATGTATCTTACTTATACACTAATTGTGCTTTCTTTTCATTCTGCAGTATGCGATGTTTCTGACTCTTATTTTTATGGTCGAATTGGTTGCTGCCATCATAGGATTTGTTTTCAGACATGAGGTAACTTTGTCTTTGAAAACCTCAGTATGTTAAAATATATTCTGATAGAAAAAAATGAATTGATTTAATAGAGTTGATGACAACTTTTTATTGTTTAAACCCTCACAGCTATGTTTAAGACTTACTTTTTCAATTTATAGCTCACAATTATTTATTATAAATGACTTTATTATAGAAATTATAGGCCACTTTTTGTATCAAAGAAAATACATTAAATTATAAATAATTAATCACCAGAATATTAAAGTGTCCATAATTGCTTGTAGTTTGTCTGTGTATAGTGACGGTAGTATAATTTAAAACTATAGAAATATGTTTGACTAAGTATTCATGCCCTTGAACATAGTCCCATAGTACTTTCTATTTGCAGTGATTGTAATATTATGCTGTGTTACTACTTACTCCTTTTTGTCAAGGTATCATCCCTTTAGCTAGACTATATTTCTTAAAGATAGTATGGGACCATAGGAGTCAGTTATATTTGCTGCTGTCAGAAATATGACCGTTGATGGGCAGGAGAGATAGTACAGTCACTAGAGTGTTTCCCTTGCATGTAGCTGATCCAGGTTCAATTCCCAGCACCCCATATGCCCTTTCAGCACTGTGGGCAGTGAGTAATTACTGAGTGCAGAGCTAGGAGGAACCCCTGAGTATCACTAGGTGTGGCCCAAAAAGCCAAAAAAAAAATGACCATTGATCAGATGTGATGATCTCTTATTTGATCTAGAAACTAAAGGAACTTTCTAGACTGTTTATTGACATTGTGTTTCTTTCAGATTAAGAACAGCTTTAAGACTAATTATGAAAAGGCTTTGAAAGAGTATAATGCTACAGGCGATTATAGAAGTGAGGCCGTAGACAAGATCCAGAGTACGGTAAGTGGCTTTTTAAAGCAGAGCATATATTCTCTGTCCCCTTAGAGAAGAGGGTAGGATTCTGGAAGCTAGCTGTCCAGCCGTGTTACTGTATGTACTCTTAGAGTAGCAGAAAAAGGAAATGGGGGCTGGAAAGTATGGTGTGACATGCACACCTCTTCTCTTCATTGTAACTGCCAACTACAGCAGGAAAATAAGGCTAGCCAACAGTGACAACTGTTTGGTGTTAGTATTCCCTTAAATTATGCCATTTGAGGGCTGGAGCAACAGTGGTTAGGGTGCCTGTCTTGCATGCCGTTGACCGGCTCTAATTCCCAGCACTGCATATGGTCCCCTAAGCCCTGCCCGGAGTGATCCCTGGGTGTAGCTCCAAAATAAACAAAATTATGCCAGTTGAGGGTACTCTCTTAAAAAGTTAGACTATAGTAAATGTTTTAAGCACAAATTGCAGTCTATGATAATACTGTGTTAAATATTTGATAAAAAGTTATAATATGAACTGCAGATTCTCATGTTGATTTTATTTTTCAGTTGCATTGTTGCGGTGTCACCAACTATACTGATTGGAAGGATACTGATTATTACTCAGAGAAAGGATTTCCTAACAGTTGCTGTAAACTCGAAGATTGTTCTCCACAGAAAGATGTAGATAAAATTAACACTGAAGTAAAGAGCCTCTCGTATTTTTTTTATTATTGGAAATGTTAATTGAAATCAGAGTTAACTCAGTTTTACTTAAAACATAGGTCAAGTGCATTAGTACAAAGTAGATGAGGAAACTGAAGCTCGGAACTTGTGTCTTGAATTCATATAACTAGCAAGTAACTTTGAGATTTGTAATTTACATAGTGGAACCCTGTGTTCCCAAACTTCCTTGAAAATGTTAAGATTGAAAGGAGACCTGGTTTATTACATGAAAGATAATACATTTTAATAAAATTATTGTCAGAAACTCATCTTTTGCAGAGATGTTTTAAAGTATGATTGTTTTTGCTATACTTATTTTTTTTTTATTCTTCCTTTAGGGTTGTTTTATAAAGGTAATGACCATTATAGAGTCAGAAATGGGAGTTGTTGCAGGAATTTCTTTTGGTGTTGCTTGCTTCCAGGTAAGTCTTCGTAGTTATGAAAGAGTGTGTCATCCTTGTAGGTTATAAGCTTAGAAAATTGCCAGTTTGAGAAGACTTGGTTTATTTCAGGGGCTTGGATAGCAGGGGCATTTTTAGAGGAAAGTCATTATTCTCACAAAACTGGGTTGCTTATCACAACATAGAGTCTTTTGGTATGAAGCGTATATGTAGTCAGTCATTTGTGATTGGGTCTTTAGTTTTTATTGGGAGGGGAGATTGTCTTTCATTTATTCCATTTTTTAGTGTGTCTGATCTTGTTTTTCCCCATACTGTTTCCCACAATTTAAGAGCTCTCAAAAAGTTGCAGTCCCCAGCCAGTGAGATACTATGGCAGATAAAGCGTTTATCTGACACTCAGCCAACCCAGGTTCAAGCTCTAGCACCCAGCGTGGTCCCCCAAGCACTGCCAGGAGTAATCTCTGAGCACCACTGGTGTGTGCCCCCCAAAACAAACAGAATTCAAAAAAAGTTGTAATCCCTTTTCTCCTATCTTTTTTTTCCCCGCTTTTTTGGTCACACCCGACAAAGCATAGGGGTTACTCCTGGCTCTGCACTCAGGAACTACCCCCAGTGGTGTTCAGGGAACCGTATGGGATGCTGGGAATCAAACCCAGGTCGGCTGCGTGCAAGGCAAATGCCCTACTGTGCTATTGCTCCAGCCCCTCCTATTTTTTTTAACTGTGGCTAATCATGCATTGAAAATCAAAAACCCCAAATTTAGAATTGTGTTGTAGAAATACATGTCATTTTTCTAGAAAAGGAGATGGGTACACTGGGGATGGGTGTGGTCTTAGGCTTATGTCCATGAGAAACCATTATTGTCAATGAGTCAAAAAAATTTTAAGAATAATACCTAATTTTTAAAGCATTTTAAAATGTTTTATTTAGACACTGATATACAAAGTTGTTTACAATAAGGTTGCAGGCACACAGTGTTTGTTCTACAAGCAGTCAACTGTGGAAAAATCTGGTATCCTCTTCAGTTCTGGTTTCTCTCATCTGAGTACTAACTAGGCCTGACTCTGCTTAGCTTCTGAGATCAGATGAGATTAAACCCTTTTTTCTTGCCAGCATCACTGTTCATTAACTAAAACATCATATAGATGGGAACATTATTTTGATATGCAGTCAAAAATTAGTATATGGTTGCAATTACCTGATTAGGAGTACAGATAAGTTTGGACCTAATAACATTTAGATCATATAACCGCACAGCATTGTATATGCGTATGTGGTAAAGATGCTAATATTGTGTTAGGAACCAAGTTGAACTTAAGGACGTGAATTAGAAGTAAAAGAGGAGGTCTTTTTGCTACTTCCCCCATGTTTAATTTTGCTTTTGTTCTGTTTCTAGCTGATTGAAATCATTCTAGCCTATTGCCTTTCTCGCGCTATAACAAATAACCAATATGAGATAGTGTAACCAGCACATCAAGGACCGACCCTCTCCAGCTTAAGGTACATTCATTTCAGTCTTCAGTTCTGTCAAGGTTGGTGTTTACTCTGTTTGCCAAGACCCGTAGCATATTTATATCTTGTTGATGCCATATTAGCCCTGCATGGGCAAATGATCTTCACATTCTAGGCATGGTTAAAAAAGATAGTCTGTCTTTATACATCCTAGTCTAAAGAGCCGGAGTGTCATTTTTTTCACACAAATTTGGACCTAGAATGATGAGAAATGAACCCAAATAGTGACTTTACTGTGATGTTCCCAATATTGGCATTTTCCCTAGTCTAGTCTTTTACTTAGTTCTATTATTCCATAGTCCCAGTAGTCTAAAAATGGTAGATTATTGTTGGCCATTATCTCATCTGATCATACCAGGAACCAGATTTTTGGGAAGTAATGTGTTTCAGTGACTTCAGTAATGAATGATAAAGCATGAGAACCATTTCTTTCAGAATTCATCCATAGGGTACCCTTCGTGTTTTATTTGAGCCACTGAACTAGAACTATTTCTGAGTAGTGAAATAGATTAGATTATAGTATGTTTAAGCAAATGCATGATATATTGATATATTTGGGGTTACCATGGATTAACTTTCTTCTCCCTTAATTTTAGGACAATTAACATCCCTCTCCCCTCCATGTGAACTATAAGATCACCTGCATGGAAGACCAACTACCAAAACACTACGCCCATAGTCTGATTCAATCAAGACAGTTGTTCAATAATTCTAATGTCCATCTTCTGAATCATTCGTGTTAGATCATTGAAAACACTTATCACTCTGAAACACTGGAAGAGCTAGTAAAATATAGATGAAGCAATACTGTGTTCCTCTTTTCCTCAATGTGGGGCTTTTGAAAGACATTGTGAGTTTGATATTGATGTAGTAGGCCAGGAAATTGACCCTTTTGAAGGTTATCTGATTTCATTGTATAATTTGCATTTGATAGTTAAACCATTAGTTTGTTTTGCTGATAGGCAGAATCACATTGTGAATTTAATTTCAACCACTGGTTGGATTGCATCAATCATCAGAGCAGCCAAATGGTGGTAATGATGCTTTGTAACGTAAGTAATCCAAGACAAACATCAAGTTGCATCACAGTTAGACTTTGCATTTCTTTGCCTACAAATTAAGGTGCTTCTAATAATGTTTATATTTCCCCTATTGTTTGAAAGGTTCTAATAATTAATGGTGTCGGAATTATTGTATTTTCTTTAGAAACTTAAAGCAACTAAAATTCATTAGATATAGCTGGTGTTTTCTTACCAGATTTATAGGACTTAATTGTCAATATTTTGATCAACATTTAATAGTCTTTGTTTAGGTGTGTACTTTTGATTAATAAATATAAATCATATAAACAGTAAGTTTTGTTTCCCTCTCAAATTGTTTGTAACTTTTGGAAAATCTGGGATGGTTCTCAACTGGGAAAGTTAAGGTCTATACTTTTACTTGGAATATAGTTTCTTATAGGAATTATAAAATGGGTTTTGCTGTGTCATTAAGAATAATCCTTGGAAAAATGAAGCTATGAAAGCTGCTTATTCAAGGAGAGTATCATGCTGAGCGAAATCAGTCAAATGGAGAGGGACTGATTAGAATGATTGCACTAATTAGCAGGATATAAAAAACATAGTATGAGAATAATACCCAAAGAAAGTAGAAATGAAGGCCAGGAGGATTGGTACATGGTAGGAAGCTTGCTGCAAGTTGTGGTGAGCGCAATTAGGACGGATAAGGAACCACCATGTGACAATGATAGTTGGAAATGATCACTCTGGAAAAGAACTAAGTGCTGAAAGTAGGTAAAATGATGTACATGACAATCTTTCAGTTACAGTATTGCAAACCACAGTGCCTAAAGGGAAAGAGAGAGAGATTGAGAGAGAAGAAAAGTGCCATAGGTAGGCTTCGGGGGGAGGAGGGACAGGAGGGAAACCGGGAAAATTGGTGGTGGGAAATGTCCACTGGTGAAGGGATGGCTGTGGGAACATTGAAACCCAATCATAAACAGCTTTGTAACTGTCTCACAGTGATTCAGTAAAATGAAATCCTTGAGTCTGAGAGATAGGCTGAGCACATATTCATATGTGGGAGGCCTGGTTTTAATCCCCAGCAATACCTGGTCTGAGGAGTGACACCCGAACACCAACAGAAGTTGTCCCCAAACCAAAGATAAAATTCCTGTTAACAAAATTATTCCTTGTTATAAAATAACATGATTAGCATTCTGGAGGTCAGAATGATTTTCATAAGTTTTATTTAGGCATCATGATTTATAAGGCTTTTAAATAACAATTTTGGGCATTCAATATTCCAACTCCAAAGCCACCACTAGTATCAGCGTCCCTACAGCATCGACAGGATTCCCTTCCCTCTCCCTGTCTCCTTAGCAAACTATTTTGTTAAGGTTGCTTATACTTTGGGTCACATGCTTACTCTAGTGCTGACGTATGGTTTTAATACACTTCATTGCATTACCTCTAAACAACTGAAATGCCTAATACCCTTGACCAATACCCTTGTGTTACTGCCAATCTGGAGTACTTAGGCTTTTTGCTTGTACGGTTTGCATGAAGAAGTTAAATAGGGGGGCCAGAGCAATAGCAGAGTGAGTAGGGTGCTTGCCAGGATGCAGCTGACCTGGATTCAATAATCCCTGAGCACAGAGCAAGAGTAATCCCTGAGCACTGCTAGATATGTCCCAAAGTCCAAAAAAGAAAAAGAAGTTGGGTAGGGAGAAATGTAAAAGGAAATTAAGATTTGCATGGAAATGGGATTCTTTTCGGTTCATGTTTTCTTTCCACACCTATTAGTAGGAGGTAAGCTCATTTTTGCCACACAGGCCTTTAATTTGATAGTAAGGGAGAGTCAGGCACAGTTAAAAGTGGACAAAACCTCATTAAATGAGATGACTTTAAGGCACATGTTTGGAAATGCTTGGAGTTAGCAGAAAGAGGAGATTTGAAACACATTGTGACTTTAACATAGGAGGGTAGAATAATAAAATTTTTCACAGCTGAAAAATCATGATTCTACAAATCAGTTTGGCTACTGGAATTAGTGAACCCAGAGGAAAAAAATGTTTTTAATGGAAAGTAATTTTCAATAGGTATTTCCATTAGGATGAACTTAAAGAACCTTTTAAGGTTTTTTTTAAGTATTTTTAATTTTTTGTTCAGAGCCTGGCAAGCTACCCATGGCATATTCGATATGCCAAAAACAGTAACAACAAGTTTCACAATTGTCACGATGGAGACATGACTGGTGCCCGCTTGAGCAAATTGATGAACAATGGGATATTAGTGCTGCAGGGCTACAGTGCTTTTGTTTTTTTGTTAAATTAAAAAAACTGATTTACAAAGTTATTGATGGTTGAGTTTTAGGTATGTAATTTTTAAAAAGTTTTTACATTTAATTTTTCCCAGTATTAAAAAAAAGAGAAACTATGAAAAGTAGAAATCGGAAAAAAAACACATCATCCTTAAGATGAGTTTATTTTGGATTGCCAGTTACAAAAGTCCCTTATAGTTAATGAGTGCATGTGCACACGTACTTGTAAAACTCACCTCCCTCTCTGGTGCCAAAGGTATGCTGTGGGTTGTCTTACTTCCAGGCACAAGTTTCTTACTGCCAGGTGGCTATAAACTCCACTTAGAAAAGCTAAGCTTCATGGGTATATTTTTTGACGGTAGAAAGCTTGGCAGCTTCGATCTATTCCTGTGGAGAGTTGGATTTATGTTGTAGGTGTCAAAATTTTGTGGAAATAAATACCGAATACCAGGTATAACTACCACTTTGTGTTTTTTCATTTCTCAGAGATCAGTCAGAATGTTTTTTGATGTTTTCACTCTTGATGGAATCCAAGTTGGTACTTGGTACTTTACTAGTGAGACAACTGAGCAAGCTCACTGAATTATGAGATGTAAAGCAGCGTATGAATTTTTGTGTGAAACAGGAAATCTTGGTTTCCGTGGACTATACTGTATAGACACTTGTAGAAAAAGAACTCTAGTAAATGTATAAATACCATTGCTGCTTTTCTTCCCAGAATACATAAATTGAGATGTGATTGAAATTTGATGCTCAGGTCTAACTTCTGGCTCCATGCTCGGGAATTAATCTTGGTGCCTTAACTCTTGTACTATCTCTCCAGAGATTTGATATATTTTTAAAGTTTATTTCCCTGTAATATTGTCTGCCATAGAGGCAGGGGAAGGGTGGGAATAGATAGGTGACAGAGGGATGAATAGATTGAGTGAGACAGAGTTCGAGGAAGGTTGAGGGAGAAGCACAGATGGAGAGAAGAAAAGACACAGGGAAAGGGGGGGTATACCCGGGATATTGGTGGTGGGGAATGTGCACTGGTGGAGGGATGGGTGTTTGATCATTGTGAGATTGTAACCCAAACATGAAAGCTTGTAACTATCTCACGGTGATTCAATAAATTTTTTTTTAAAGTTTATTCCCGGGGCTGGAGAGATAGCACAGCGGGTAGGGCGTTTGCCTTGCACGCGGCCTGACCCGGGTTCGATTCCCAGCATCCCATATGGTCCCCTGAGCACCGCCAGGGGTAATTCCTGAGTGCAGAGCCAGGAGTGACCCCTGTGTATCGCCAGGTGTGACCCAAAAAGCAAAAAAATAAAGTTTATTCCCCTGTAAGATGGACACTTTATGTGAAATGTGGCAATCAAATTTGTATTTTTAACTTAAAAGGGAAAAATAAATGGTTAACTGTAGGATAACATTGGTTTGCCCTTCTTGCCCTGGCCTCTGGGAGCTTGTGTTTGTTGATTGCTCCCTCGACCTGTCAATTATCTTTGTCTCCTGATCAGACTCTGACTTGTAAATATTGTCTTTCTCTTTTCCATACTGTCCTTTGCACAGTTACGTATTTCAGTGCAGTTGCTTTTTGTATGGATATAGGAAAATAGTTAAAAAGACAAGCCTGTGACTTGGGAGTTGATTGACTCCGGATAATATTACCTCCTGGACATCTGTTCTCTCAACTTAAGCCTCAGTTGCTCTTACTTCCTAGATTCCCAAAAGCAGGGTCCGACGAGGGACTGGATGGACCCAGGGCAAGCGGTGAGCTAGCTACTCTGGCATCGAAATGGGCCTGGCCAAAGTGCCATAAATGCTTAACTATAAGTTAAGAGCTTGGTCATGGACAAATTCTGTCATGATACAAAAAGTGATAACTAGAGCTGGACGCTGCTGGGGTTAGGCATGACTGATCCGGCCTGAACACTGTAGTCGGAGTCTGTGGTGAGATGTCCCCAGGACAGTCATCCTACAAGCCTAAAAGTGTCTATTACTGTGTCCATACAAATGGTAAATATTAGGAAGTAGACTTAAAGATGTTAATTAAGTTGCTGGTCTAAGGAGAGGAGAAACATACCTTAAGGGCTGTTTTGCCCTCGTGGGCTGCAGATGATCGGGAAGACTGGAAAAATATTTTGATTGCGCTTCCTGTGGGGAGGTGTGGTTGGGGAGGCATGGAGAGAAGAAAAAGAGTGGCAGCGGGGAGGAAAAGGAAGAAGAGGGAGAGAGGGAGAGACAGAGATAGAGGAGATGGATGCAGTGGGAAGGAATAAATTGCAAGGAGACAGAGTTCGAGGAAGATTGAGGAAGAGAGAGACAGAGAGGGAGGGAGATGGTGACAGAGGGACAAATAGATTGAGTGTGACAGAGTTCGAGGAAGATTGAGGGAGAGACAGAGATGAGGAGAAGAAGAGACACAGTGGAGAAGATTGTGAGTTAGAGAGAAATCTGAGAGCTGAGAGTAAGAGTGGCTTGGGAGATTGGAGAGGAGTCACAGAGAGAGTTGTAGAGCGAGTCAGAGAGAGGGTTGGAGAGAGCTGAGAGAGAGGAGAGATTGAATAAATGGCAACTAGTCAGCAACCAGTTTGGCCCTTGTTCTTCTGTATCCGTCCAAGGCAACAGCTGTCTCGGGTGGGAAAGCATTTCGAGAGAACTGAGAGAGAGCCGCTGGGAGAGCCATCGAACATCCTTTCACGTGTAATCCCCGAGTGAAGGAGTTTGCACAGATCCACGACAGAGAGGGGTTGTCACAGCCCGAGAGAGGGGATTTCACAGTTAACAATACAGAAAAAGAATATGTAAACAATTTCAATAAAAAAAATTTTCATTTACGTTTTAATTTTAGAAGTAATTTTGATTGCTGTGTTGGCTTATTAGTCTTACGGATCGCAAATAAAAGTTCCAGAGAAAAATCAGAATTTTTACAATTTGCACCAAGGAAAACCAAGGAAAACATATCTTACTTTGAAACATCTTTGCTTTTCAATAATGCAAATCAGAAATATATTGTTATGCAATTTTACTTCAGTAAAACATAAAATCATGTTTTACAGGTTGATGTACAGAGAGTGGTTAAAATCTGTGCTACTTCCCCCAAATAGTAAAAATTGCTGGCATTTATGGAGCACTTACTATATGCCAGACAATGGGGTAGGCACTTTTATTTTTACTATTTTGGAGAGGGTTTGCTTCCAAGCAGTGCTCAGGCGATCCAAGGTCTGGGGCCCCATCTGTGATTCTCTACCAGTCAGGACCTCTGCTCAATGCGAGTGCCCGAGACTGTGAGATTGCTTAAGTTCTGGGTTGCTAGAGATTCCTGGGTGACCAGGCAGTGCTGGAGATTTTCATGGACACAGTTAGTAGTGCTTGGGGGCCTCAAGACAGGACCCCGTGATGCTCAGGGAACCATGTGGTTCTAGAAATAGAATGTGGGTCAGATCGGTGTCGGGCACACGCTTTATCTTCTCTACTATCTCTCAGCCCCATGAGGTAAGCGTTTTAATTTTGCTGTTCCTTACAATGAGGTAGGTATTAGTAATATCACGTTGGAGGTACAGAGTTGAAATATTTTTTCACTGTTCCTTTGAACCTGAGGATGCGGTGTTCCCCAGGCACTGTGGTACTGGGGACCACCATGGTCACCCCAAATGTTCGTAGGGGCCTACAGCTTGCAGTGCTTAGGACATCTAGAGTTATACCTAGCAGTGCTTAGAGGGGAGTGTTCTGGGCAAAGCATTGAACTGAGGCTCCAGGCATGCAAGGTGTGTGCCCCTGACTCCTGTGCTATCTGCCTGGCTGGCCCTTGCCCTCAAAGTTTCAATTGAAAATAAAACAATTGAGGCTGGAGAGAGAGAGTACATAAGGTAGGCACATGTCTTGCAGGTGGTAAACTTGCATTTGATTCTTGGCACCATATATGGTCATAGTAAATCCTGAGCACCATCAGGTGTGGCCCCAAGTCTCCCACCGCCAAATAATACTAAAATAATTGCAATTCATTGCTATGTGGTTGGAACTGGAGGGTACTGTGTAGAGTGCATCAGATGGAGGGGGACAAATACAGAATGATCCTTCTCTCTCTTTTGTTTTTTTTTTTTGAAGTAAACAGATTTTATTTAGAGGTTTTTTGAGGGGAGGAGGAAGGGATAAGAAAGAGGGAAAAGTAAGAGTAACATGCTCAAGAGAGAACGCGGCCTTCTCCAAGGTGGAGAGAGCTCTACACACATCCTAGCTCAAGACACGAAAGCATGAAAGTACACATTTCAAGAGGGGGGAGGCGGGCGACACATGTGCTCGGGCACCGCATGTGCTCGGCCACGGGGGCGCAAGCAGCACATGGGCTCAGGCAGCATATGCGCTGATCCTTCTCAAATGTGCAATATGAAGTAACTTAGTAGCACTGTAGCACTGTAGCACTGTCGTCCCATTGTTCATCGATTTGCTGGAGCGGACACCAGTAACGTCTCCATTGTGAGATTTGTTGTTACTGTTTTTGGCATATCGAATATGCCACAGGTAGCTTGCCAGGCTCTGACGTGCGGGTGGGATACTCTTGGAAGCTTGCTGAGCACTCTGAGAGGGTCAGAGGAATTGAACCTGGGTCAGCCGCATGCAAGGCAAATGCCCTACCCGCTGTGCTATCGCTCCAGTCCTAGTAAGGGAATAAAAAGCAAACAGATAACAGACCCAAGAACTTACCTCCAGAATTGAAGTTTGCTAAGTGGGGTATGTATCGCAAGAGATAGTGGTGAAGGGGCACAAATACTCTGGTCATGAATGTGATATAGCAGCATTGCATATATGAAAAATTGCCTGTAACAGCACTGTGTATCTTAGTGCTTAAATAAAAATTGAAAATAAAATAAACAAATAATTGAAGTAGTCACTTATAAAGATTTTTCTCTCTCTCAAGAGAAGTTTCTCATCACTTTTTCAAGGAAAAATGCAATCCTAGTAGAAATAGTCCCAAAGAAAGTTAGACTGGCATTTGTTTATATGTTGACAGCCGACTTTTATATGGGTACATAAAAACACTGAAGTGGGTGATGTAGCTACTCAGAAATATTGCTGGAAATCTAGTAGTTATCTTATGTAAACAAGTTAGGGAAATTAACTTGAAACAGAGTAAGAAGAGATTTTCAGATATGAGGTATGGTATTTTCACTGTGTACAAAAAGTCTATGTGCTTCCTTAGAAGGAAAATTACATCTAAGGAAATAGTATATATGACAATGTGGACTCTGGCATCTGCTGCTCCCCCTCCTCCCACTTAGTCCTAATTCTTTCTCACAGAAGGAATAATAAAGTATAAGAAAGTATTTATTGAGAATTTAGTAATTCACAGAAAATATGGAAGGCACTTCAATCTATCTTATATAGTTACTGCAATCCCCATTTTTCATTTTAGAAATCCAACCACATAACTGAAGACTAAGTTAAATTTCTTGACAAAATTCACAAAGCATCTGGAATTTGAACTTAAATCTAAGTTGAAACCTAGGTGTCTTTCCTTGAATTTTGTCGCTTCTTCTTTCAATTACCCACTAAATATTTATTCATTGGTATATTCGCAGGGAAGGCACTGCCATATATGACCCTAGAAAGAAATAAAATGAGGAAATTTTGCCAGTGATTTTACTAACCATGAAAAAACAAACTTAATGTTTCATTAATTTATGTTGAATTTCTAACAAGTTGAAATTATTTTCAGCATAACTATTATGTAACTCACATCTAATATATGACTATAAAAATTATTTGGATTGCATTATAAAATTAGCACTATAGATTTTTGTTTTGTTTGAAACAGAAAAATTCTTTAAATAGCAAAAACAGGGGGGAATGAAGGTTAAAGTCTCAGCTTGTGCTGTTTTTATATAGTCTACATATTGGTTAAATTAGCTATTGGCATTATGGCTATTACTAGTAATTTAAAAAGTCCAGCTAAATATGAGACATTTTAAGGCTTTTCAAAGAAAGAAACATTATATAGACTCATTACAGATTTTGTTTTGTTGAATGTCTTGGATGAATCTTTTCAAAACCATTGTAGAAATTTATTCAATACAGATAACATTTTGTTTCTGTATACTTATCTTTGGCCATATCTATGGTTTTTCCCTCCAAAGCTAAAAAAAATTAGGTCAAGTATTTAATTAAAACAACAATGAGATAACATCTCACACCACAAAGACTGTTACACATAAAAAAGAACAAGAACAACCAGTGCTGTCGTGGATATGGAGAAAGGGCCTCTCATTTATTGTTGATGAGAATGTCAACTGGGTCCAGCCTTTTGGGAAAGTAATATGGGCTTTCCTCAAAAAGCTAGATATTGAACTTTCATATGACCCAGCAATACGACTCCTGGGAATGTACCATAGGGACATAAAACCACAATGCAAAAAAGCCACCCGCACACCTATGTTCATTGCAGCACTATTCACAATAGCCAGTCTCTGGAAGCAACCTGAGTGCCCAAAAACAGGTGACTGGATAAAGAAACAGTGGTACATCTACACAATGGGATACTATGCAGCTGTTAGGAGAGATGAAATCATGAAATCTGCTTATACATAGATAGACATGGAAACTCATGCTGAGTGAAATGAGTCAGAGGGTCATCTGTGGAATAGAATGGGAGACTAACACCCAAGAGTAGTAGAGATAAGGACTAGGAGGTCTGCTCCACGGCTTGGAAAACGGTCTCATATGCTGGGGGAAAAGGCAGCTCAGATAGAGAAGGGAATACCAAGTAAAGGATGTTGCCAGGACCCATTCAGGTTGAGATATGCGTGCCAAAAGTAGACTATAGACCAAACACAGTGGTCACTCAGTACTTCTATTGCAAACTACAACACCCAAAAGGAGAGAGAACAAAAGGGAATTCCCTGCCGCAGAAGTGGTGTGGGGTGGTGGGGGATGGGGTGGTCGTGGTGGGAGGGATATTGGGAACGTTGGTGGTGAGAATGGGCACTGGTGGAGGTATGGGTGAACGATCATGGTATGACTGAAATGCAAACACGAAAGTTTTTAAGTTTGTAACTACTGTACCTCACGGTAATTCACTAATAAAATTTTTTTAAAAAATTAAGAAAAAGAAATGAGTCAGAGGGAGAGGGACAGACATAGAATGATATATACATATATAAAAAACATAGTATGAGACTAATACCCAAGGATGTAGAAACAAGGGCCAGGAGAACTGTTCCATGTTTTGTAACTTGCCAGAAGGTGGGGATGGGGAGGTGTTCAGTTAGGACCAAGCAGGGAACACTTTGACAATGATAGTTGGAAATGATCATTCTGAACAATAACTGAGTCCTAAAAGGAGGTAATGAGACATGAATAATTACCTTTCAGTACCTGTATTGCAAACCACAATGCCTAAAAGAAGAGATGGAGAGGGGCTGGAGCGATAGCACAGCGGGTAGGGCGTTAGCCATGCACGCGGCCGACCCGGGTTTGATTCCCAGCATCCCATATAGTCCCCTGAGCACTGCCAGGGGTAATTCTTGAGTGCAAAGCCAGGAATAACCCCTGTGCATCGCTGGGTGCGACCCAAAAAGCAAAAAAAAAAGAAGAGATGGAGAGATAGAGGGAGGGAAGGTGAAGAGGGAGATAAAGGATAGATGGATAGATAGATAGATAGATAGATAGATAGATAGATAGATAGATAGATAGATAGATAGATAGATAGATAGATAGATAGAAAGAAAAGTATCTGTATTCCATAATGCCATAGAGGCAGGCTGGAATGGGCAGGAGGGAAACTGAGGACATTAGTGTTGGGAAATGTACACTGGTGAAGGGAAGGGTGTTGGAACATTGTACGACTAAAACTCTATCCTGAAGAACGTTTTAACTGTGTATTTCACAGTGATTAAAAAGATGACTCCGGACTCAGAAAAATGCACATTACAGTTTTGGTTTAGAAACACAGAAAATTTATACCTTCAAACACATCAGTTATTTTCTTTGGTCCATAACTCCTCCGAACCGAAGATAAACAGGCTGCAATATATTCTTTCTAAGGACATTTCAATGACTACCTTAAATTTCTAGATCATGGTGATTTAAAAGAATGAATTTTAGAAACTGGCTGATGCCTGTTGCTTAGAAATGTGGATATTTACAAATTGAAGCTAATGAAGAATAAATTTTATTTAAATCACTAACACTGTAAGATCTCTATATTCTCTCTCTCAGAGCGCTTGTTAAGAAATAGGAAATAGGTAAAAATTAAATAAAACAAAAATCTTCATGGGACCTTGGGTATTGGGTCCTCTATTTGTCAATTGCAAAGTGTGGCTAAATATAAGTGACATCCTTCTAACTCACTCAAACATCCTTTTCATCTTTGGGTGTACTTGCAGAACTATCATTCCTGGGATGTGCTCCCATGAAAAGAACCAATAAGTTTAACACTTTCTTTGTCCTAGAGTCCTGTATAAGAAACTGTCTATGTGAATAATCACCTCGTTTGCATAAGATTAATCATTTTTAGTCTGATCAGCTTAAATTTAAAAATGAAGTGATTTTTTAAATCACAACATACCATGAAGGAAATACCACCCCTGATATCAGTATCTGCCAAAGAATCATTCAAACATATGGAAACTAACCACTAAACAATTATGACCCGAGAAATTTCCATGAACCTAGATACTATATAAAATAAAATGCTGTTTCTATTGGACTCAATTAACAGAAATTCAATTTCTAATATCTTACGTTTGCTTCCTTCTTTTGGTGTTTTATTGCAAGGTAATAGCATTTGAAACATGTTTTATTATGTGGGAAATTATGTAGATATTAATAGTTTCTTATGGTCAGTGATACAAGAAAACACTAGAATACTGTTTTTGCAAACAGTATACTGCAAATACTCAATTTTGCGAAACATAATAAATCAAATGAAGTATATATATTTCTAAGGACAACAAAAACTATATAGGATCCGTAGTTACTAATACATTTATAAAACTTGTTTGAATAAAGTTTCCAACTTATTCCAAAGCAATTTGGCCTAGCATCAAAGTGTAATAAAGAGGCTCTCAGGACACCACCCTCCAGCCCCAAAGGGCATGCAATACACATCACAAAGCCCATAACAGGAAGGAAAGTTAATGCCCTGGAAGGAGCATCTGGAGTTTTAAAAGTCCATTATATATCGATGGAAAGAAGGGGAAACAAAGTCAACTATAAAGCAATCTTAGGAGGAGCAATGAACTCAGCGCTAAGAAAATAAAGACAACAGACCATGTAGAAACTGAAGAAATCTTCAAACTATACATATGTACAACACTTCAAAATGTCAGTAGGAAAATTAGGCTTTCTGTTTTAGTTTTTGGTCTTCCTTTGAAGCATCGAGGATTAGAGACAGGACACAGGTACAAGGAACTGGTGACCAATGGTCTGATGCAGCATCACCCACAAGAACTGCTACACTCAGTATAAAACTGTATGAGTCAGGATTTTCTTGGTTCTTAATAGAAAAAAAACAACCTTTAAAGATTATGTGATGATACTCTATACTCAGAGAACAGAAGAAAAGATGTCCTCAAATACTTTTTAATCAGCACTTTTTAATGTTTATTTATTTATTTATTTATTGGGAGGCACACTCGGCTGTGTTCAGGGTTTTCTCCTGGCTCTACACTCAGGCATCACCCCTGGCAGGCTCAGGGGATGATATAAGGTGTCAGTTATTGAACACGGATCAACTCCCTACCTGCTGTACTATCACACCAGACCCCTTTATGAAATATTTAAAAGGCTAAACTTCACAAAAAAGTGTATTTTCTCACAATATGCTTTTTGTCTAGTGTTGGTGTATAATAAGTACATATTTTCTAAAATTTCCTTTGTTCCTCCGCACCCCTACAACACTGTTGAGCCAAAGAAAGAATTATAAAGAGTTAATTACAATCTAAACAATTCTTTCTACTTTCTTTTAAGCACCTTGTAACGCAACTTTATGCTTCCTAAAGTTTGCAAGTTAATATTTCCTATGTTAGTAAGGATACTGCACAACACTTGGCTGCTTTCATAATGTATTCTCTTGAGAATATCCTTAAATATTAAGTGGGAAAACTCTCCACCAAAACAAGTCTGCTGCACAAAAACAGACATATGTTGGAGGCAGAGTTATTTGCAGCCTATAGGCACAGATGCAAAGACATACTTGCTTGCATTAAAATAAATTTGTTTGCACATGTACACATGAATGCAGGTATATTTCTTCCAAGCATGTACCAGTAGTTTCTGTATTGCCAATCATCACAGTGCACTCCAGGGTTCTTAGGGAGTTAATTTAAAGCTGCTCATCACCACTCAGCGCAGGCTTGAATGCAGGCTACCTGTAGTCTGGACCAGGCAGGGAGCAAGCAACACAAAGCTTTCAGAGAACTGGCCCAAACAGTTTAGCCTGAATAATTTAGAAAATATGAAAAAATAAGGTAAAGCAAAATTGAAAAAAAAAAACAAATCAAAGTTATCCTTCCTTCCTTCCTTCCTTTCTTCCTTCCTTCCTTCCTTCCTTCCTTCCTTCCTTCCTTCCTTCCTTCCTTCCTTCCTTCCTTCCTTCCTTCCTTCCTTCCTTCCTCCCATCTTTCCTCCCCTCCTTCCTCCCTTCCTTCCTTCCTTCCTTCCTTCCTTCCTTCCTTCCTTCCTTCCTTCCTTCCTTCCTTCCTTCCTTCCTTCCTTCCTCCCATCCTTCCTCCCCTCCTTCCTCCCATCCTTCCTCCCCTCCTTCCTACATTCCTTCCTTCTTCCCCTTCTTCCCTCATTCCCTCCTTCCCTCCTTCTTTCCTTTCTTTCTTCCTCCCCTCCCTCCTTCCTTCCTCCCTCCCTTCTATCCCTCCCTCTCTCCCTCTTTCCCTCCCTCCCTCCCTCCCTCCCTCCCTCCCTCCCTCCCTCCCTCCCTCCCTCCCTCCCTTCCTCCCTCCCTCCCTCCCTCCCTTCCTCCCTCCCTTCCTCCCTCCCTCCCTCCCTCCCTCCCTTCCTTCCTTCCTTCCTTCCTTCCTTCCTTCCTTCCTTCCTTCCTTCCTTCCTTCCTTCCTTCCTTCCTTCCTCCCTCCCTTCCTCCCTCCCTTCCTCCCTTCCTCCCTTCCTCCCTCCCTTCCTTCCTTCCTTCCTTCCTTCCTTCCTTCCTTCCTTCCTTCCTTCCTTCCTTCCTTCCTTCCTTCCTTCCTTCCTTCCTTCCTTCCTTCCTTCCGTCTTTCTTCCTCCTTCCCTCCCCCCTCCCTCCCTCCCTCCCTCCCTCCCTTCCTTCTCTTTGTGCCTAGGGATTGAACCCAGGTCCTTATACATCCAAGTCAAATGCTCTGCTGAAAAACAAGTTCTTCTTATCTACAAAGAAAATACATAAATTCTAAAACGAATTTTAAAAGTCTAAAATGATATAGAGTGTAAATTTTTCTTCTTTTCCTGCCCATAATCGTTTCCCAGAGAAAATGACTGAATAAAGTTTCTTGTGATTCCTTCTACATATTGTCATATGTATGTGTATCTGTATATTCTTTCTTCTTTTTTTTAACACCCACAAGTGGAAACTGTGGTTAAGACCACAGATTGTGGAGCCAGACTGACAGTTTTCAACACATCTCTACTGGCTATGTGCAAGTTACTTAATTTCTCTGGGTTTCCTCATTTATGAATCTGTGGGGGAGAGGGAATGTTGAACAGTTTTGCTTGCTTCATAAAGCTGTTTTATACGGACTAAATGAATTGCTGTATGCTAGGCATCTAAAAACAGTGTACAAAGCATTACTAACTACCTCATAAGTGTTAGCTGCAATTAAATAAGTAATTTTATTCAGATATATCTTATGTGACATATAAGTGTATAATTCAATGATAAATAATGTTTTCGGGGGTTTTGGGACCACACTCAGTGATACACAGGGGTTACTCCTGTTTCTGTGCTTGGGGGTTACTCCAGGGCTGTAAATTCTGCTTTAAACATATTGAAGGAACATAGATTGTTGGAAATAAAAAGACTGACAGCTAAAACATTTTGAATGCAGCTAAATTTAGAAATAACCAACAAAGAAATAACCACTGGAATAATTAGAAAATATTGATAACTGTGATATAAAAATGAACTCTTAATTTTATTTTGGTTTACTTGTTGCTTGTGTACAGAAATGCAATGGACTTTTATATATTAATCTTGATCATACTTCTTGCACACATATTTTTTGTTTTGTGAATTGTCTACAATTTTCTATATTACTCAAAATATTCTTATTTGGTTTTGGAGGCCACACGTGGCTATCCTAAGGGTTAACTCCAGACTCTGCTGTCACGTATCACTCCTGGAGGGGCTGTGGGGTGCCAGAATCTATCTCATATTGATTGTGTGCAAGACAAAAGTGCCCGATACCTGCTGGCTCAAGTACTATATTATGTTTCATACAAAAGAGGTAGTCATACTTCTACCTTTTCAGTCTCAATATCTTTTATTTTTTCTTCTTTCATAATTTTCTTATTTAGAATACCCCGTACAAATTTAAGCAAAAGTGACTGAGAGCAAATATATATATATTTTGTTATTTTTAGGGGAGCCACACCTAGTGGTGTTAGAGAGGGCAGGATAATCAGTGGTTCTGTGGATTGAAAGCAGAGCATGTGCTCTATGAATTGAACCACATCCCTGGTGGCAAATATTCTTGGTTTGTTCCTGATCTTAAGAAGCAAATATTCTTGTTTCTTTCCTAGTCTTATATTCCACATGTAAATATAATGTTAAGTGTGTATTTTAAAAAAATAACTACTGTTTCATTCGATTAAGGAAATGACATCCTGTTTTTTTCAGTAATTATATTTTAATCATAAAAATGGTGTTGAATTTTGTCAAATCCTTTTTCCCTTTCATTGAGATAATCATCTTTATTAAGATGATGATTTTTGTGTAGACTTTTGATTATAATTTTGATCTCCTCAAAAGTTATAGATCTGTTCAGTTGCTTAATGTCTAGTTGGTGCAGCCTTGGGAGGTTGTAGGAATCCAAGAATCTATCACTTGCTTCTAGCTTCTCTTTTTTTGTGGTATAAAGATTCTCAAAGTAATCTCTGATGATCATTTGAATTTCTGTGGTATCTGTTGCGACATTTCCCTTTCATTTCTGAGTAAGTTTGTTGGGTTTTTCTCTCTCTTTGTGAGTCTTGCTAGTTGTTTAACTATCTTGTTTACCTTTTTCAAAGACGTTGCTCTTGTTTTATTTTAATCTTTCTTTTCCTTTTTTCATTGAATCACCATGAGATGCAGTTACACTCTTTCATGGTTGAGTTACAATCACACAATGATCAAACACCCATCCCCCCACTAGTGCACATTCCCCACCACCAATCTCCCCAGTATACCCCCCTTTCTTACACTCCCACTGCCTCCATGGCAGGCAATTTCCCCCATACTCTCTTTCTACTTTTCAGCATTATGGTTTGCAATACAGATACTGAGAGGTTATCACGTTTGGTCCTTTATCTACTTTCAGGGCTCATCACCCATCATCACCGATCCCTCCAACCATCATTTTCTTCGTGATCCCTTCTTTGTCTCATGAGGCAGGCTTCCAACTATGGAGCAATGTTCCTGGCCCTTGTGTCTACTGTCCTTGGGTGTCAGTCTCATGATGTTATTTTATACTCCGCAAATGAGAGCAGTCCTTCTGTTTCTGTCCCTCTCTTTCTGATTCATTTCACTTAGCATGATACTCTCCATATCTATCCACTTATAAGACGTTGCTCTTGGTTTTATTGATATTTTGTATTAATTTGTTTTTGCGTTTTTGGTCATACCCGGCAATGCACAAGGGTTTCTCCTGACTCATGCACTCAGGAATTACTTCTGGCAGTGCTCAGGGGAACATATGGGATGTTGGGAATCGAACCAAGGTTGGCCACAATCAAGGCAAATGCCCTACCTGCTGTACTATTACCCAGTCCCTGTATTCTTAATTTTAGTTCAATAATTTCTGCTCTAAATTTTATTATTTTCTTTCTCCTGCCTGATCTGGGTTCCTTTTGTTGGTCATTTTCCAGTTTCTTAAGTTGGACAATCAAATTATTTATGCAGTCCCTTTCTTCCAACGAATACTTGCATAGCTATGATCTTTGAACTTTCCTCTTAACACCACTTTTCTGTGTCCTGAAAATTCTGGTAGGTCATGGCCTCATTCTCATTTGTTTCCAGGAATCTTTTTATTTCCTCTCTGACTCACTTGTTGTTGAGTAATGAGTTGCTTAATTTCCAGGTGCTAGAGTTATTTCTCTCTTTTTCTTTGTGATTAACTTCTATTTTCAGTGCATCATATTTTGAGAAATATCACAATTTCTATACTCTTGAGTTTATGGAAGTACTTTTGTGTCTTCGCATGAGATCTAGCTTGGAGAATATCTCATGTGCATTGGAGAAGAATGTGTATTTATTTTTTTGAGGATCTAAAGTCAGTATATACTCACCACAGACACACACACACTAAATTCATATCTTCCATTTCTTCCTTCAAAGCAAGTATCTCCTTACTGAACTTTAATCTAGGTGATCTATCAAGAAGGCACATAGTGGCGTTGAAGTTCCCAACTATTATTGTGTGGTTATCAATATATTTTTTCAAGTGTATTAGCAGTTGTTTATGTATTTTTTCTGGTACCTCATTAGGTGTATATATGTTCAGGAGTGTAAGTTCTTCCTGATGTACATATCCCTTGATCACTAAGAAATGATCTTCGCTCTCTCTATAACTTTTTCAGCCTGACTTTTATGTTGTCTGACATTACTATGGCTACCCTGGTCTTTTTGAGGGGTTCTATGCTTGAAGAATTCTCTTCCAACCTTTAACTTTGAGCCTGTGCTTGCTCTGACTGTTTAGATGTGTTTCGTGTAGGCAGCAGAGTGTTTGGTTCAATTTTCTAATCCATCCTGCCATTCTGTGTCTCTTAATTGGTCTTTTTAGTCCACTGAGACTATTGTTATGGGGTTTTGTTCCATCTTTCTGCAGGAGTTTGGTATATTTCTGGGGCTGGTCTTATTTTATAGTAGTTCGTTTAGTTCTCCTTGTAATGATGGTTTTGAGTCGATGAACTCACTGAGTTCTTGTTTCTCTGTGAAGTTGTGTATTGTTACTTCAAATCTGAATGAGAATCTGGCTGGGTAAATTATTCTTGGTGAGATGTTTAGTTCATTGAGTTTCTTCACTATACAGTCTTTGGGCCCCGAGGGTTTTGTCTGATATGTCTTCTTTAAATCTTAAAGATGCTCCTTTGTATTTAATTTCCTTCTTTGATATTACTGCTTTCAGTATTCTGTATCTATTCTGATTAGGATGAATCTAGGAATCTTTTCATTTGGATCGCTTTTAGCTGGTACCCTTCGGGCCTCCTGGATGTAAGTGCATGCACTCTTCAGCTCTGAGAATTTCTCAGCAAGGGTGTCTTTGACTGCTGATTCTTCATCAGGGTTGTCCTCTGGGAATCCGATTATTTTATGTTGTTTCTTTTGAATTCATTTCAAGGTTTTTCTGCCAGTTTTTTATTGATTTTGAGGCTTTCTGCCACCTTTTGCTGTTGTAGGGAGGTTTTCTGTACCTTGTCTTGGAGTTCACTGATCATGTTCACAGCAGCTGGTGAGACCTTCCAGTGTGTTTTACATTTTGCCTACCAAATTTTTCAGTTTTAACAATTCAGTTTGCAGTTTTATTATTACTGCCCTCATGTACTCTTGTCTTGCTGGCTTTCTGTTCCGTTGTTTCTTTGAGCTCATTAAACATCCTAAGCATTTCCACTCTAAATTCCCTTTCAGGAGCTTGTATGGGTGGATATTATTGAGTCCTCAGGACTACAATCTTTGCCTGCTACTTTTGGTGGGGCTCGGCACTGCTTTTCCAGGGCCTTATTTTGTGGTTTAGAGGTGGGTCTTTTTTCACTTCACTCTCAGCATCCTTCCTACTGACAGGGTCATTCTCTAGAGGAGCTTTATTGAAGTGGAAGATTATCATGTGGCCGCTTTAGTGGTCACCCAATTGGGACATTGAGCGTCTGCCTTCTGATCTTTGGGCAGAGCCAGTTTCCTCAGTGAGTCTGCTCTGTCTTTGGCAAACCTCTCCCAGAACAGCAGGGCAAGTATAGGTTCAGGGCATGCAAGCACTGGGACTCCAAAATGATGTTTTTTTTGAAATGAAATAATACCTTCAGTTGATTTTTCATATCTCGAGCCACCAATGCATTCTTTGGGTAATTCCTTCTTGATGTATAAACTTATCCATATAGTATTAGATGAAGTTTTCTGGTATTTTGTTAAGGATTTTCTTTTTCGCCTATGGTCTTAAGAAATGTTGGTCTTTAGATTTCTTGTAATATTTTTGTCTGATTTGGATAGTACTAGACTCATAGAGTTTATTGTGAAGCATTATCTCTTATTAGTTTTTACTTATTGTTATTATTTTACTTGAGGCACTATGATTTATAATAGTTTTAATAATTAGATATCATGTACTCAACGTTCCCACACCACACCCTCCTCCAGAATATCTAATTTCCTCAATCGGTGTCTTAGTGTTCACCTTCCCCAACCAACCCATCATCTTATGTGTTTTTAAAGAGTTGATATCTTCAGATGCTTGACAGAATTAGCTAGTGAAGCCATCTGAAGGTGGGTTTTCCTTTGTAGATAATTCATTAATTTCTAATTAAGTCTCTTAAAAATCTATTCAGATTTTCTATTCCCCTTTGAGTCCATTTTGGTAGTTCCTAGATATCTTTCTAGGGATTTGGCATTTCCTTTAGATTATCTTATTCAATGTTATGTAGTTACTCATGGTATTTGTTTGCGATACTTTGGTTATTTTCTTTTTAATTATTTTTGTTGAATCACTGTGAATTAAACAGTCACAAATATATTTTGTGGTTGAGTTTTAGGCCTACAGTGTTCCAATGTTCCAACACCAATCCTTTCACCAATGTCTATTATTACTCACCAACAATGTCCCCAATTTCCCCCTCCCCTCACCCCAGGCTGCCTCTGTGTCAGGCACATTTCCCCCTCTGCCTTTTACCCCAGTGTTTCCTTGCCTGATTTATCCTTCCCCTACTCCAGTGGCAAGCTTGCCATTGAAAACCAGTTCTCCTGCACGTCCTCTCTTTCTATTGCCTTTAAAGCTGTTCCTCTGGGAAGTTTCTTTGTATCCCACATATGAGAGAGATCATTCTTTGTCATTTTTCTGATGTTAGTGATGCTTGTTCTTTTATTACTGATTTTGGTAATTTCTTGATCAGTCTAGCTAAAGGTTTGTTTATTATGCTGATCCTTTCAAAGAATCAGGTTTATTTTTGTTATTTTTCTCTACTTTTTCTGTTCTCTGATGTAATTACTTTCAAATGAATATTTATTATATTCTTTAGTTTCCTTTATGGGACCTTTTGGTTTGTTTGGGAGCTGACAAACTTTCGATTCTGCACTCGAGGGTCATTTCTGGCAGTGTTTGTGGGACCATTTGAGATTCCAGGAATCAAACCTTGGTCAGCCTTGTACAAGGTAAGCACCTTGACTCGGTATTATCCTTCAGACCTAGATTTAGTTAATTTATTATTTTTTTCCCTTCAGTGCTGGGCATTGACTTCAGGGCGCTGTGCATGCTAAGCACATACTATACCATTTGAGCTAATTTCCCCAGTCTCTCTTGTTTCTTTTTTGTATTTTTCTTTTTTTTGGGGGGGGGGGAGAGGGCATGCCTGGAGGTGTCAGGGAGCAAATCTGGATCAGTTGCATACAAGGAAATTGCCCTTTGCATTGTATTATCTCTTTGACCCCATGCTTTCTTGTTTCTTAAAGTAAAATGTCAAACTACTGATACTAGATATTTTTCAGTGATAAGAATTTAGAGGTGTAAATTCCATTTCAGTATTACGTTAGCTGTGTACCTCAAATTTTTTCTTTTATTTGAAAATTATTGAGGTAGCATGACTAGCAATAGTATTAATGCTTATGTATAAAGCATTTTAATTTTAAGTTAAGTAACAATTAAAATTTTAACATTGTTGATATTGTGTGTATAGATAAGCACCATCATTACCACCAAAGTGCCAAAAAAATCTTCAGCCTGTATTCATTTTCTTTTTTACTATTTTTGTGTGGGCTGGAGTGATAGCGCAGTGGTAGGGCGTTCGTCTTTCACACAGCTGACCCGTGTTTGATTCCTCCGCCCCTCGCGGAGAGCCTGGCTAGCTATCGAGAGTATCGCGTCCCTACAGCAGAGCCTGGCAAGCTATCCGTGGCGTATTGGATATGCCAAAAACAGTAACAATAAGTCTCTCAATGAGAGATGTTACTGGTGCCCGCTCAAACAAATCAATGAGCAACGGAATGACAGTGACAGTGACTATTTTTGTGTATCATTTATGAATATGGTCATCCAGCATTTGTCCTTCTTCTGATTTATTTCACTTAATATGACATCTTCTTGTTTCATACATGTTGTAGGAAAATGCATGTTTTCATATTTTTACACCTAATTAGTATTCCACTCTGCATATATATCACAATTTTTAATCCACCCATCTGCTATTGGGCAGGTGGGTTGTTTCCATTTTTGACTATTGTAAGTACCATTGCAGTTAACTTAGGTGTGCACATATATTTTCAAAAGACTGTTTTGTGTTCTTGGGATAGTTGCCAAGGTATGAAAATGCTGGAACATATTGTAGCTATAGTTTGAAGATTTTTTTTAATTTGGGGGCCCACCTGGCAGTGCTCAGGGCTTATCCCTGGCTCTGTGCTCAGGGATCACTCCTGGTAGTGTTTGGGGGACCATAGCGGGTGCTGGAGATCAAACAGAGGTTGGCCTTATACAAAGTAAGTTCTCTACCTGCTGTACTATTGCTCTAGTCCCTCTATTTTTAACTTTCTGACATAGTCACACAGTTTTGCATAGATAGTGAGCTTGTCTGTATCCCACCAACAGTGAATGAAGGTTCTTTTTTCACAGCATACTTAAAATCACTGGTCCTTTTCAGATAATTTGATATGTAGGCTATTCTCACTGGTATACGGTGATATCTCATCATTGTTTTCACTTGAATTTCTCTTAAATGCAGTGATGATAAACACCTTTCAGTGTCTCTGTCGGTCATCATTATATATCTTTGAATAAATGTCCATTAAGCTCTTCTCGCCACTTTTCAGGAGGTTATTTTTTAGTTTGTCTGGCTTTTAAAGTATTTTACATATCCTGATATTAGCCTTTTGAATAATACACTGTATAAATACATTCTTCCATTCAGTAGCTTCATTTCATTTTTGTCAAAACTTGTCAAAACAATGCATAAACTTTTTACTCTAATATAGTCCTATTTGTTATTTTTGATTTTGTTCTTTGTCATTGGATTCAAACCATTGAAGACACCTGTGAAATCAGTATCATGGACAGACTAAGCTTCCTATTTACTCAATATTTTTTTGTATTTGGGTCAAATATTGAGGCTTTGTTTTGTTTTGGGGCCACATGCGGTATTGCTCAGTCTTCCGGGGACTGTATTTGGTGCCGAGGATTGAACTTGGGTCAGTTGTATGCAGGACAAGTTCCCTACTTGCTGCACTTAATGCACTTAGCTCCGTTTTCACAAATTTATTCTCTATATATCTGAGGGTTAAGTTCTTTGGTATCAGTTATATTCCATGGTCTGAGAGTCTGTCTGCTTTTTTTCCCAACACAATAATATTTTGATTATTTTTGCCTTATAGTGCAGTTTAAATTCAGGGAACGCAAATCTCACATCTTTTTCTCCTTACAATTACTTTGGTTATTTGTGGTATTTTGTGTTTAGATACAAACTTTATTAGTACTTGTTCTATATCTTTGAAGATTTCCACTGGAATTTTGACAGAAAACGCATTACATTTCCTTAATGCTTTGAGCTAAATGATTATTTAAACATTGTTAATTCTTCCAATCCATGAGTAGCACTGTAGCACTGTCATCCCGTTTTTCATTGATTTGTTTGAGCAGGCACCAGTAATGTTGCCATTGTGAGACTTGTTACTGTTTTTGGCATACCCAATACGCCACAGGTAGCTTGCCAGGCTCCGCTGTGCAGGTAGGACACTTTTTTAAAATTTTTTATTTTATTTTATTATTATTATTTATTTTATTGAATCACCATGTGGAAAGTTACAAAGCTTTCAGGCTTAAATCTCAGTTATATAATGCTCGAACACCCATCCCTTCACTAGTACATATATTCCACCACCAAGAACCACGGTAAACCTCCCCCCCGCCTGTGTAGCTGACAAATTTCACTTTACTTTCTCTTTACTTTGATTACATACAAACAAAAAACTCACTATTATTGTTTGGAGTTTCCCCCACCCAGAGTCGGACCTGCTGGAAAAGAAGCATTTGATAATTTGTTTTCCATTGCTGAGAATAAAGAGATATGAGGTGGTGTGGTCACAGTAGTGGCCTCGAGGTTCTAGATTTCTGTATTTTAGTATTTTAGTGACTAAGTCCAGAGGGCTTTCTGCCAGAAATTGCTAGCTCGTACCTCTCTGCTACTTTATATTCCACATATGAGTGCAATCTTTCTGTGTCTGTCTCTTTCTTTCTGATTCATTTCACTCAACATGATACTTTCCATGTTGATCCACTTATATGCAAATTTCATGACTTCATGCTTTCTAACAGCTGCATAGTATTCCATTGTGTAGATGTACCAAAGTTTTTTTAGCCAGTCATCTGTTCTCGGGCATTCAGTTTTTTTCCAGATTCTGGCTATTGTAAACTGTGCTGTGATGAACATACAGGTGCAGATGTCATTTTGATTATACTTTTTTGCTTCTCTGGGGTATATCCCCAGGAGAGGTATTGCTGGGTCAAATGGGAGCTCGATTTCTAATTTTTTAGAAGTGACCATATTGTTTTCCAAAAGGGCTGAACCAGTCGACATTCCCACCAGCAGTGTAGGAGGGTTCCTTTCTCCCCACAACCACGCCAACAGCGGTTGTTTTTGTTCTTTTGGATATGAGCCAGTCTCTGTGGTGTGAGGTGGTATCTCATAGTTGTTTTGATCTGCATCTCCCTGATGATTAGTGATGAAGAGCATTTTTTTCATGTGCCTTTTAGCTATTCCTACTTCCTCCTTGAGAAAGTTTTTGTTCATTTCTTCGCCCCATTTTTTGATGGGGTTGGATGTTTTCTTCTTGTAGAGGTCAACCAGTGCCTTGTATACCCTTGATATCAACCCCTTATCTGATGGGTATTGGGTGAATATCCTTTCCCATTCTGTAGATTGCCTTTGTATTCGGGTTACTGTGTCTTTTCCGGTGCAGAATCTTCTTAGTTTAATATAGTCCCATTTGTTTATTTCTGTTTCTACTTGATTGCTCAGGTCCGTGTCATCTTTGAAGATACCTTTGGCTTCAATATTGTGCAGGGTTTTTCCGACCTTGTCTTCAATGTACCTTATGGTTTGTGGTCTGATGTTAAGGTCTTTAATCTATTTTGATCTGACTTTTGTGCAGGTGGGATACTTTCGGTAGCTTGCCAGGCTCTGCTGTGCAGGTGGGATACTTTCGGTAGCTTGCCCGGCTTTCCAAAAGCAGTGGAGGAATCGAACCCGGGTCGGCTTTATGCCAGGCAAATGCCCTAACCTCTGTGCTATCATTCCAGTCCACTGTCACTGTGGAGGAATGAATTTATTATGCAACCTCTGGAAGTTTTATTTTTTAAGTCAGGCAGCATGAAGAGCAGACAGGATTTTTTTCTGTTTCTCCTTTTCACCAAGAAGTCGAGAAGAGTGAGTTCACTGTGTATCTGGGGTGATGTCTGTGACTAGACTCTATTGAGTATGGAATAGTTTCTAATTTCCCTGTGTTTTTCTATTTCTTTCATTAGTGACTTAGGTCTCTCAAGGAGAGAGCTTAGTGACTTAGGACTGTTCTCAAGGCCTTTAACATCTTATGTTGAATTGATTCCTAAGTACTTGATATTTTTTGACACAGTTGTAAATGGAACTTTAAAAAATAATTTCCTTCTCATTCATCTTTGTACATAGAAATGCAACTAATTTTGGTCTGTTGATTTTGTAGCTTGATATTTATTATATTAGTTCATTGTTTGTAACAAGTTTAGGGTGGCTGAAGAGATAGTACGGGAGAAACACGTGGCCAACCTCAGTTCAATCCCTGGTATTTTGTAGGTTTCCCTGAGCTAAGCCAGGAGTGGTCCTTGTTCACGGAGCCAAGAGTAATCCCTGAATACCTCTGAGTGTGGCATAATCCTTCCACCCCCCCACAAGGAACTAAGTTTACTTTGTGGAGTCTTTAGGATTATCCATGAGTATTAACATGTCATCTAGACATAATGATAGTTTAATTTCTTCTTCTCTAATTTGCCTTCATTTAGTTTCTTTCTCTTGCCTAATTGAATTGCTAAGACTTCCAGTACTATGTTGAATAATAATGGTGAAAGTGGACACTCTTGCCTTGTGTTTTCTTAGAAAAAAGATTTTCAGTTTTATTTTTGCTATTGATTATGATGTCTTATGTGAGTTTGTTGTATAGGACTTTACTATATTGAAGTCAGTTCTTCTATCCCCATTTTGTTGAATGTATTTTTAAAAATCATGAATGTATATTGAATCGTTTTTGGGGGAAAGCTACACCTTATGCTGCTCAGAGATCTATGTAGTGCCCAGGATTGAATCTATCACCTATTGATATAGTCATACAAATGTTTATAGAATTACAAAAATATTCACTGTATTGATATTCTCTATTTGGTGTGGCATCATTGCCATACTTTTTATTTGGGAGGGATTTGTAGCCACACTCCACAGTAATCAATACCTGCTTCTGTCTTTGTGCTCAGGGGTCACTCTTAGCAGTGTTTGAGACACCAAAAACAAAGTCAGAAATCAATGGAGACTTAAGAATCTACAGTTGACCAAGTGACAAGTCCTAAACTTGATAGTGGAAAGAAATAAAAGAATTTTTCACCATCAATGTCATTTTATTGGTAACTAGAGTTTGCTTCTCTTTATTGGTTAATGGAAGAAAATGATTGCATTAATCAGCTAACACAGATTATGGTTTTCTTCCTCAACTCACCAAGATGCATTACCCAACTAACTCTGGTACATCCTGAAAGGCATTTCACCTGTACTCTGTAGATATCATGTAGCTTCTACTTTCTTCTGCTTTTTTCCCCTTAAACATTTAACTATGCTTTCAGTATTAGTAAAGAGATCATTTGCGTGAAGTGCTTATTGTAGTACTTAGGGAATAGAAAAAATTCACATGCAAATACACTAATACTCGTTGTCATTATCAATTTTAGATAATGTATAACTGCTAAATCAGATACATCTAAGGAATTGCCTCTACTTTGTTATTTATGCTTTAGTTGGTTTTCTTGTAAGAAAATAAATTTACTATAACCTACATAAAAAAGAAATCAATGGGGAGTTGGTTTTATGCAAGTCAAGCACTTTAACCCCTGTACTAACTTTATACATTAGATATCTTGAATTAATAATTCTTTGCTTAAAGTCAGATCAAAATGGATTAAAGACCTCAACATCAGACCAAAAAACATAAGGTACATTGAAGACAAGGTTGGAAAAACCCTCCACAACATTGAAGATACTGGTATCTTCAAAGCTGACACGTCACTGGCCACGCAGGTGAAAACAGAGATAAATAAATGGGACTATCTCAAACTAAGAAGCTTCTGCACCTCAAGAGAAACAGTGACCAAAGTACAAAGACAATCTACAGAATGGGAAAGGATATTTACACAGTACCCATCCGATAAAGGGTTGATATCAAGGATATACAATGCACTGGTTGAACTCCACAAGAAGAAAACTGCCAACCCGATCAAAAAATGGGGTGATGAAATGAACAGAAATTTTCCCAAAGAAGAAATCCGAATGGTTCAGAGGCACATGAGAAAATGTTCAACATCACTAATCATCAGGGAGATGCAGATCAAAACAACCATGAGATATCGCCCACATCCCCAAAAACAAAAACAACCGGTGTTGGCGTGGATGTGGGGAGAAAGGGACTCTTCTTCACTGCTGGTGGGAATGCCAACTTGTTCAGCCCTTTTGGAAAACAATATGGACAATTCTCAAAAAATTAGAAATTGAGCTTCCATTTGACCTAGCAATACCACTCTTGGGAATATATCCCGGAGAGGCAAAAAGGTATAGTGGAGATGGCATCTGCATTTCTATGTTCATTGCAGCACTGTTTACAATAGCCAGAATCTGGAAAAAACCAGAGTGCCCCAAAACAGAAGACTGGTTAAAGAAACTCTGGTACATATACACAATGGAATACTATGTAGCTGTCAGAAAACAAGAAGTCATGAAATTCGCATATAAGTGGATCAACATGGAAAATATCATGTTGAGTGAAATGAGTCAGAAAGAAAGAGACAGACATAGAAAGATTGCACTCATATGTGGTATATAATATAATTGAGAAGTGCAAGTTTGCAGTGATGCAATTCCTGGCAGATATTTCTCTGGACTTAGTTACTAAAATACTAAAATACAGAAACCCAAAACCGTGAGGCCACTAGGTGCGGTCACTCGACCTCATATCTCTTCATTCTCAGCAATGGAAAACAAATTGTCAAATGCTTCCTTTTCAGCAGGTCTGACTTTAGGGGAGAGACTCTCCAAACAATAATAGTGAGTTTTGTTGAAATATTGAATGCAATCAAAGTGAAAGTAAAGTGAAATTTATCAGTTACACAGGCAAGGGGGGGCTAGGGATGGTGGGGAGGGCTAGGGATGTGGGGGGGTAGGGGTGTGGGGGGACGAGTTGGAGCTATACTGTGATTCTTGGTGGTGGAATATGTGCACTGGTGAAGGGATGGGTGTTAGAGCATTGTATAACTGAGACTTAAACCTGAAAACTTTGTAACTTTCCACATGGTGACTCAATAAAAAAAATTTAAAAAATAATTCTTTGCTTAAGGGAACAGACTGGACTGGAGCTTTGTGGTGCTTGGGGCTTCAACACTTGGGCAGGGAGTTAAAACTCTGCCTTAGGCTTCACTTATGACTCCTATAGAGTCTTTTTTTTCTTTTTGGGTCACACCTGGCAATGCACAGGGGTTACTCCTGACTCTGCACTCAGGAATTACTCCTGGCAGTGCTCAGGGGACCATATGGGATGCTGGGAATCGAACCCGGGTGGGCCGCGTGCAAGGCAAACGCCCTACCCGCTGTGCTATCGCTCCAGCCCCTAGAGTCTTAAACTCAGCTAAAGACAGGAAACTAGTGTCCTCTAAAGTGTTTCCTTAACTGAAAAACAGCCCTGCACTTACATGTGGCCTTCTAGATCCCAAAGAATATTCCAGAACACTTTAAAGGCTACTGCAGACATCTATTTCACTCAATATTTTAAATTTTGGGCTAGGATTTTTCCTAAATTACTATGATTGCCTCAAATAGCAGTGGGGCTAAATAATTACTGCTGGTTGCTTTCAACCAATGCTTGCAAATAGGGCTTTTCTCATAGAGCAAACTCTGGATTAGGTCAAATATTAAAAGCACTCAGTGAATGAATCTTTTTCAGGAAGCTGGTTAAATAAATGTCCAATTAAACAGGTTAAATAGTGACAGTGTTCTGGATTTTTGTGGCACCCCAAAACTGGTCTACTCATGTGGTAGTTATAATGCTGCTGTGTTTTGTTGTTGTTCTTATAATGGCTTTCTTTTTCAGTCTACTTTTTCTTCAAGGCTATAGTAGAACTGGGAGAAGGACATGACATCAGGACAAGGTAACCATGCTTTAAAGTGTTATAACAGAGCTTAAATGGTTTTTCTTGATTATTTGCTTCTCAGATTGTTTTAGGCCTTTAATGGATTTCCAAATTTCTAAAAAATGTTTATTTTTATTAAGTTGCCATATTTTCATTTATTTTATGGTAGGATAATTTTATAAATATTTTAACTCTGCCATTATTTTAAAAAATGGTTGGCTACTGGGTAGGTATCAGCAGCCTCCATACCTGACCTATACAGTACTAAGGTCCCACATCACAGGTCCTTTGTGACCTTATGTTTGCTGCTCCACCCACCCTTTAGCTGACACCACTGGATCCATTCCAGAATGGGAGGCAGTGCCCCTCCCTAATGGGTGGGTCCCAATAGTGTCCATACGTGACTTATGCCATATTAATTGCTTACATCACAGCTCTTGAAATGCATGGCCAGTTACGCTGCCCTGTAACAGAGCTACTCAACAATTTGTGTGCTGCTCAGTTATTTTTCTTGTCTTTCTGTGAGCACAGGCAGAGAAGACAGAGAGCAACGTCCAGCATAATCCCTTGGCATCTTCCAAGAATGTCAACTACAAAAACTCACCCCAAGCACAGCACGAACACTAGAAAACCAATGGTAGAAACCCACAGAAGCCCACTACTCTCAATGAGGAAAAAAAAGTATCACTGAAGAAAGCAACAACACCGTAAAATCCTCAGACAGTAATCTTTTTTTACATTCTGATTAGAATGTTCAATGAGTTCAAAGAAATGATAGCACAGATAGTCAGCAAAGCACATGACAGTATGATATATGTAATGAAAAGACTATTGTAGTCAGAAATGAATATGGTAGTTGATATAAAAAAGTCAATAGAAGCTCTGAATAGCAGAAGCTGAGCATAAGATTGAGGAGCTCCAAGATAAGAAGGAAGAAACGTCTAGGAAACAAAAGAGGGGGAAAATTGTCTGGAAAGCAATTAACAGCGTACTAGAGAGCCTTAGGATGAGTTCAAGAAGAATAGTACAAGAAATATTGGATGTCAGATAATCTCATCAACAGCCACAATCCAGAGACTCATAATCCTTCTCTTTCAGTAGAGAGCATAAAATGACACTGCCATAGCCACACCGCTGGACCCATACCATGGCTGTTTCATTTGGGACACCGAGGAGTGGGATGAGTGAGGCCCCTCCCTGCCCCAAGGGACCCAGTCCCAGCAGCCAAAAACCTCTAGAACTCAACCACAGCCATGCTCACGGCCCCTCTCCACAGGCTCTGGCTGGGCCTCACCAATGACTAAAACTATCCCTGGACCGCACGGCCGTGAATGCATCTCACATCTCACACCACCCATATTCCAAGAGTAGCACGCCACATTTGGTGGGGTTTAAAATAGAAGGAAAACAATCTTAGAGGAAAATATATTTTTACATATATATATATATATAAGCACACAAGATATATAAGCACACAAGGCTTAACCCATAACAACATATTAGTAATATCTTATGAAAGGGCTTAATGACACTTGGGTGAAATACAACAATCTTCACACACTCTCCTCTAAGTTTTCAGTGATTTATTCATAAAAAAATACAAAAATATTTTGGTTCTGCTTTGGGGCAGGGGTTCGAGTTCGAGATGGAAACATCCAAAATACGGTGCTGGGAAAGTTTAATTGTGGTGGTCCTGTTGTTCAAATATTAAATGTAACCAAATATTGTGAACTACTTTATAAAAATAAAATTAAATTTAAATTAAAATGACTAAAAAGAAATATTGGAGTTCCTGAATAACAGGATGGTGAACATGATTAGGAAACAATAGTTGATGGCCAGAGCCATGGTACAGAGGGGAGGGTGTTTGCCTTGCACACAGCCGACCTGGTTCCCCAACATCCCATATTCAACATTGCTGTACCAGGAGTTATTCCTGTGTGCAGAGCCAGGAGTAAACACTGAGCATCGCAGGGTGTGACCCAAAAAGCCAAGAAAAAATAATAAAAGAAACAATAATTAAAGAAGTCATCAATAAGAACTTTCTGGAGTTAAAAATTACAGGCACTGAGATCCAAAAGGCTCATAGTGTTCCAGTGAAAATAGATCCAGCTAGGGAAACTTGAAGACACATCGTATCAAAAATCACAAAATCCAAAGATAGAGAACTGAAAGTAGTGCCAACAATGAAGGAAATTACATTCAAAGGAAAGCCCATGATATACACACTTGATCTATCAAATGTGACCCAGAAGACAATGGAGGAATATAGTACAAAAACAAAAACAAAAATTCAACAAAAACTCAGCAAAATGAATACCTCACCAAGAATACTCTATGCAGCTAGATTATTATTCATATTTGAAGGAATGGTACAGAGCTTCATGGAGAGGCAATAGCTAAGGGAATTCATAACCTTTAAACCAGTTTTGCAAGAAGTATTAACAGAGCTCTTGAAAAACAGGAGAAACTTGCAATCATATGGCACCGAGTATGGCAGCCAATAATGGTGCATGTGTTTGTCCTCTACTAGATTAAAAAAGGTCAGCACTGTAGCACCGTTGTCCCGTTATTAATCAATTTGCTTGAGCGGGCACCAGTAATATCTTTATTGTGAGACTTGTTACTGCTTTTGGCATATCGAATATGCCATGGGTAGCTTGCCAGGTTCTGCTGTGTGGGCGGGATACTCTTGGTAGCTTGCCAGGCTCTCTGAGAGGGATGGAGGAATCGAATCTGGGTTGGCCGCGTGCCAGGCAAACGCCCTACCCGCTGTGCTATCGCTCCAGTCCAGATTCATAAAGGTTACCCGGGATATTGGTGGTGGGGAATGTGCACTGGTGGAGGGATGGGTGTTTGATCATTTTGAGATTGTAACCCAAACATGAAGGCTTGTAACTATCTCATGTTGATTCAATAAAATTAAAAAAATTTAAAAAATAAAATAAAATGGTTAAAAACATATATCAATTTACTATTGCGAACTGCCTTTTATTAATTTATTTTCTGATATAAACAACATCCTGACCATGGTTTTCCTTTTTATATCGTTTTCTCTTCTTCCTTTCCCTCTTGATTTCTTTCCTTCTCTGTACTTCTCCCTGAACTCTTAGGTCAAGAGTTATCTAGGCCTCATTCCCTTAAATGTATTACATTTCCTAGTATATTTATTCTATGTACCACATAAGTGAGATAATACTGTGTTTCTCTTTCTTCCTAAGGCTTACATCACTCAACATGGTATCTCCCAGTTCTAACCAGGTTGCAGCAACTTACATTTCATCATCCCTTGCAGCTGCATATTATTCCACTGTGTGTGTTCCATTATAACACATCTTTATAATCTATTTGTCTGTCATTGGGCACTGAGATACTGTCAATATCCTAGCTGTTGTGCTAAGTGCAGTGATGAATAATGGTGTACATATGTCCTTTTGAACAAGTGTTTAATTTTGTCCTGGGGATAGATTCCCAAAAGTGGAATTTCTGAGTCATATGGTAGCAAAATTTTAAGTTCATGGAGGACTCTCCATACTGTTTTTCCAAAGGGTTTGAACCATACAACATTCCCACCAGCAGTGGGTAAGAATTTCTTTTTCGCATCCCCACCAACAGATTGTTCACACTATTTTTGATATGTGTCATTCTCACTGGTGTGGGATATATCATTTTCATCATGATTTGGATTTCCCTAATGATAAGTGATGCTGAAAATTTTTCCTTGTGCTTGCTTTCCATCTGCCTGCTTTCCTTAGAGAAGTGTCTGTTCATTTACTCTCCCCAATTATGGTAGGGTTTATTTTTTGTTGATCTTTGTCAGTGTTTGATGTATTCTAAATATCAACCAATCCTTTTTCTCATGTGTTGAAAGCTGATATTTTTCTGATTCAGTTAGCTATCTTTTAGTTTTCACAATAATAAACCTTTTAAACAGCTTTTATATAGATTGCAAGTGTGTATATTTGGGGGCGGCATCCCTGACAGTGCTTGGGAACCAGACGTGATGATTCAATGCTAGAATACAAGTATGTGGTGGTGTTTAGCCCTGTGGTGATGGCAATCATCAAGGCCATGTCTGGCAGTGCACAGGTACCTCCAAAATTATAGCTGTTGGTGTTAGGGGCTATGGTATGGGAGTTAAAACTGGGAGGTTATCTGGCTACTCTTTTTCTATGGCTTCGCAGTTATTTATCTGTAGGTTAAATTGCCAGCTGAGAAATAGCTAGTTAAGAGTATGTGCAGTTCTCATGAAAAAGTGCTCTGCATCACTAATCATCAGAGAGATGCAGATCAAAACAACTTTGAGATACCACCTCACACCACAGAGACTAGCACACATCCAAAAGAACAAAAGCAACCGCTGTTGGAGAGGATGTGGGGAGAAAGGGACCCTTCTTCACTGCTGGTGGGAATGCCGACTGGTTCAGCCCTTCTGGAAAACAATTTGGACGACTCTCAAAAAATTAGATATTGAATTCCCATTTGACCCAGCAATACCACTGCTGGGAATATATCCCAGAGAGGCAAAAAAGTACAATCGAAACAACATCTGCACATGTATGTTCATCGCAGCACTGTTTACAATAGCCAGAATCTGGAAAAAACCCGAATGCCCCAGAACGGATGACTGGTTGAGGAAACTTTGGTACATCTATACAATGGAATACTATGCAGCTGTTAGAAAAAAGGAGGTCAAGAATTTTGTAGTCAAGTGGATGGGCATGAAAAGTTTCATGCTGAGTGAAATGAGTCAGAAAGAGAGAGACAGACATAGAAAGATTGCACTCATCTATGGTATATAGAATAACAGAGTGGGAGACTAACACCCAAGAACTGTAGAAATAAGTACCAGGAGGTTGACTCCATGGCTTCGAGGCTGGCCTCACGTTCCTGGGAAAGGTCAACTCAGAGAAGCGATCACCAACTACATTGCAGTCGAAGGCCATGTGGGGGAAGGGAGTTGCGGGCTGAATGAGGGCTAGAGACTGAGCACAGCGGCCACTCAACACCTTTATTGCAAACCACAACAGCTAATTAGAGAGAGAAAACAGAAGGGAATGCCTTGCCACAGTGGCAGGGTGGGGTGGGGGGGGAGATGGGATTGGGGAGGGTGGGAGGGACACTGGGTTTACGGGTGGTGGAGAATGGGCACTGGTGAAGGGATGGGTTCCCAAACTTTGTATGAGGGAAGTATAAGCACAAAAGTGTATAAATCTGTAACTGTACCCTCACGGTGATTCTCTAATTAAAAATAAATAAATTTTTAAAAAAAAGAGTATGTGCAGTTCTGATTTTCATCAATATTGTGAAATTGCACTAAAAATTACTATGTTAATTATACTCTACTACTACATCAATAAATTATATATATATATGCTAGCATAGACTCTTCTTCCACTTTATAATTCACCAGTTGAGAAAATGGTGCCACATTCCATTAATTTCTATTTTTTACTTTTAATGCTGTGAATAGATCTAGCATGTTAGTATGAAGTTGCCTATCTGCTTCCCTCACACAGAGTTTAAAAGGCTGTTCAGATTGAGCCTTCATTATAATAAGCAAGAGGGGTGAGAAAGGGCAGTTGAAGGTGAGGGAGCATCACAAAGCATGCCGGCTTATCAAAATGCTTCTCCCAGGCGCTTGAACCTTGCAGTCTGGAGATCAAACCATAAATCAAAACCTTCTTTGCTATTATTTTATGAATTTGGATCAATTCATGCTACGAAGTGTCAGGTTGATTGTTGGGAAATGGAGTCCTACGCCCTAGAATTGGTCAAGATGCCTCAGAATGGCAAATGCAGCTCCCTATCATAAATTGCTCTTGGAATCTTAGTAAAACTGTGATTCAAACTTATAGTTGTTCACAAACATACAAGATAGCTTCCGGTCACATTTTTCTCCCTCTCATAGCTGAAACAAAAAATAAACATGTTTTGGGCTTACAAATTATCTGTGGGAGAGCTTGATAAAAAGAATATTTAGATCAAGCTGCTTTAGAAATAATTTTTAATGAGGTCTGAGAGATACTACAGCGAGTAGAGCACTTGTCTTACATTCAGGTGACCATGTTGTGTACTGCATATGATTCCTTGAGCTCAGAGGCAGGAGTTAGCTCTGAGCACAGCTGAGTGGGACCACCAAACAAAAAAAAATAGCATTTTGTGAAAAGCACTGTAATACTGTAGCACTGAAGTCCCATTGTTCATCTATTTGCTCGAGCGGGCACCAGTAACATCTCCATTGTGAGGCTTGTTACTGTTTTTGGCATATCGAATACACCACGGGTAACTTGCCAGGCTCTGCAATGTGGGCGGGATACTCTTGGTAGCTTGCCAGGCTCTCCAAGAGGGACGGAGGCATCGAATCCGGGTCAGCCATGTGCAAGGCAATGCCCTACCCGCCGTGCTATCACTCCAGTCCATTTTATGAAAAAAGTATAAAAAAAAAGCAGTGGTCTACAATGAGGTTAAAAACACAAAGAGGAAGGTTTGAAATTTAGCTAGTAGGACAGTGCATGATTTGCATATTAAAGCCTTTGCTTCTTTTCCTGCCATCAGACTAAGGAGATATGCTGGAGTGACAGGGAAGAAATAAAAAAAAAAACTTGCTATTGAGGAACTGATATACTTAATTATAGGTACTGTTGAGAGAAAATTTGCTACCATGGGTGTAAAGAAAACACCTCATTTGAAGGTGATGTTCTTGAAAATAATTATAAGCTGAAGTTTTTATTTATTCTTTTAGTCTTTGGATACTAATATGGTTTCCCAAAGCCATACTAGGTTTTATTAATTCGTAGCTTATTATTTTACATCTTCCGTTATGGCCATTCCCAGGCTACCGATATTGTGCTACTTAAAATCAAGCCAGTAAGTAAAGGAATTGAGTGTGGAGCATAAAGGAACTGGAGGACAGAGGGGAAGATGAGCAGGTCTTACTATTTTGTCACCATCAACTTTGTGCTGACCTTGTAAATGTTCTTAGTTGTCAGCTTTTAAATCTCTTCATTGAGGCAATGAATTAGGGAGCACAGCATTATAAAAGTCTTACAGTAGAAATTACTGAAATCACATACTTTTCAGGGAACTTGAACTTGTTTGAATAAGATTCTGATAGTGTTTATATATATGTGCATACATACATATATACATTAATATGTTGTAGGATAACATAGCCTCAGGTAGTTTAGGTTTATTTGGTTACTCCCATTACAGTGCTCCTATTCCTCTTTGTTTATTTGTAGCTTCTTTCTTAGTGTTCTGTTGACTTGTAAATAATGTTTTTTCTCTTCTCCTTGAGTCCTTTGCATAGTTTATTCAGAGCAATGTCCTTTTTGTATGGACACAGGAAGACTTAGCAAATGTTATGTTTTTGTAACCTGGGAGTCATTTGACTCTACATGATATTTTCCTCCTGGGCATCTGTTCTCTCAACCTAAGCCTCAGCTGCCCTTACTTCCTAGCACCCCCAAAAACAGGGTCCTGACGAGGGACAAGACAGACCCAGGGCGAGCGGTGAGTTGTGTGCTACCCTGGCATCGAGATGGGCCTGGCCAAAGTGCCTAATGCTTAACTATAAGTTAAGAGCTTGATCATGGACAAATGTTGTCATGATCCAAACAGTGACAACTAGATTTGGACCCTGCTAGGGTGAGGAATGATTACTCTGTCCTGAGTGCTGTAGTCTGAGTCTGTGGCAAGATGTTGCCAGGAGAGCTGCCTTGCAAGCCTCAATGTATCTCTTGCTGTGTCCATACAAAAATAACTAGTATTAAGATGTTAATAAGTGTTTGGACTAAGGAACAGAAAAAAAAACCTTAAGAGTGAGGAAGGGCTTTGGAATGCCCTGCCCTCAGGAAGGGCTTTCTTATGTTGATTTTGCTACCTGGCTGGGTGTAGCCTAGAGGGCAAGGTGGGAGAGAGAAGGAGGAGGAGAGACTAGAGGAGAGAGGCTGGAGTAGATCGAGAGAGAGGACTGAGCTGGGAGTGCGGGAGAGGAGAAAGATGAAAGATTGAATAAACGGTAACTAATCAGCAACCAGCTTGGTCCTCGTTCTTCCTTCGCCTGTCCTTGGCCAACGGCCGTTCCCATTCAGCCCATACACAGCGGTTCCAGAGCACCGAATGCGGGCGGTGAGACAGAGGTGCCGGGAGAGCCTGAGAGTGCACGCGCCCCTCGGTGAGCCTTACTTTTTTACAATATGTATTATATATTATTCTTGTAATGACTGTTCTTCTGACTTGGAAAGTAAAGCTAAAATAATATTATAAAGAGAATAAAAAAGATAGCATTTTGTCTTTGAAACATTAATAGTATTTGACCTTAGAGAAAGTACAGCTTTAGGGTGCTGACCTTGCACTTGGCTGACCCTGACACTACATCTGGTGCCCTAAGCACTGCCAGGAGTGACCTCAGAGCATAGAATCAGGAGTAAGCCCTGAATGTCTCCAGGTGTTTCCCCAAAACAAAAAGAAATCCACACAAAACAAAACAAACAGCAACAAAACTGACAATAGAATAGAAAGTGGTTAAGTGTCTGAATATCAAAGTGGTTAAATGTATAAATACCGTGGGCTTTGAACCAATCTCTGCTTGCTTTCATTTCTGCCTCAGTCATTTATAAAGTGTGTGACCTTGTGGAATTTATTAACACCATCCCCCATAAAAAATAATAATGATAATATTTCCTGTTCTATCCAGTTTAATTTGAGCTTTAAATTTAGTTCATATAAGCCTTCACTGCTAACGGTAATGTTGACTGGTTTAGCCTTTTGAGAAAAATAACATGGACTATTTAAAAAAATCTAGTGTTTGAACTTCCATATGACCCAGCAGTTCCATTTCCTAGAATTTACCCAAGGGCTTAAGAACACTATTCAGAAATGGGTTTTGAGATTTGCACTTCTATGTTCACTGCAGCACTCTTCACAATAGCCAAAATTTGGACACAGCCCAACTGTCCAAGAACACAGGACGAAAGCTATGGTCCATGCACCTGAGGGAATACTACTTTGCTCTAATAAAGATGCAACCACACAATTTACTGCTATATATGTGGATATGGAAAGTATAATGCTGAATGAATTTAGTCAGAAAGAAAGGGACAGACACAGAATGATTTCTCTCATATGCAGAATATAAATAAACATAGCATGAGGTTGGGGAGGGAATAACAAATGCTCAAAGTCAACAGAAACAGAGAACTGATTTACAGAAGAAAATTTACCATCAAGAGGGGGATGGAGGGGAGAACACCAGACAATGGGAGCAGGAAGGGGACACTCTGGCACAAGGTGTGGTGCTAGACTGTATCATGTATGAAACCCTACCATTAACAATATTGCAAAACATGGCACCTACAGTTTTATTTTAAATATAAAGACTTAGTACTAGGAAAATAGAAAGCCCTCAATAAGTGTTAGATATTACAATTATTATTTTTAACTGAACACGTGTATTCAATATGCCCCAAACAGTAACAAGTCTCACTTGAAGACGTTACTAGTGCCTTCTTGAGCAAAATCGATGAGTAACGGGATGACAGTGATACAGTGAACATGTGTACGCACAGAACACAAACCAGTAAAACATGTAGAGGCAAATAGTTGGTATGTGGAAAGAATTGAAAGTACAGGTTTTCTTCCAAGCCCAACAGGATGATCATAGTTCGCAGGATGGTGTTGATGTCATGCGAATAAGTAATTATTCTGGCTATTCTAAAAGAATCGGTTTGCTCTGTAAAGAACACAAACATATTAAAAATATATTTCTTAGATACCTTGAATTAGAATCATCAAGGGAGGCAAGAACTAATAAAATAAAGATTCTAGAGCTTCCTTTCAAACTTGCTGAGTCAGAAAGCCTGTTCTTTGAATCTGAGACTGTACATTTTTTGCAGGCAAAACAGGAGCTTTTGATGCAGACTAAACAGTTAAAACCACTGGATTCTGCTCTTTTTAAGGCATGGTTATGTTAGAGTACTTTACTTATCCAAAGCTAGAAATGCCAACAACAATGTCCAATGTCACTAGTATGCACTGTAGCACCATCGGTCATCAATTTGCTCGAGTGGGCACCAGTAACGTCTCCATTGTGAGACTTGATGTTACTATTTTTGGCATATCGAATACGCCACAGGTAGCTTGCCAGGCTCTGCCGTGCGGGCGGGGTACTCTCAGTAGCTTGCTGGGCTCTCCGAGGGGGACAGAGGAATCGAACCCGGGTCGGCTGCATGCAAGGCAAATGCCCTACTTGCTGTGCGATAGCTCCAGTCCAGTTACTAGTATACGAATTCATATTCATTTACACCCTTCCACACATAAGCTGCTTGGCTTTACTTGCTTCTGCTCTCAGGTTAACAAACTGTCTGTCTTTTCCAGTGATTTTTAAAACTTAGGGAGCAAGAAAACCTATTTCTGGATGTGGTAAATACATTTTTATTGTGTGAATGTGTGTCTTTTTGCATCTGGGCTATATCCGGCAGTCAGGCCTTACTCCTGGTTTTGTCCTCAAGTATTTTTTCTGGTGAGGCTTGGAGACCTCATGGGGTGTTGGGGATCAAATGCCAACCTGTTGTGTGCAAGGCAAGTGCACTACCACTGTACTAAATCTCCAGTCCCAGTATACACACTTTAAACTCCTAGTTCTTCAAGCTTTTGTCAAATAAATACTGGTGCTGGCTGTAGCTCTCAGTTTTGCCAGTAGGGAGCACAGTCAATCTATTGATTTTAGCCTTCGTAAAACAAATAAATCTGAGATAGTCTGTTCTCTATTGTGGTGTTGAATTTTTTCCCTGGGAGTTGGGTAAAAAGAGACAAGGGTTATTTTTTTTTTTTTTGTAGGGTAGGAATATGACCTCCTGGTAGCATTGTTTATTTTTCACAAATGATTCAGAATGAAGCTTTTAAATAAAAAAATTTATGTCAGAAAAAATAGACGTCACACTATAATGAAATGAGTCCTTTCATGTGTAACCTGCATTCCAATTGAGCACTATAGAATAGGGTGTGAAATATAGAGGAATATGTGAGAAAGATTATGACATGCCGAGTAATTCTATTTTTGAAAGCAACATGCTTTAGCATGTGGAATTGGACACCTGGAAAAACACTTGAATGCTTGATGAAAGATAAATTTCAATATTCTGTGACTTGAGGAGCTTTTATTTCTCAGCTCCTACAGACAGTTTGATTATTATCTTGAAGGAAACTAGAGAGAAAGAATTTAAAGAACCCTGGGCAAAGCTAAAACACAGATTAGCTTTCCTTCCCCTTCTTCTAGACCCCAAGTTAAAATATCTAAGACCACAGAGTAACAGCCTCAAGTAAAAAAAATATTTCTCAATTTTCTTTGGACAACCTTCCATAAACTCAAAGGAAAAGATTACTACAATGCAAGCACTAGGAACATACATTTTAGAAAATAATGTGAATTAAAAATCAAGATACATAGAATTAATGTGAAGAAGTCTCTCAGTACTTAAAGTGGGCTTCATTTTTAAGATGCCAAATCTAATATTGGGTCAAAACACTGAGGAATCTTGTTTTTATTATACGCCCACTAAAAAAATTGCTGTACTCAACTTGTGTTGTTTGATCTAAAAAAACTGTGAATAAATTTTAAATTAAATCTTTTTTCCCTTATTTTTCTCTGGTGCCCTGAATAGTCATTGTAGTTTCTCTGAGTATAAAAATTTGTGCTCTCGGGATTGGATTATCAGTTGTTTATAGTCTTCTATGTCTCCAAAGCCATATTCACTGGGATAGCAGATGGGATCTATGATGGTGTAAAAAATAAAGATTGAGAAAAATAAGTGCGGATTATCACCTACTTGAAAGAAAGGGGAAATTTCCCTGGGTGACACTAAAGTAGAACTATTAGTGTTGTCCTTATATTATCACATTTTCTCTGTGTATGATGCTGGGTCAACCTCAGTCTGTTTTGCTGGACAGACTTTGAGATCATATAAATTAGGAGATGTAATTTTACTAGTCAGTCAAAGTATGCCAACATAAAACTTATTTATTGAATAATACTCATTGTTTGAAGGTCTTAACTCCAAACACCGATGAGGCTATTTGAACTAGAAGCTTGTCTCTGTAATTTTATTTAAAGTGGTATTCTTTTTTGATTCAGAAATATAAACTACAGTTATTTGAAAGTTTTTTCCTTTCCTATTTTCAACCAGCTTGATTCATGATGGACATTGCCAGCTGTTTTGCAAGATTCTGAAAGAATGGCATTGGCACGGCAGGGAGAAACCGCGGTGGTGGTCGCAGTGTCACCCCCTGCCCCGGCCGGGCCAACTGGCAGTGCCATCGGACATAGAGCCGTGGTGGCAGTGCATGCAGTGGCTCATCCATGGTGGGTGCTGTCAGCCAACCACCGGGTGACCTGGGACTCGGCGCAGGTGTTCGACCTGGCACAGACCCTCCGTGATAGGGTCCTGCTCTGCCAGCTGCTCAACAACCTCTGGGCGCACTCCATAAACCTCAAGGAGATCAACCTGAGGCCACAGATGTCCCAGGTGCTGCCCAGAGATGCAGGCAGGTGCGTGTTTATCAGAGTGCGGATCGTGACAACATGCCAGTCGACCAAAAGCTTACATTCGGTAGACTGGGAATACCTGTAAAGGCAATTAGCGGCCACCCCCAAAGCCCCCGTCCCTCTCAGAGAGCCTGGCAAGCTACCGGGAGTATCCCGTCCTCGTGGCAGAGCCTGGCAAGCTACCCGTGGCATACTCGATATGCCAAAAACAGTACTAATGATGGTCCTCATTCCCTTGATCCTGAAAGAGCCCCGAGTACCCCATCGGGCTACACTAGCATGCAACAGGGACAACAGGGACAAATGGAGATGTTACTGGCGCCCGCTCTAGCAAATCAATGAACAACGGAATGACAGTGATACAGTGATTTTCAATAGCTTGAAATCTAGTAATGCATATCTTTTTTTTTCTTTTTGGGTCACACCTGGAGATGCAGAGGGGTCACTCCTGGCTCTGCACTCAGGAATTACCCCTGGCGGTGCTCAGGGGACCATATGGGATGCTGGGAATCAAAGCCAGGTCTACCGCGTGCAAGGCAAAGGCTCTTCCCATTGTGCTATTGCTCCAGCCCCACATAGCCTCTTCTTTGATAAAAATGAACAAATAAAAGCCTTGTGAAAGACAATAATAAATGAAAATTTTTATTTCATTATATACTATCTTAGGATATAAACTATAGATATCTTCAATTGCATAGCATTGTAATCAGCATACGGAGTCAGTCCCCATAAAACGTATAAAGCAAGTAAATCTGTTTTTTGCCTCACTTTCTATACCTAACCTTTGGTCCTATAGTACCTTGAGTCGATGGAGGCTTTGGAGGCTTTCCCTTAGCATATACTTAATTTACTTTTCTATTTTTGGTCACTTTTACTTATAGTAACATTCTTCAGAGGAAAAAACCTGAGAAATTATTCTTGCAGACCATGGAATGACAATTAAAATAAAATGAGCAATCAAAATCAAAATATTAAAAATAAATTTTAACGTTATAATCTGCTCTGTGTCTTATTCGCTAATGCTTTAAGATTTTAACACTTTCAAGTGATATATTTGCACTTAACAAAGATTTTCAGACAGGAATTTAATATAAAATGAATTACTTTACTAATCAGGATTCTAGGTCCTATAACAAATTACTCCATAAGGCTGAGATTGGCAATTATCTCCTTCAACAAGACTTCTCCCCAACCTTCCCCAGTAAGAGGATCTTTATTTAGTTTGATGTAATAATGTGCTCAAAAGGAAGGATAATGTGATCAAAAGTATTACTGGTATCCTTAGAAGCTACATTTGGCCATGTGGCTAAATTTCAGGCTATGAAAAATGAAATATACCTAAAGGATAGAGGGTCATATTTTATCCTTCCCCACTATTTTGTGATGATAATCTAGGATGTGGTCTTGATGACTAGAACTGCTGTTATCTTACATCATGAAATTACCTCGAATAGAAACCATATACTGAAAAGTACTGATTCTGAAAGATAGGTACTTGGATCAATTGACTGGATGACTACCTACTTCTACCTTGTTTATGTTGTGTTATTTAGGGATTTAAGAAGACAGTTTGATATACCACAGTGTGCCTGTGGTAAGTAAGGGTTTTGCAGTATGTTTTAGCAAAACTGGTAGACTGATACTTAGAAAAGCCTCATTGTTGGTTTTTGAAGGAGAAGTTCTCAGTTTCTAGACGCATTTGAAGAATTCTTGCTTTCTTAAATCCTTCTGAAGAAAATCTCTTTTATGCTTTCTTAACTGTTTGAAGGGCATACACTTATGATGCCAAATATTTTGCACATAGCCTGACAACAAGGAGGATTAGCAGTTTTCTATGCCATACCACAGTATCTGGCACAGTGGAATGCTGGATTCTTCGTATCTCTTGATTATATTAGTATAATAGCTACCTGAGATCAACATTCCCCAGTAGAAAGACACACTTGAAGAGGAACAGGAACAAGAAATATAAAGGGAACAGGAAATGTAAAAGAGAGACCAAAAACCATTCTGATTTGAGCCTGACATTATTTGGGAACATGGAGGACATACTTTACAGGGGTGTACCAGAAAGATTAATGTGGCTAGAGCAGCATTGATATGAATAGGACCGTCTTACAGGAACAGTAGACAGAATAGTCTTAGAGGACTGGTTTCAGTGGGCACAATGGATTTGTAAGCCAGCATGACACATGGGCCACTTTGGAAAAAAGAAAAAACTTAAACATACAAATTTAGTCCTCAAGGTTCTATGTGTGCTCATCATATTACTGCTTTTTTACCTGCTACTTTGACAACTCAGTGGCAGCTAGGGCCTGCACCCATATGTCCTACCTTTAGCAATTGTGGTTTTTTTACTTCATTCACTGGTAATTGGGTATAAACCTGAATTGTGTTTTAGTAGACGACACTCTTTGCAAGACCAGCAGAAATATTGCTGTCGGTGGAAAATTCATAACAGCAAATGACTATATCAGCAGGTAAGGATAACTATAAACAATATATTCATATCACTGTTAATCTCAGCACTATGGAATTGCTGATTTTATTTGTTTGTTTAGGTTGAGACATTTACTGTTGTTTGCTCTGTTTCCTTTGATTCAGTCTGCTTCTCTCTTTCTGCAAGTTTAGCAAGGATAATACCTTGTCTGTCAACTAAATGGATGGAAGAAAAGAGAGGCAAACAGAAGCCAAATCTCAACATAATATACAAGTGCGTATACAAATTCACTCATTAGGTAACAAATACTAGACTTGACTACTGATATAGATAAATTACCAGTGAATTCATTATAGTTATTGTGCAAACAAAAGACTCAAAAAAGGTCTAGAAGAGGACAATGGGTGTCTGGTTTTGTCTTTTATTTTTTTTTAAATGCTGTTGAGGTAGCATGATTACAATAGTGTTAACTTTAATGCTTTTAGTGTATAACTTTATTACACCTTCTCCACCACCACAGAGGAGAATAGTGGCTGAAGACATAGCACAGGGGATAAGGCGTTTGTGCTGCACATGTTTGCTTACCTCAGTTGGATCTCCGTCACTGTACATGATCCCCCAATACCAAGAGTTATCCCTGAACATAATTGAGTATGGCCCAATCCCCATCCCCCAAGTGAAAAATTTGGAATGAGTCATGAACAATATTTTTTGTGTGTACATTCCTACTTGGATTTTAATACAGGGCCACTTTTCTTTCTTGTTACGGAACAGCATGTTGTCAGCAAAATTAAACCCCAGAATTAAACTTCAAAAAAGGAAAGTGAAAATGAAATCATTTTAAGAGTATAAATAAGATAGATCCACACATTTCCTGACAGCCCAAATGAGAAGGTCCATATTTATCTCAGTTAAGATTTAACTGTTAGTCTTTAGGAACAAAAGTGACAGTTTTGAATTCAGTCAGACAGTGAGACTTATATATAAAGACTCAAAATAGATTTACTTTACCCCTTGTCTTGCCAAAGAGCCATTTTACATGTGCAGGAAGGCGCAGAACACACTAATACACAGTGCCCTTATGCAGAGTCGGTACAATGGATGGCTTTGCTTCACTTGACTTATTTTTAAATTGGAATTCAGATCCCCAAAGACTCCGAGAGGTAATATGATATTTCTGTGATTTCACTGTAGATGTGCTTTTTTGACCTTTAAATTTTTTTACATACAGGACTATTGAGTAGAAAATGCAAAAATTCTACATTATATAGTGGAACTAGATTATCAAGCTGTGAGTAATTACTAAGGCTTATGGTCATTCTGGGATTAGAATTCCTCTCAATAGCAGAAAGGGACTGTGTCAAAATTCAGAGTACAAAAATAGATTTAGTAACTTAAGGACTTTCATCCCAAATTTCAACAGAATTCAAATCCAACATTTAAAAAATAATCTCTAAGCGTCTGTAGCTATGTTCTTTGCAATCTCTTTTTCTTCTACAGTCTTCCTTTCATTTTTGTTGCATTAACTAAAAAGTGTTTAGGGCCAGAGAGATATTACATGGATTAAGGCGCTTGCCTTGCCTGTGGCCAGCCTAGTTTAATACTGAGCACCACATATAGTTGGGTCCTCTGAGCGTCCCAGAAATGATGCTTGAACACAGACAGGAGTAATCCCTGACCAGAGCCAGGTGTGACCCCCCCCTGCCAAATCCAGTCAAACTTTTAAAAAGTTCATTTATGTGATTTAAGTACCTTGCTAGATTTTAAAACATAGTGGGAAAGAACATGAGCCCTAGTCTCTTATTTTTTTTGTTTTTTGGGTCATACCTGGAGATGCACAGGGGTTACTCCTGGCTCTGCACTCAGGAATTAACTCCTGGTGGTGCTCAGGGGACCATATGGGATGCTGGGGATCGAACCCAGGTTGGCCGCGTGCAAGGCAAACGCCCTACCCGCTGTGCTCCAGCCCCAAGCCCTAGTCTTTTAAAACATTTAAGTAAAACTCATATGGAAATGATTATCATATTCAGTGATTTACTAACTTCTATAGACATAGAAAGAAGTAGAAAATATTTTAGGCTTCACATGTTTAGGTAAAAGAAAAGCTGGATTTTTAATTTCTTCATTTAAAAAAAATTCCTCCCCCTCTCACATTTCCTTCTGTTGTCGCAGTGACCAGAAGTCACACAGCTGCCTGGGTATGGTGCTCACCTGTGCTTGCCAGAGTTTCCACATCAGGTTCCTGTGCTTAAACATTCAGCTGAGTTTTTACTCCCTAAATTGTGGTGATTGCACATGTACTTTCAGGACTCAGTTGAGGCATACACATTATGGTGATAGTACTCTCTAGGAGTCAGACTTCCTGCTTGCACATCTTTCGTTCCAGTGCTCACAGTGTGTTCTCTCTCTCTCTCACTTACACGTAAACACAGCTTCAGTGTGGTCAGAAATTGTTGCACTAAGAAATGAAGAGAGTAAAGCTGCCAGAATCACTTTCCGTGCATGTGGCAATGCAGGGAATTTGAAGTCATGATTGTATGCTTGCTAGGCAGGCATATCTATGGCACTGTACTATTCCTTTGGGCCTCATTTCTTTAAATTAGTAAGAGGAAGCTATGTAAAAGATGGTATGTATGAACAAATAAATATGAAACTAAGGTGTCCAATTCAAGTAAAGGAGTTAGTGGCAGAACTAAGGAAAGAGAAGTTGGTGGTTAAGAGTTGTTTGAGGGGGGCTGGAGCGATAGCACAGCAGGTAGGGCAATTGCCTTGCACGCGGCCGATCCGGGTTCTAATCCCAGCATCCCATATGGTCCCCTGAGCACCGCCAGGAGTAATTCCTGAGTGCAGAGCCAGGAGTAACCCCTGTGCATCGCTGGGTGTGACCCAAAAACAAAACAAAACAAAAGAGTTGTTTGAGGAAGTATTATTTAAATGGAAGCTAGCACCTACCTTTAATGTCATAATTTGATATTATGCCCTCAGAAATGAAATGGCAATCATAAAATCTATAAGCAGAAAGCAAAATTTGTATTGAATACAGAATTTGTATTTAAATTGTAATTAAATTGAATAACTTCATTCTATAGCCTGGGAACTTTAATGGGGAGAATACTACCAGCATGCCAAGAACTGACTCATGGACTAAACTTTAAGCTTGAGTGGTAGTTTAGAAGAATATACTGAAAGTTTTTAGTGAGGAACTGGGGTAAATAAAATACATTATGATTTCTGGAAGGTCGCTGACTTGGACAGTCAGAGTTACTTTGATATTGCTGCTTGTGGAGGGGAGGTTAGACTTAGACAAAGGTAACTGAAGGAAAGAAAGTAGATTTAGCTTCAATTTAGTTTTTATGAGAGAAATACAAAGCATGATTTAGGAAGTTTTCATTGGAATCAAATGAGAGGCAAAAATTCGTGACTATGTAAAGAGATCATACTTTCTCTTTTTCCAACCTGGTATGGCTTATTGAAAACAACTGATGTAATTGGATTTGTTTACTCTTTTGATTTTTTCTCCTATGTGTGATTTTTTCTCCTATGATTTTAATGCCTCTTGCATTGTCTCTTGAACTCGTGGTACACCTCATTAAAGTGATAACACTTTCCCAGTGTGAAATTATGTAGACATGCAGGTATCTAATTTGCACAAGGAATTCTCCCTAAATTAAAAGAACTAGAAATATTAATCCTAAGAAGTAATTTAGAACCTTATAGTGTGTATATATATGTGCATGCCTTATACAACTGTAGTTCACTGCTTTTGTTTTTGTTGCTTTTATAACTGTAGTTATAAGCTTTTATTTTAGTGCCTATTAATTTTAGGTGTCTTATCTTTCTCTAGAAATAAAAAATGTTGTATCTACTTCATTTGTATTCTCCGAAGAACATATACAGTACTGTGTTGACTTCATAAAGTTGAATGTATCAAGAATTTAAAATTACTGACTGGTCTTAAAAAGCCAAGTTCAAACTGATTCCACCACTTCATTAAAGGTGCATCTCTGTTCTCCCTGGCTCCAGCTCTCTCACCATTCACGTGGCTGACCCGGTTCAATTCCTCCATCCCTCTCGGAGAGCCCGGCAAGCTACCAAGAGTATCCCGCCCGCATGGCAGAGCCTGGCACGCTAGCCGTGGCGTATTCTATATGCCAAATACAGTAACAACAAGTTTCACACTGGAGATGTTTCTGGTGCTCGCTTGAGCAAATCAATGAACAACGGGATGACAGTGTTACAGTGCCAAAAAAGCAGTATAAAAGTGACTAATTTGTTAGAAAACATTTTCGAGCCTCATAAGGTACATAAATCTCATGTCTTCTCAATTTTTTTAATTTCAACTATAAATAGAAGCTCGATAACTGAAGCACTCCTAAATTCTTAGATTTCTTTAAATAGTTAACAGAAATGAAAATATATTCACTTATGTTGTATTAGATGTGTTTTTCTATGACCCTCATTCTGTGGAAATTTGTATCTCAACTATGGGAAATATGCTAATTATCAAATAATGACTGGTTAATGTTAACACAGCCTTAGCCAAATACATTTCCATTTGCTTCTTCCTCAACTGTTAAAGGTGAGGGGAATGTCTCCTGGCCCAGGGCCTGCTTGCAGTTTTCAATGTTTGAAAATGCTGTTCTGATGGAGAATGACAGACTTGTGATATTTTCATGGCACAACAACTCTGAAAGAGCTAACTTCAAATGAAATTAGAAGGGGTGACCAACTAGTCGAAAAGAATTTTGAAGCTAAAACTTGCTTGGACGTCAAGGTTAACATCACCCTCTCTCAAAACTTCTTTCTGTTCCTTGTCCCTGTTACTGTTTTCCCGAGCAAAGTATCGAGTCACTGGGAACCAGGTCTTATCTTCCCTTTAAGAAATGTCCTACTGCTTGTTTATTAGGATTTTGAAAGGGGGGTGGGGGATCTCATTTGACTCCTCGCTTAAACGATTTCTGGTTTCTGTTTCTGATATTTATGGCTCCCCCTTTCTAGACAAGTTGTTTGGAAAGTTATGTACCCGGACTCTGCTTGAAAGAAAAGTCAGAAATGAAGTTTACAAAATGTTCGACTTGTCAAAAGTTGAGTTTCTGTTCACAGGAGGAAAGCTTGGGAACCATTTTTTGCTAGGTTAGCTCTCTCCTTTGCTGAGTTTGCGCACTTGAAATATTTTAGTGTTGGCCTGCTGTGACTCACTGCCTGGCCAGTGGCTTAATAGATGCTTATGCAAGATCTCAATATGTCTCTTAGATAATTAAACACTGGAGCTATGCACAAAAGGACATGTTTTATGAGGACATTTTACCACAGGTCTTTATTTCTCCTTTCTCAGTACGGCATAGTAAAATGTGATATTTAAGACTCCTTATGTTTCGCCCTTTCCTTCTCATCAAACAAGATGAAATTCAATTTTATATCATTCATATCCATATTAGATAGTCTCTATTTCAGCTTCAGGAAATATTCTTAGCAATCTCTTACCCAATGTGTTCATCAGTAATCAGGCCATTGAAGATGATGTAAAAGTTTATTAGAACATGAAGAGAAGAATTACCTACAAGTAATTCCAGAGTATTGGCTACCAGAAGCCAAAGCCCTCATAGGCAGAAATTCATAGATCAGCATGCAATTATTATATGTTGGGTGCCAGAACTTTTAGCATTGGAGCGCAAAGTTCTTTTTTAAACCCTCCCAAGCATGCGGGCCACCCACCAGTTGCAAGGCATGATGACACGACAGATAACCCGTCCTCCCTGGTAGCAGTAGGGATACGGGTAGTAACCCAGTAAAGGTTCACAGACGCGGCGGCAATAGCGGTTGCCTCGACGGCAGTAAATACAACAATAACCTCTCTCATCCAGCATGGGGTCAAATTCTATTCCATTTTCAGTCTGAAAGAAGAAGAAGCCAGTGTTTGAGGGGAACATTCATCAGAAAGAGACCAGTTAATAAGGGGTGGGGGACAGGGTGGGTGGAAATACGGGATGGGGAGTCTGGGGGGAAAGTATTGAATGGGACTATATATGAGCTGGGGATTGGGGACAATCAGAGTTCTTAGTCTGGTCATGGGGATAGAGCAGAAGAGATCAAGGTTCATTTTGAATGAGCCTTCTAAAACCCCAAGTTTCTTTTTTTTTTCTTTTTGGGTCACACCCGGCGATGCACAGGGCTTACTCTTGGTTCATGCACTCAGGAATTACCCCTGGTAGTGCTCAGGAGACCATATGGAGTGCTGGGAAACGAACCTGGGTCGGCCACGTGCAAGGCAAATGCCCTACCCGCTGTGCTATTGCTCCAGCCCCCAAACCCCGGTTTCTTAAATACAGAAATAAAATGCAAAAACTAAAAAATTCTCTCTATTTTGTTAAAACCATGATAGTTTTCCTTCTAATGACTATCATCTCTGGGATAGTAATTCTTGGTGAGGCTTATTGCTTTTTCTTCTAACAAAAATGGCATAATTGTAACTCACATAGTCATTTATTGGAAGATCTTCCTCACTTGCTTGTCTGGCATGACGGGTCTTCTCCACCTTCACTTGAGGAACCACCCACTGCTCATTTTGTTCAACGTCTTTTTTTTCATTAGTAGGAAAGTGAAGATCTTCACCATCCTCTTCAAAGTCTTGTAATTCTGAAACTAAAATAATAGCAACAAGAATGTGAGGTGACACTCTGCAAATGTTTCTAAAAGAAGTACTCCGGGAAATAAACTCGGGGATAAAGTTTTTGTTTGGTTATTTGGTTTTTTGGCCACATTCAGAAGTGTTCAGGGGTTATACCTGGGATCTGCACTCAGGAATAACTCCTGAGAGTCTCAGGCGACCAAATGGGGGTGCTGGAGATTGAACCTGGGCTGGCTGTGTGCAAGGCAAATGCCTTACCCACTGTATTGTCTCTCCAGCCCATGAGAGAAATATTTTAATTGTGTCTTCTCACCGCCATCATTTTGGCATCCATGAAGCACTTTTCCAAGCTCCTTCAGTAATACTGTATGATAACTTTCTAAAACATAGCCAAGTTTTCCCGTGCACAATAGACCTCTTCATTGCTTGTTCACTTGCTTACATCTTTACTTACTGCCTTGCCTTATTAGACGAATAAAATTAAGATGTTATGTAACCATGGTAAAATGCAAAATACTTAACATACTAGACATTTTGCTGGCAGGGTATAGAAACATTGTATATCAGCTAAAAATGCAAACATTATTGTAACCATGTTACTTAAACTATAGCAATAACAAATAGACTATTCCGATTTTATTGTTATTTCCACTGATCCTTTTTAGATAAAGGGTGCTTAGACGCAAGTTCAAATATCCAGTCCAGTAAATCACATTGAATTTAGTTGTTGTTAAGGTAAAGGCTGTTAACAGCTTGCATTGAAAAGAGTGACATACTTGGGTGATAATAATAATGTATGCTATTGAATAATTTTATGTTAGCTGGAGATGTCCAAGTGACCTTTGCCTTCTTTATGGGGTAATTAAAAGTTGAGATTGAAAGTCATCTTCTCTGATCTCCATTCCTCAATTGCGCTTATAGTGATTTCTAAATCAGCTCAAAAATGCATATATTGCAGTGACTGTCCTATCTCTGAGAAGATTTCCATCATTACACATAGAGAATCTTTCTTAAGACAACAGTTTCAGTATTGTTTTGGCTCTTCTCTCTTCTATTCTTGAGTTGGACCCACCAACGTTTGAACAATAAGTAATCTGGTATCCTGACCAGAATGACTATAGAAGTACAAAGATTAGTTTTTTTCTATCACTGGTCACATTAAGGTGGTATTACCTTTACTGGGATATTTAAAATCTTGTCAGCACTAATTTATCTGATTTATAGCTACACTGTGAAAAAACTCCTCACTAGCAGCCAAAACATATTATTTTATCTAAGATGATTTAAGCTAATCATTTATTTTCCAAGAAATGTAGTCTGTAAATGCTGGGAACTTGCTGTAACATTACCTATTGCTGGTTTTAAGGGAGGACAGCAAGAACACAGAGAAGGGTGAGTGGAAGGGAAAATAAATCACACCTGCTATTAGAGTTGGATTAATCCAAAACATGGTCACATTATCACAGATCTCCAGAATTTTGGAATTTTTAAGAAAGTCTCGGTTTTCAATGGGCTTTTCAGCTGGGACCCAAATCACTGATTGCTCAAAGAAAGTCGTGGTGATCTCTTCATTCTGAAAGAAAAAATGAGATCAGGAAGAGAAATTAATGACAAGTGAGGTAGTATAGGATACTGGATAATATTTTATTTTGAGTCTGAAAGCAATTACAACTTTAGGTCTGCTAAAGCTCTGTGACTTGCAACATAGTAGGTGCCCTTTAGAAGTGAAAAAAATTCCTCCTTTCTGGTCTAACAGTATATTAGTCACAGAAACAGGCATCTTCTCAATTACCACTTCACTTAAGGGAGGCTTTCTACCATTTTCTGAATCTTCCACTGAACTATGTTTGTGTTAATTTGGACTTCTAAAATCCCGAGTTATTAATAATTAATTAATTTTCTTTCTATAAATTGATGCTGTAAGTGGCTGCCTTGTTTTTCAAGCTTTCAATAAAAGTTGCAAGCAGGATTTACTCTCAAGTTGAAAAATCTCCAGTATTCTAGACTGGTGTGATCAAATAAATATCAACTGAAGATAAAATATTTTTTGGGGGGACAAAGCAGATCGTTCAAAGGGATAGTGCATGCATTGCTGCCTGAAGCTTGGGGTTTACTCCATGACACTGCATTCCCCCAGCCACTGTATGGATTCCTGAGTAGCCCCTTAGAACAGCTAGGTATGTCCAAAACAAAAACAGTGACAAATTTTTGCAAAATTTTTTGTTACTGCTAGCTAGTTTTAGTTTAGATGATGTCTTCAGCCTATGAGTTCACTAATGGTAACATTGCTTTATTTTTTCCATCCAGATGCTTAAATCTCAGACTATTTCCCTTTACGTAGGCTTTATTATATTGTCATGAACACTATACTCCTCTTTAGTTTCTAGAATTGGAAGTGGTTGTCTTGTATACTGAGTTCCTATTCTTTTGCTTTTTGAACTTTAACATCTTCCTCCTACTTTTAGATAAACATGTCCTCTCTCTTTTGTTTCTTTCCGGCTTTATCATTTCAGATACTTTATTTATTCTTTAAAAAAGCCTTTGTATAATTCCCCCTGTCATTTACAACCCTCAAATCTTAGCTCCTTTGCACTTAAGTCTGCAAAGACCTTGGGATACATTGAAAAGGACTATGTAAAATCAGGATGATATTCTGACTAGCTTTGTTAGCAAAATCAGGGTTATTTATATACCTGTCTGCATGTTTAACATTCACAAACTATGGGTACAGTATGAAGGAAGTACATAACAAGAGGTGTTATTTTTCATTTTGAACCACACATTGATCTCATAAAAATCTGAATTTTAGTAGCCTGAATACCAAATGAATAAGATTTTCTAAAAGATAAAGCGATTTCAGAGTCACGAGCTGAATGCATGTATTATTTAAAAGATCTGAAAATTTTAATTGAAGAATAATATAGCATCCAAATGAGATGTTGTTTTTGCCTTTATCTCTTTTTCTTAATCTCTCTTTTCTTAAAAAATCCTGTTACGCCAATTTATCACTCATTGCTGGTTGTCCTGCTCAATACTTAGATAATTTTCTGTAAAAGAAACAAAAAGAACTGAATCAAGCAATAATCTAATCGTTAGGATGCTTGCTTTGCATGTGGTTGACCCAGGTTTGATACCCGATATGACCCCAAAATAAATAGAGATAGAGAAAGAACCAAAAAAACAGAAAATGTGGCCAGAGAGAAAATATAGGGAATATAAGGTACTTGCCTTGCATGCAGCCTATCCCATTTGATACCCAGCACCACATGTAGTCCCCAAGAACCATCAATAATGATCCATGAGTACAGCTGAATGTGGTCCAAAATCACAAAAAGGGTGCAGAGATAGTACAGTGGGTACGCCTTGCACACCACTCTCACATATGAGAGAGGTCATTCTGAATCTGCCCCTCTCTTTATGACTGACTGCACTAAGCGGAATGCCCTTTAGTTCCATTGACATAGTGTGTAGGATAACATAGCTTCAGATAGTTTAGGTTTATTGGGTTACTCCCATTACAGTGCTCCCACTCCTCTGTGTTTATTTGTGATTTCTTTCTTAGTGTTCTGTTGACTTGCAAATATTGTTTTTCTCTTCTCTTTGAGTTCCTTTGCATAGTTTATTCAGAGAAATGTCCTTTTTGTATGGACACAGGAAGACTTAGCAAATGCTATGCTTTTGTAACCTGGGAGTCATTTGACTCTACATGATATTTTCCTCCTGGGCATCTGTTCTCTCGACCTAAGCCTCAGCTGCCCTTACTTCCTAGCACCCCCAAAAATAGGGTCCCGACGAGGGACGAGACAGACGCAGGGCAAGCAGTGAGTTGTGTGCTACCCTAGCATCAAGATGGGCCTGGCCAAAGTGCCTAATGCTTAACTATAAGTTAAGAGCTTGATCATGGACAAATGCTGTCATGATCCAAACAATGATACCTAGATTTGGACCCTCTAGGGTGAGGAATGATTACTCTGGCCTGAGTGCTGTGGTCTGAGCCTGTGGCAAGATGTTGCCAGGAGAGCTGCCTTGCAAACCTCAATGTATCTCTTGCTATGTCCATACAAAAATAACTAGTATTAAGATGTTAATAAGTGTTTGGACTAAGGAAAAGAAAAAAAAAAAACCTTAAGAGTCAGGAAGGGCTTTGGAATGCCCTGCCCTCAGGAAGGGCTTTCTTATGTTGATTTTGCTACCTGGCTGGGTGTAGCCTAGAGGGCAAGGTGGAAGAGACAAGGAGGAGGAGAAACTAGAGGAGAGAGGCCACAGTTGATCCAGAGAGAGGCTGGAGCTGGGAGTGCAGGAGATGAGAAAGATGGAAGATTGAATAAACGGTAACTAATCAGCAACCAGCTTGGTCTTCATTCTTCCTTCGCCTGTCCTTGGCCAACGGCGGTCCTGATCCAGCCCATACACAGCGGTTCCAGAGCACTGAACGCGGGTGCTGAGACAGAACCACCCGGAGAGCCCTCGAGTGCGCACGCCCTTCTGTGTGCCTTAGTTTTTTACAATAGTGGAAAACTTCCTGGGAAAATAATAACTTTTATCCTATTGATTCTTTTTTCCTCTTGTCTTGCCTCCTAATAAATAGTCTATGGTTACTCCATAGACTATTACTAAATTGGCTGGACGTTGGTTTATTCCTCAGATGACTCTAAATTATATTTCTTTAAAAAATACCCCCAAATTTTCACTATTATAGACCTTGGGAGCAGAGCATCATTTTTGAGAAAAATCTCCTTTTTCCTTGGAAATTCTCATAAGAAGGGTCTGCAAGTGCTCTGGCCATGAAGGGACCAGAGATATGAAATTTATGTTTGTGAGAGTCAATGACAACACTGTGACATGAGGAAAGAAAAAAGTTCTTTCCAGCCCATATCAGGTTACCCCTCCTCCCTGCAAAGGAGGGGAAAAGATAAATGGTTGGATAAAGAAAAAGATGGAGAGTCAGTTGGAGAAAAATGAAAAAAAAAGAGGGATATAGAATAAAGAAAAAGAGTTATATGTCATAGAGAGAGGCCACTCTGCAGCTGTTCAAAACTCATTGCAGATATGACATTTAAAGGCAAAATAAAACAAAATAAAAGAAATGGGCATTTGTTTCCTCCTATCTACCATGGGGAGGGGGTTACTGTCACAAAACAGCCTGAGCTAAATTCTTCCTTCTCCACTGATATTACAATAGGATTAGCAGGGAAAGGAAATAACTTCCAGGGTTTTTATTGATGGCTATATTTTAGGCATTAATTCTCCATCTTCCAATAGGTTTTGAGGGACTACTCAGTGATCTAACACTTGGAACTCACAGTGTGTTCCCAGAAACTTTGTGTTACATAATAGTTCTCACCTTTTGCTTTTCCTAGTGAGATTATGTGTGGGTTATTTCTTTATCAAACAGGGATGAAACGACAAACTGAATGAACTGAAAACATTAGGTGAACAGCACAGTGTGATGAAAGTGGCAAGGATCCCAGGTAGCCTTGAGAGTACCTTTTAGGACTGTGTTTTAGGTAGGATTAAATTTGTCTCTCTGTCTTATTCCTCTTACTAAAAACCTTTGATTTAGGAGAAAATACACATAGTTTTAATGGGTACCCAAGTATATATAAACTTTCTCCTGAAAGCAAATATTTCAGAAGCCTGATTTCAAGATCACAATTTGCAGTTCACACTTAGCTGTGTAAACTTATGCAAATCAGATTTCATTAATGAGTCTCAATTTCCTTATCTGGAAATGGGGGTTATAATAGTACTTGTATATAAAGGTCATTATGAGACTCAAATGAGAGTAGAGCACTGAGTACATTGTCTGAGTAGAGCACTGAGTACATATTTATATCCAATAAATAGTGTCTTTGACTACCTCTACTATTATTACATACCTCATCTATTTCCTCCTCTGGTTCAGAAAATTCAGGAATCACTTTAATCTGAGTTTTGATGAAGCATTTCTGAAGACCTACAAAGTAGATGCCAGTATATCCCTATAAAACAGACAAAAATTAGCAATACTTCCAGAAATCACCATAATTAATGAGTCCCATAATCTCTTAGGACCTCAGGCTGGCAAAATTTGAATTCAAAGAGAAAACCTTGTCTTATAAATTAAATGGAAGCCAAAGGCTATTTTTAACTTGATTCGAATGTTCTAGCATTTTCATTGGGAAGTGTTAGGCAGAATATACCCAACTTACATTCTTTTTCAAAAAAATTTTTAATTTTAATTTTATTTTATATCAACTTACATTCTTTTTTTTTAGATTTTTTTAATTTTTATTAGTTTATTTTTAATTAGAGAGTCATCGTGAGGGTACAGTTACAGATCCATACATTTTTGTGCTCATGCTTCCCCCATACAAAGTTCAATAACCCATCCCTTCACCAGTGCCCATTCTCCACCACCCGTAAACCCAACATCCCTCCCCCCCTCCCCAGACCCGTCTCCCCCCACCCCACCCTGCCACTATGGCAGGGAATTCCCTTTTGTTTTCTCTCTCTGATTAGGTGTTGTGGTTTGCAATAGAGGTGTTGAGTGGCCATTGTGTTCAGTCTCTAGTCTGTATGACCCATCAACTTACATTCTTAAAGTCATGTACTTCCAAAGTTTCATCGGTGCCGTTTCCACTTCTGAATATTTCGGTTCTGGTCACTGGATCAATTTCCATGTAAATCTTTTTCTTCTCTCCATTGCTATAGAAAGTGTGCTCCATGTCATATGTCTGGGAAAAATATAGCAAAACAAGTTCTAAGATACTCAATATGTTCTTTCCTAAGACACTTTAGTTGGGTCATATCTAGATCATCTTTGCTTTCCAGAGGCTTTGCAGTGAGGTGCCATATCCGGAGTTGACAATAGAATTCTCTGAGACTGGAGACTAAAGCGAGGTGATTTTTGGCATTAAGGCTGGTATGCAGATCATTTTGGAGTCAGTATTTTATATTCAAGCCTAAGTGCTGAACTAATCACTACAAATTCCGACGGTTTTCTTGACAGCCTTGCTAGGTTGCAAATGATATTTTGCAAACTGCTGTAATTTCTCCTTGTGTTAAGCAGAACAATCACCTAAAACCTATACTGAAATGGTTCCTTATTTTTTTTTTGCTTTTTTGGTCACACCCAGCGATGCTCAGGGGTTACTCCTGCCTCTACACTCAGGAATTACTCCTGGTGGTGCTCGTGGGACTATATGGGATTCTGGGAATTGAACCCGGGTCAGCCGCGTGCAAGACAAACGCCCTACCCGCTGTGCTATTGCTCTAGCCCCTGAAATGGTTCGTTAAGCTATAACTTTCCTTTACAAGTGCTCAGTGCTCCACCTCACACTCTTTATGAATTTTACTAGATCCAGAAAGAGATTTTTTTTATCACATTTGGAGTGATTACACATTGGTCTTTATTTTCTTATCAGTCTTATTTATTTATTCTTATCCTTATTTATCCTTTAAAACCTCAGGAAACATTTACTGTCTTCCTCTAATATTTATGGTTTTATTTCTATGTGTTAACTAACTCCATTAATTGTTTTTCTGAGTTCTGTGTTTCAAATTCAGTTGGCCTTATGTTCTCCAGATTCTCTTATATATGAAATTCAATCACATTGCCAAGTTCCCTGCTCTAAATGATATGGAGCCTCCCAAGAAGAATGCCTTGGAAAGGTTCATGGATGGTTGAAATAAAACTCAAAGATTCTCTATAGGAAATATTTTTTTTTCTTTTTTAAGCATATATTTAAATCCCAGTGACATTGCATTATAGCATCATCAAACTTTTAGGAATGCTGAATTTAAAGTTGACATGAGTGCATACTACATAAAGTTTACCACTGAAATTCCAATTCTATTCTTCAGCATACTGCTGATCCCTTTAATTCAACTGAATCCATGCCCTGTCCTCCTATTCCTCTGGTGACCACTAATTTTGTCTTATAATATAAAAGTATGTTTTTGTTGTAGTTAGTTTACAAGAAGACCAAATCACGGGAAGTCCCAGAAGTGTAGTAAGTCTATAACTGTGAATATATTTATAGCTAGAAGCAAATAATAAGCCCAAAGAAATTTGCTACCTTCCACTACCTGGCCAGATCTGGTGGTTGCTTGAGGAGGTCTATCTTTTTCTTGTTTTTAGGGTTTCATCAGTCAAGTTTTTCCATACTCATTTTCCCTTATGAAAAAAAATTGTGAAACTACAATCCTGAATAAATAAGTCATGTACAGAGTCAATGTTGTTTTATCTTTATAAAGATGTCATTCTCTCTTGCAGTCTTATAAAGATTGCATTAGGTTGGATTGTTTATGAGTCTACCTCTGTCTGTGACATTTTGACCTGGTCAAAATGTCTCCCGCTCCAGTAAAAAAACAAATTGGAAAGATTTGTAGAAATAGTGATTTGATACTTCAAGCAAGAAAAGTTTATATAATTGCTAAATCAGAACACAAGAGATAAATCATTTGCATATTTCTAGTCCCACTGTGCCTTAGCCAAGGTCTGTGCTTAAATATTTATTAAATAAAATTTCCCCTCCCACCAAAGGCAAATCTTCATTTCCCTAAAATATTTTGAACTTTGGCAAGGTCTCTTAAGACCACATTTTAATTTTCCTTTTTCTATTTTTTGCATCATCTACAATAAGCATTAATTCATTGGTGAGAAAAATTGAGATCACATTTTAAAGAGGTAAGGAAAATATTATTTATAATCTTCCAGTTACTGCAGAGTTAACTCAGAAAAATCTGATCTGGTTTATGACTGGTAACAAATTCCTATAGGCTTGTTATTTGCTTCTAGTTATAAATATGTCCTCAGTTACAGCTATGTAGCTAGCTTGAATAACTTCTACCTATGGCAACAAATGGAAATTTCAGACAAGACTGACCAAGCACAGTCATCTACTCCAATCCAGTCTTGTCAGCTATCCCAACAGGGGGAGCTATTTCTTTAGAAATGCTATACATTTTTGAGACAAATGTCTACACCACCAGCGTTTGGAGGTAAGGGTGGTGTTTGATTCATCAGTTGCACTACTGATGGATTGTTGCATGGAAAAATGAGGTTAGAGACTAGGGGCTGTTGGAATCCTGCCTACCTGAGCAAAAGAGAAAATACAAGCTGCATTTTCAATCATTGGTAGAAGACTATGGAACCATACTTGGTGACATTTAGAATTTCAGTGTGCTTCTGTGGAATGAGTTTTCCTGTACTATTGGCAATGCACTTCACTTGGACACCTTGCTGGATGAAAACTACTGGAAACTGCCAAGCTCAGCAGATCTTGATTCTTTTCAACATTCCTTCAATGAGATTTGCTTTGGGTTATTTATTTACTTATTTTAGTCGGGGAGAAGGTGTCCATACTGACTACATTCATAAACAAACTTTTTAAAACTTTTTGTTGACAATGATATGTTGCTAAATAAAATAGGATCTGAATAACTTCATCTATTGTAAATTATGGGGTGTTTGTGGAAATAAGAGAGTGGAGCTCTATATTTATTACAAAGGAATTCTACTGTCAAAGGTGTCTTTTTGGATCACATTGTCCTTTGTCTAGGAAGATGATGCTGGTATCCCACTTTGGATTGTTTGGGGATGAGTTTGAACAAATTCAGACATACTGTCTCGTCTGGGTCCCTGTGGAGCACATTGTCTGGGTAATGGCTTTACAAGCTTCACAGACCCATATGAAGACTGAGCTCATACCTTTGGCCTTTGAATTACTTTTCTCTCTACTAAACTTCCTGGCTCAGGACCTGAGTGCCTTTCTGGAGATGAAGGAATAAATGGTTTTGTTCTTCCTGGAGCAAACCAAAACAAAGACAGAGTGACTGGTTGGAGAAAGATGTGAGTGGACCCTCAGTAGCTCATCTCAGACTGTCCTTAACAATTTAATTCCAGGAAGGAAATTTCGAGGACAAAGTATGACAAGGAGGGTAGTTCTGCCAAATCGGCAGATAGAAACAGTTCATCTTTGATGTGTCTAGTTTTCTTTTTAATTTTGGCTCTTTTCATATACTTTTCACTTTGTATCTTCTTAGTCCTTTCCTCTCTTCCAATTTACCTCTCTACATTTCTTTTCTGATTTGGGGGCTGCGCTTGGATATGCTCAAGGGTTACTCTTGGCTCTACACAGGAGTTATTCCTGGCGGGGCTTGTGGGACCATATAGTATGCTGGAGATTGAACCTGAGTCAACCGTGTGCAAGACAAGCAGTCTACCCATTGTACTATTTCTCCATCCCAAATTCTTCTTCTCTCTCTCTCTCTCTCTCTCTCTCTGCTGGGTCACACCGGGCAATAATTAGGGGTTATTCCTGGTTCTGTGCTCAGGGATCACTCCTGGCAGGGTTCAGTGGATCCTTTGTGTTCTCAGAGATAAAAACCTAGTCAGCAGTGTACAAGGCAAGGACCATACTGGATGTACTATTGCTCTGGTTACATATTTTCATTTGGTTTGTGTCATTTTTGGCGATGCTTAAGGCTTCCTTCTGGCTCTTCACTCTGTGATAACTCCTGGTGGTGCTTGGAGGACCACATCAGATGCCAGGGATTGAACTGGGCTTGGCCTTGAGCAAGGCAAGCACCAGATCCACTGTACTATCTCTCTACTCCCCCCCTCCCCTGCCCACATCCATTTGTATTGTGCTTACAGATCTTGAAATCTGGAGATACAGTTAAGGGCTTTAGGTCAAAGTAGGAATCAATTTTACAAGTGATTTCACACTAAGATGGTAAGTATTTATCTGTTAAAATGAGTTCAGTACAGACGCAAACAACACTGAAAACACGAAACCTAAATTGCAGTCACGAAGCTCTGAAAAGTGCCCGTCAAGGTGGCAGACAGGGTTGTGGGGGGTGGGAGTGAGGGCGCATGGAAACACTGGTGCATGGCAGCTAATGCTGGTGTGGGATTAATGTTGGAATGTTGTATGCCTAAGATTCAACTATCAATAATTTTGCAAATCATGCTTCTTTAATTAAATACAAACACTTTAAATGAGTGAAGTAATTAACTCAAAGGATAAAAGTAATGATATATTTCAACATTGTGGAAAGGACATTGATCCAATAATAGCACTCAAGTGTCCGGAATCCACCCTGGTAGTCTTAAGTGTAAGTACCAGAACACTGGTGTTGGACAGGAAGTCTAGTGAAGTGGAATGTGACACAGAAGTGAAATAAGATGTGTGTGTGTGATTAAGTCCAGACAGTGAGAGATAAACAAGACCCCATAAACAAAGCATCAAGAGGACAAAAACTCATTTATCTTCCTTCTTTAGGAATTCTTTCCTAAGTCCAGTTAAGTCCTACACCCAGCTAGCAAATGAATCCTAACACCACCCCTTCCCCCGCTTTCACAGTTTTCTTGCTTTCTTGCTTCAACTTCTGACTATCTCTGAGATCAAAAAGAAAACATTTTATAAAGAATATAGCTATATCACATCTTTGGGAGATGGATCTGTTTTTGGAATAAGTAGCTTTAGCATGTCCTGGAAGAGATTTGAGGATATTTGGCTTAGGTTTGTTTTCTGACACTGTAGTTAATCTAGCTGCTCATCACACCATCTTGATCCTTTATTGTGTGTCTTGGAGGTACACTCCCCAAAGGTGAAATACTTGCTCAATATAGCTAGCTAGCAGGTGTTAGGCTGGAAGGACAAGAAGGGTATGTGTTGTACTATATTATTACCAATCTATCCTATAGAATTTAAAGAACCTCTGAATACTTCTTTGCCAAACACAGAGCAGACAGATTGTTCTTTATGCAAACTTGGGTTTCTGCATTTTCAATCACCAGTTCTCAGCTCTGAAAAAAATTGGCATAAGCAGCACAGACATTCTTCTTTTTCAATAAGAAAAAACCATTTCTTTCACCTACAGATTCAAGCCGGCTGGAAAATTTCCCTGATCCATATCCCCACCCTCCTGCTCCTTATTCTTAAATGCAGAAGAAAATAGTAAAAAAAAATATAGACCAGGTTCTAGTCTTAGCCTCAACGCTACCACTTGCTTGGTGGAAGTCATTAAATGTTTCTGGAGACTTAGTCCCCGTTTTTATCTCCCTGCTCTGCCAGATGCAATGTTGGCTAGTTGACAAAATCTGTTCTGCTCAGCGATGGGACTGACACTTGTCAATGTCAAGTTGACCATTGATTACTTGAGTTGCTCCCTCATCATGCTCTTCGGCAGCCTAATCCCACTCTCAGGCAGAAAAAGAACAGTTTCTTTCAAAGACTCATACTTTCCTTGGTTCTTATTAGCAGTCAAAGTCTGTCTCTACATATTTGGTGGGGGCTGCCTTTGGTTAGCTCAGGGCAAATGCCAGATCATCAGGAACTTCTGTATGAGGGTGGAGTTGGGTTGCACAATGTTTGGGAAGAAAAGAAAATGAAGAGAACCGTTTGTTTGAAATGCCGAAGTGGCATCATCTGGTGAAGTTTAGTTCCCCTGCTAAAAAATTCCAGCTACAGCTTTAACTTTTTCCTTGAGGATATGAACACTTCTCCAGACCAAAATTTTACCAACCAAACTGCTGTGTTGAAAAGGCCGGGCACCCGGGGAAGAAAGTTATGTCCCGTGTGCTTTAAAGAGGAGGGAAGTAACTTAATTTCTAGACAAAACTAGATTTATGAAATAGGATAAAATAAGCTAAACACAGATTTCGCCAGAATGTGCTTTTTCTGAGCAAGGGATTTTCAGCTTAGAATAGTGGTCTTGAAACACGGAGTGAAACAATATATTTTTTTTGTCCTATGTAGCTGAGATGTGAAAAGGGCCCTTTACCTAGCCCCTCTTATCTGATAACGGTAGGTAGTGTGATGGGTGGAGGCAACATTTCTAGAAATCTGTTTATTGCTATATGAGCTTTAAGATTTCCAAACAAGGGGCCGGAGCAATAGTACAGTTGGTAGGGTATTTGCCTTGCATGCAGCCAACCGGGGTTTGCTCCTCTGCATCCCATATGGTCTTCCGAGCACTGCCAGGAGTAATTCCTGGGTGCAGAGACAGAAGTTACCCCTGAATAGAAAGGTGTGACCCCCAAAAAGCCAAAAAATTTTGCATACAACTGTGAAGCTATCAGACAGCTTCTTTATATTACAGAAAGTACAGCATTTTGTACTTTGTTGGTTTTGTGCCTTCATTCTACGAAAGATTGGAGGGGATAGGTTTGTGCAATGTCTGTGGTCCATTGGTTTAAGGGCTTGGGTTTTCCTGGTTTGTTTTCTCCACGGTGTATTGATTCACTGGAGAGTTGGGTTGTGATTGTTTCCATTTAAATGTGTAATACAGGGAGCTGTTAGCAAAAATGTTTCTCTAGAGAATCTGCTTCAAAGATCCCTAGGCAGTCACTGCCAGGAAGTGGAGCCTTATTGCAATGCTCTGTGGAACTGAATAGGTCCCCTATTCTTGGTAAATAAAGCAGAGTTAGGAGCTTGAAAAGCTGCCTGCGTTCAGCTGAAGTGGGTCCAATATGTGGCTGTATGTTAGGGTTCCTGTAACCGATAAGGGGGTGCAGCAGTTCACCCAGAGTTAGTTTCCTTCTAAATTTCATTTTGATCTCTTTCTCCCTTTGGTGTGTGTGCGTGCGTGCGTGTGTGTGTGTGTGTGAGAGAGAGAGAGAGAGAGAGAGAGAGAGAGAGAGAGATCCCAAACAGTCATGTGCATGTTCTTATTTGCCTCTGCTTCTACTTGAGGTATATAAGGAGGAGAGCAGGAAGTCTAACATTGTTTACTCCTCCTCAGGAGTCAAGAGTCTGCCTCCATTGTGCACACCAAAGTGGGAGGTAATGGAAGTAGAGGGAGGCCTTGCTGGCATGAAAATGTCAACACCAGATGTGGGACGTTAAAAAAACATTGTTTATTATAAACAGATGTTGAAAAACAAAGTGAAAAGGAATGGAGGTGGAGGCTGGAAGAGCAGACATGAAGAGTTTGGAGAAAGCCCCAGGACATAAAAGAAATGGCTGCCGTCAATGAGCACAGCAGCATCAACAGTTAGTTCTCTTTACCGAGGACCCCACAATTTCTACATGTCACACAGGCCTGGGGAAGGAAAATAACAAGAGTTTGGATTTTTTATCTGCAAAGAGTTATTTCTTGCTAGACCATACTTTTAAAGGGAGTGTCCTTAATCTGTGCAAGATGCCTGGATCCCTTTATTCTGCAAATCTTCCAAGATTAATCTAACTATACTTCTCTTCCAAGGATTCCCAAGTCAGCTCTGAGGCAGGCTTACTTGTAATCTTAACCATTAGAAACAGGTGGTCTTTGGGGTCCACTGAGAATTGAAGGTAGCAATAAAAGTAGTGATAATAGACTCTGGTGAAGGCCAGGACATACACAGCCGAAACAACAAACTGCAATTATCCTTTGAAATGGAAAACAGAATTTGTTCATATTTAAAATACTTTGCCCGCAGTTGAAAAAAGTGTCCAGGAAATGCTTTTACCATGCTACTTCATAATAACTATTCTTTCCTGGGACTTGCTTTGCTGAAAATAATATCCTAAGACATATTACTTTTCAAGATATGTGATTCTTTTAAAAATTATTTATGACCATACTTCTCTTTTTATGTGTATGCCATAAGTCTTACTTTTGGTTGGCGGAATCACAGAATTCCTCCTTATCATTAATTGAAAAGAGGACTGTAGTGAGAGACAAAGATGATGTTATGTGGACACAGAAGGTACTATAAACTTAGTGAGTTTGGCAACTTACAAAATAAAAAAAAACAAGTCTCCCCAACCAGTGATTTATAATTACATGTAGGAAATAGTATGTAAGTTGAAACAAACCAAACTCTCTTTCAGAATATCACTTGTAATGAAAACCAAGCAAAGCCACCTAGCTCCATATTTGGCAGGCATGTATGGGGTAGTCTAAAGGGCTTGCTGCCTACTGTTATATTTATATATATTTATATATATGTTAAATATAATATATTTAACAGTCAGTTAAATATATTATAGCCAAGGACAAATGGAAAAGTTTTTTGTCCTTTAATTTATCTATAATTATCAGGATTTAATTTGTGTGCAGTCTGTCACCTTGGGAATTAGCTAATTTGTAGCAGATTGTATCAGAAAGCATTTTGGCACCCTTACACATTGGCCATTTCCTTCCTGATCTCGATTACCCACCTTTGTTATCTTGCACAGTTTTTTTTTTGCACACAGTTTTCTTCTCTATAAAGATAGCACAACAGAAAGTAGTCCAGAAGCAATGGGGAGAAGGTGTAAAAGAGAGGAAAGAGGACTATCATTGACATTGGGTGTGACTGAAGTGCTTTCTGGAACTAGGTGAAAATAAACAGGTATATAAGCAATGTAGATGGTTTGCTCTTTATTTTCTTCCTATGTGAATTTAAGAGGTGGGTATATGGCTCAGTAGTAATGCATTCACCTCATATATGTTTGGTTCTGGGTTCAGAGCTTGGCAACACACACACACACACACACACACACACAGATAGCCTCTGAAACTAAATGAAAATGGAAAGGGAGCAGAGGTGAAGATTCCAAGGGTGGCTGTACTTTATTTTTCTGTTTGCTCTTGGACATTTGTGCAGCTGCTTTTTTATTTTCTGTCTTTGCCTTACCTTCCTGACCGATCCATTCGCGCCCCCCCCCCCCGCCTTCTCTGCTGCTATTGCTCCTTTGGCTCTTAACCATCAACATCAAGCTATTCTCATCTGTCATCCTTACTCCTGGATATATGCCTTTCCTTTTCTCTGTTATCAAATGTATCTAGCGCCTGTTATCAAGTCAACATCTTATGACAACAAATTAATAAATAAAAGCAGTCACCCACACTCAGAGACAAAAATGTGGCAAAGCCGCTAAACCCTCTCCACACCTTGTATTAATGTGTATTCATTAATTTTCTTGCAGAAAGAATTTTTTAGCAAAAAGAGACTATGATTTGGATTGCATCTCAACTTTCTTCTTGAATGTGAGTCTGGGACTAACAATAACACTAAGCCATACTAACAACAATGACAATGTCTACTCAAGCCACACCTAATGACCTTAACAATAGAAGCTTTTTCAGATACCTGTGATGAATGAGTTGGTGTTGCTAACTTCTGCATGGAGTGTTACTACCTCAGTGGGAGAGTGATTATTGTGACTGGAGAGGAGCTGTAAAGCTGTAGTTTTTTAAATCATAAATAAAGGGTAACTCAGGTATGAGAATTGCTTTGAAAAAAGAGCATGCTTCCTGTCCTTAGAGCAGATGCATTAAATCAAGAAACCTAATTCCTGAAAATCCTTTGCTACCATTTCTGGTAGTTACTTCTTATGTGGAGGTATAATTACATTCCCATTAGCTTTTGCCCAGATAATCAAAAGAAAGATGGAAACTTTTCTTGCCGTAAAAATTTCACTTGGAAGAGTCTTAACTCTTTAAAGCCAAGCAGTAGAGAAGAATAGGGAGTTTATTATTTTTAACCCAAACACACAAAACACATTTTTTTCTGATAAAAAATAGCTTAGAAAATGAGAGGGGAAAATCTTGATTCACTTTCTCATAACACCAGAAAATAAACAGAAAAGTGACCTAATTATTCTTTTCAGAGTACTACATTTGTCAATCACTAATTAAATCCAGTCAAGCTCAAAACAGAAGCGTTGTATGATAATATGCATTTACTTACTTTTTTGGGTGTCTCTGGCCAGAAGTGCTTGCTGCCCCAAAACAGGACAATTAAAGTTATGGCCAGGATACCAAACAGCAATCCACAAATCTTAAGTGATTTACATATCTTCTTGGATTTAAAAGTGTCTGCCTAAGCAAAGAACAGAAAGAATAAAGCAATATACAATAGCTCTTAAAATAGCAAGTCATACTTCAAAGTCACCTTTGATTTTACTTTCTAATGTTCACATTGCAATACAATAAATCTGCTCGAAAGGGAAAAATATGAATCAACTTACATTTAGAATGTGACAGTCCTCACAGTTCTCTGGAGGATTCTTTGCCATGGTCTCTCAGCACACAGTACTCTTTCCCTGCTTTGAGAGGACTGAGACCACTGCTGAGGTGGAGTTGCAAGTGAGTCGTCTAACAGATGCCAGAGGAGAAGCTGAATTTATATTGCTCAAATATGTCATACCAGAGCCCGAGGGAGCCCAGGGGGCTCCTGTGCTGTGATTTGTTACATAGATATACCCATATATGTATATAACTTCTGTGCACAGAATTTCATTCAGAATGGCAAAGACAGAAGGTTATAATGAAAACTATTGTCCTGGGGTTGGTTTGGAAGGGGACCAAGCCTGGGACATGTTGAAATGATTTTTCACTACAAACTTAAACTTTCAGTTGCAGCACATGCTTCACACTCCAGAAATAAGCAAATAAAATAAAAAAGAGAATAAAGTTCTAATTTCAATTCCATTAGATTTAAAAACTATTTATTGCAGGAATAGTAATTATTAGGCATTTTGCTTGGTATTGGAGACTCAGAAATAAACAAGACATCTCAATCTATTAAAAATCCTTGAAATCAATGTGTCCCTAAGTGATTAGAATTAAGCAGAATAAAAAATGAGCTAATATTAAGCATCTCTCTGGGATATTTACTTTTGTAGATTCTCTTCTTCAGTCTGTTCCTCGATGTTGATAGTTCTTGATTATGTCCTTGATGCCATCACTTCTTAAATGATAGCAGTCATTCCCAGATGAGGAGATAGTTCAAAGGTTGGAGCACATCTTGTATAAGCGAGGCTCTGTATTTTTTTACTTTTTAAAAAACTGAATCACCATGATATAGAGCATTACCAAGTTGCTCATGATTGAGTTTCAGTCATATAATGCTCTAACACCCATCCCTCCACCAGTGTAATTTCCCAGCACCAATGTCTCCGGTTTCCCTTCCACCCTCCCAAATCCCACCCCCACCCCAGCCTGCCCCTATGGCAGACACCTCTCTTCTCTCTCTCTCTCTCTTTCTCTCTCTCATTTTAGGCGGTATGGTTTGCAATACAGATGCTGGAAGGATACCATGTATATCCCTTTACCTACTTTCAACACTCAGTTCTTGTGCAGAGCGATAATTTCCAACTATTGTTGGCATACTCACCTGCCTCTATCTTAATTAGCCCTCACTTCCCAAAACTTGTAGTAATTTCCAACCATCAAGTATTCCTCCTGTAGGCCATGTATTCGATCCCCAGCACGATGGAGCTCTTTGAGCATCATCAGATATTACCTTAGGGACACTTGGAACTAGAACTGAAGCATCAACATAATTGTTGTTTACCAGGCCAAGCATCAAACTCTCAGGCCTGCACTATCAGGCAGAGTATTGCCAGGAGTGGCTTCTGAGTCTGGAGCACCACTGAGGAGAACCCTATTAAAGTCAATTATATAGAGATATTTCCAAATCTATAACTCGATTCCATCACTTGAATTTAAGTCATTTGAATATCTCTATCTGGATGTACCTTGAGAATCTCAAACTCACCATAACAAATTATTTTTTCAACACCCCCATTTCCTTAACCTACTTTCTTGTCCATATTCCTAGTCCTGATTGGTGGGTCTAGCCATTTGCTAGAACTGCCATAGCAAAAATGACAGACTAGGTGACATAAACAATAGAAATTTATATCTTCACTGCTCTGGAAGCTAGAAGTCTAGATTAAGAAGTCAGTGGGGTTGTTTTCTTCTGAGTACTTTCTCTTTGCTCTGTAGGTGACCATCTTCATATACCCTTGGAATTTTCCCTCCATTTGTGGCTGTGTCCTAATTGATTCTTTTTGGAGGGCTCCCAAACAGTGCTCAGAGAACCTGTGGTTACTCCCAGCAATACTTGGTCACCCAGGCTAAACAGCTTAATACGAGAGCTTGAGGATGTGGTGATGCTTGAGTCCTGCAGTGATACGAGCAATCGGGGCCACACTGGTAGAGCTCAGGGGGTTCCAGGGCTATACCTAGTACTGTTCAGAGACCATAGATTTCCAGGGGTCTGATTGATGCACAGCATATGTCCCAGACCCCTGTGCCATCTTCTGGCCCTAATATCCCTTTCTTATAAGAACACAATCATATTGGATGATAGCCCAAATGTGTGACTTTATTTTCCTTAACTACCCTTAATGGAGAGGGTGGGATATGGGAATATTGGTGGAGGGAAGTTGATAATATTGGTGGGATTGATGCTGCAATATTGTATGTCTAAAACTCAACTATGGATCACGAATCACAAATCACGAAATCCCGTTGATTGTCGAGTTGCTCAAGTGGTCTCAGTAGCCTCTCCATTCGTCCTATCCCTGAGATTTTAGAAGCCTCTCTCTACTCGGCCTTCCCAACAATGCCGCATTGGAGGCTCTTTCAGGGTCAAGGGAATGAGACTCAGCTGATTACTGGCTTTGGCAAATGAATACACCATGGGAAGCTTGTGAGGCTGTCCCATGTGGGCAGGAAGCTCTCAGTAGCTTGCTAGTTTCTCCCAGAGGGAAAAGCAGGTTATAAGATATCACTTCTGGGAGCTTGCTTTTAAGTCTCTGTATGTTGGCCGTTGATAAGATTACACACACCTGGGTTCCTCTGCCGGTACCTTCATGTGTGAGACTTGTCCAAACGTGTGGAGAGGGGCCTTGAGCATGACTGTGGCTAGGTTCCGGTGGTCTTCGGCTGCCAGGAGCTCTGCTTGGGGCGGGGAGGGAAGCTGGAGCCCATCCCCTCCGAGGGGCCCCGGGGAAGACAGCCAGGCATGCGGGCAAGAGACTCTCTGCCAACTATGGATAACTTTGTAAATCATGGTGCTTTAATAAAAAAGAAAAAATACATCAAAATTTTATTTTTGGCACTGTGGTTTACAAAACCCTTAGACCACAGTGAAAGTACAGCAGGTAGGACACTTGTCTTGCATGTAGCTAACATGGGTTTGATTCATTGCACCCCATATGTCCCCTCCAAGCCCTGCTGGGAATGATCCATGAACACAGAGCCAGGAATCTACCATGAACACTGCTGACAGTGGCCCCTCCAAATAAACGTAAGGTTTTCATGCCTAAAACATCCCAACATTACACACTCCACCAAAGTGTCCCCTTCCCTCCACCACTGTCCCAGTGTCTCCTTCCCCAGTCTTCCCCATGGCAAAATAAGCTTCCTACTAAAGAAAAGATCTCAATTTTTTGCTTTGTTATGTTTTTATATCTCTCATATGATAGAGATAATCCTGGATCTGTCCCTCTCCTTCTAACTTCATTTATTGTGATACTCTCTAGATCCATCCATGTAGTAGTAGCACTGTAGCACCGTAGAACTGTGGTCCCATTGTTCATCGATTTGCTCGAGCAGGCACCATTAATGCCTGCAATGTCACAGTAATGTCTGCATTGTGAGACTTGTTGTTACTGCTTTTGGTGTATCAAATATGCCACGGGCAGCTTGCCAGGTTCTGCCATGCAGGTGGGGTACTCTTGGTAGCTTGCTGAACTCTCTGACAGGAACGGAAGAACCGAACCTGGGTTGGCCTTGTGCAAGGCAAATGCCCTATCCGCTTTGCTATCGCTCCAGTCCCATGTAGTAGTAAATTTTGTAATTTTATTTTTTGTTAAAACCAAGTAATATTTCATTTTATATATATACAATACTATATTACTTTCTTTCCATCTCTCTCTCTCTTTCTTTTTCTTTTTTGCTTTTTGAGTCACACCTGGCGATGCACAGAGGTCACTCCTGGCTCGAACTCAGGAATTACCGCTGGTGGTGCTCAGGGGACCATAAGGGATGCTGGGAATTGAACCCACGTCGGCCGCATGCAAGGCAAACGCCCTACCCGCTGTGCTATCTCTCCAGTTTCTTTTTCTTCCTTCCTTCCTTCCTTCCTTCCTTCCTTCCTTCCTTCCTTCCTTCCTTCCTTCCTTCCTTCCTTCCTTCCTTCCTTCCTTCCTTCCTTCCTTCCTTCCTTCCTTCCTTCCTTCCTTTCTTTCTTTCTTTCTTTCTTTCTTTCTTTCTTTCTTTCTTTCTTTCTTTCTTTCTTTCTTTTCTTTCTTTCTTGTTTTTGGGCTACACTCAGTGGTGCCCAGGACTTACACTGAAGGATAAATTCTGGTATGCTCAGGGGACCACATGGGATGCTGGGGATCAAACCCAGGTCGGACATATAAAGGCAAGCAATCTATCCATTATACTATTGCTCTGGCCCTATACCATAGTTTTTTTGTTTTTTTCTTCTTATTTTTTAAAATTTTATTGAATCACTGTGAGATAGTTATAAGCTTTAATGTTTGGGTTACAATCACACAATGATCAAACACCTATCCCTCCACCAATGCACATTCCTCAATATCCCCGGTATACTCCCCCTTTCCCACCCTCCCCCTGCCTCCATGGCAGACAATATTCCCCACGCTCTCTCTACTTTTGGGCATTATGTCTTGCAACACAGTCACTGAGAGGTCATCATGTTTGGTTCACTATCTACTTTCGGCACACATCTCCCATCCCAACTGATTCCTCCAGCCATCATTTTCTTAGTTATCCCTTCTCTATTTCATCTGCCTTCTCCCCTCCACTCATGAAGCAGTCTTCCAGCTATGGGGCAATCCTCCTGGCCCTTGTATCTACTGTCTTTGGGTGTCAACTCATGTGATGTTATTCTATATACCACAAATGAGTGCAGTTCTTCTATGACATAATCCCTCTCTTTCTGACTCATTTCACTTAGCATGATACTCTCCATGTCTATCCATTTATAAGCAAATTTCATGACTTCATCTCTCCTAACAGCTGCATAGTATTCCATTGTGTAGATGTACCAAAGTTTCTTTAACCAGTCATCTGTTCTAGGGCACTTGCCTTACCATAGTTTCTTTGTCCAGTCATCTCTTCTTGAACTTTGGCTATTGAAAATAGTGCTGCAGTGAACATAGGAGTGCAAATTTGCTTTCTGAATAAAGATTTTTGGCTCTTGGGTAGATGTCAAGAAGTGGAATTGTTGGGCCATATGGAAGCTCAGTTTCTAACTTTCTGAGAAGTGTTCATATTGTTTTTGAAAAAAGACTGAACCAGTCAGCATTCCCACCAGCAGGGAATGAGAAACTTTTTTCCCTCATGTCCATGGCAATACTAGTTGTTTTGTTCTTAGTAATATGTGTCAGTATCTCTGGTGTGATATTATTTTTCATTGTTTTCAATTGCATTTCTCTGATGATAAGTAATGTAGAGCATTTTTTTAGTATATCTGTTGGCCCTCTGTATGTTTTTTATTTGTTTTTTTTTGTGTTTTTTTTTTCTTTTTGGGTCACACCTGGCGATGCTCAGGGGTTACTCCTGGCTCTGCACTCAGGAATCACCACTGGCGGTGCTCAGGAGACCATATGGGATGCTGGGAATCAAACCTGGGTCCGCCGTGTGCAATGCAAACGCCCTACCCACTGTGTTATTGCTCCAGCCCCTCTGTATGTCCTTTATGAGGAAGTTTCTGTTCATCTCTTCCCCCCACTTTTTGATGAAGTTGTTTTTATTTCCTTTGTAAAGTTATATCAGTGCTTACACATCCTGGATATCAACACTTTATCAGATTAGTGCTAGAAAATTATTCCCCCAGTTTGTGGGGCATCTTATGCTGATCATTGTTTTATTTGTGGCACAGAAGCTGTCTCTTTAAGAACCCCACTTCCAAATATGATCACATACTGAGACAATAGAGATTAGGGCTTCAACATATGACCTTGCGAGCATATTTATTCAATAACCATAGAATCATCAGTCACCCAGTCTCCAGTAGCAGAAAGTGAGGCTTGTGCTAAATTCCTGCTTTTCATTTACCAGAAGTAATCAATTCTAAAGTCTCTCTCTCTCTCTCTCTCTCTCTCTCTCTCTCTCTCTCTCTCTTTGCTTTTTGATTCACACCCAGTGATACACAGGGGTTACTCCTGGCTGATGCACTTAGGAACTACTCCTGATGGTGCTCAGCGGAACATATGTGATGCTAGAAATCAAACCCGGGTCAGTCAAGTGCAAGGCAAACACCCTACCCACTATACTATCGCTCCAGCCCCATGATCACTGCATATTTATGTTAAGTTGTCACTCTCTTTGGTAAATCTCAAATTTATTTACTTAATCCAGTCTATTCTCTTAGAACTCTAGATCTCCTTGTAGAACTAACCTACTGGAAATCTCCACTTGGATATTTTGCAGGAACTTGAAATGCCATATGTGATTTACTGAATTAATTTTCATGTCTTCCAAACACATTGTATGTTACTTTCCTCAAAAATGACACAATGGTCGATCTCTAACTAGAAGCCTCCAAAATGTTCCTCCATTTCTTTCTCCTATGTCTACTATTACTAATCAATAATTAATTCTAGGCATTTGTCTTCTGATTTATTGCACCAATCCTACTCTGCATCTTAGGTTGCCACTGTCTTAATTGACCTTCTCATAGTTACTCTTATTGTTGCCCCATATGTTTCCTTGAAGATGATCTTTGTGAAACTCAAATCAGAATAATCTCCCTCTTTCTTGAAAAAACTTCTGTGTCTTTTCACTGTCTGTCAAATGACAGCTTCTTATGGCTTATGAATTTCATTGGAATTTGATGATATGGGTCTTGCTTTTCTCTCTTTTTAAAAAAATCTTAATTTATTTTAATGTAGCCACAATTGTTAATACAATCTTTTTTTTTGCTTTTTGGGTCACACCCGGCAATGCTCAGGGGTTACTCCTGGCTCTGCACTCAGGAGTTACCCCTGGTGGTACTCAGGGGACCATATGGGATGCTGGGAATCAAACCCGGGTCAGCCGCATGCAAGGCAAACGCCCTACCCGCCATGCTATCGCTCCAGCCCCACAATTGTTAATACAATTCTAAAGCTGAAATTGATTAGATAACAAAGCTCCAATACTAAGATCAATAAGTATTAAAAACAATTTTATGTGAATATTATCATATATTCTCACTGGGTTAAGTTTTATCTAAGAATTTATTAAGCTGTTTGTGACTAGTTGAGAAATCTTTGCTATTGTTTTTGTTTTTTGACTTGGCTGCTATGTTACTTTATCATCTAATTTGGTGTGCTCCTATTAGAAATTAGGAGGTCCAGAGACTTCAGAATTCATGGTCTGGGTCAATGAGTTGAAATGGCAGCAGCTGTAGGAGGTGGGTGAGGCTGTGGGGCTTCTAAAAGTATGAGGTGAGATTACAGGGGGAAGCTACCCACCTAGACCCTGAGAAACACCAGAGTTCTCAGCCTTAGCACCAGGGTACCTGACATTATTCTCAGTTTGACATCTCTGCAGAGAACATTTGTGAAATGGTGGAGGTGAGCCCTTGGTGTGGCTGCAATGATGGAGCGTAAGTGTAGCTGCCAGGGCTTCAGTTGGGCAGATACTAAGCCCATCTGCCTTCCAAGGGTGCCCCAGAGTTTTCAGCTGACGGTACTGGTGTTTCCATAAATTTTTGCTCCTTTGTGTGCATTGCCTGGGAGATTGGTTGGGACTCAGTAGGAGTAGGTGAGTGAACATGGCGGTGGCTGTGGGAAGTCTTCTGGCTTATCTCTTGAGCCTTGTTTTGTCACAATTTCCTCCATAGAGATGGAGCAAACAGGAAGTCTCAGCTTGGCAGGATCATGGAGTACGCACATATGACTTCATCTGAATCACAGTGTTTCAAATGAAGATAATTTTCTAATAGAGGCATGTTAATATATTAAATATAATTTAAATTAGGAAATATAATTAATGGCTATATTTGTTCTACAATTCTTTGGCAAAACATTAAAAATAAATGAATAAACTTAAGCTTACTATGTCTTCTTAATGTAACTCACACAATGCCTTCCTTATATTTTATGATTTTATGTTCTATCTATACACTCCATATTTTCACATATTTCACATAGTGTATACTCTTTATCTGGATACCAGTTCTTCACTTTGTCTACCTAGAAAATTGTTATTAAGGTTTGAGATTTCTGTCTAAAGAATAGTACTTCTTGAAAGTCTTTCTTGATCTCATCGCTAAGACTGCTTAGTTAACCACTCTTTTCAGTTTACTCCCTTTCATATCTTACTCATACTTCAAATGTTGCCCCTATTAAGCTATTATAATTCATGGGATTTCCCCCCTAAGAGACTTTGAGATACTTTAAACATGCTTACTTGTTAAAAGGATTGAATTAAAATAGAATTTAAGCTAATGTACCATGGAAGCATAGAGGGAAGAATGATTAATTTTGATTTAATCAAATTTAAATTTGAGAGCAGAGAACATGGCACAACTGACATGGAATTTCAGTAAATTTTTTTTATAAGGAAGGAATACTCATAGAGGCTGAATAGATATTTGCTAGTGGACATGACAAATGCAATTTTTTACTTTGTATAGCTCAGAATATAATTGGAGAGACAAATATTAAACTAATAGAAAGAATCTTTTAAATAAGTAAATATATGAAGTATTAAACATGTTAAGAAGGAAAAGTGCACACTCTACCATAAAATCATGTAATGTATATTGGAGGAAAGATGTCAGGGAAGTCCATGTTAAGGATATATTTCATAAACTTGGGACCTGAATAATGAATAGAAGTTAGTTGGAAAACCATAGGGAAAATGATTACTATAGGCAGAGGGAATAACACATGAAATATTCTTAAATAGAAAAGACATTATGCTCAAAACGTAAATGGAAAATCTGTCAGTAAAACAATGAAGAAGAAGGTTGTTTTAGATAAATCTAAAACTTATCTAAAGAAGAGGCAGACAAAATCCTTCATGGAACAAAGACCAAATAAGAAGTGAATTTTTTCTGATGCAATGGAGTCTCAGCATCAGCATTCAGGACTGGATACCCATTTCTGTCTTTCTGTTCTGTGATCCTTTGAGCACAACTTACATTTTCATGTTTCCAGGATGGTTGTTTCACTCACTGCCAGGAAGAAAAATAGGAGTGGGGAAAGGCGATGTGACATCTGAGTTTGTCTCTTTCTTGTGAGAAAGTATCTTTTTTCCCAGCACTATTATCATGTAGTTAATACCTTGAGTTATAGAGATAGCCTGCTTGCATTCAAATTATTCTGCTACTTCACTGTCACTGTCACTGTCATCCCATTGTTCGATTTGCCCAAGTGGGCTCCAGTAATGTCTTCATTTGTCCCTGTCACATGCTAGTGTAGCCCAATGGCATCTACTCACTTCAGGAACACAATAGCACGTTGTTGTTACTGTTCTTGGCGTATCAAATATGTCACGGGTAGCTTGCCAGGCTCTGCCATGTGGGAAAAATTGAAAATAAAGAGGTAGCTCTAGGAAAAATTGCGTCCTTCTCTTCCGGGAGCTTTGTTTTATAGTTTCTGGATCTTGGCCATTGGTGAGATTACATGGCCCTGGGGGGAGTTTGTGGGTGTGACTGACAAACTACTGGAAAACTAGGGATCTGGATGGAGGAGGCCCAGTCTCAATTGGAGCAGGCTTGGAGATCTTAGCCACGGGTCCCATATACCTGGGTTCCTCTGTTGGTTCCTTCAAGGGTGAGGCTCATCCAAACATATGGAGAGTGGCTTTGAGCATGGCTGTGGCTGGGTTCTGGAGGTTTTCGTCTGCCAGGATTCTGCTTGGGGTGGGGAGGGAAACTCAACCCGCCCCCCTCTGAGAGGCTCTGGTGAGGACAGCCTGGCGTGGGGGCAGGAGATTCTGTCCCCGCAGAATTAGATTTTAGATTCCTGAAATCCTTATTTTAGCAAAGCATAAAAGTACACATCTCAAGGGGGAAGATGCGGGCGACACATGTACTCAGGCACCGCATGTACTTGACCATGCGGGTGCAAGCAGCACATAGACTCGGGCAGCATATTCTGATACTTACAAGCTATAGAGTGGGGAAAACTATTTAATCTATGTCTCTCAGTTTTCTCAGATCTAGAATAAAGATTAAAAAGTGTTTTTACTTCATTGGGTAATTATGAAAAATAAAAGAATACTTATGAAATAATTAGTACAAAACTTATGGTGCACAGTAAATTACTGTAACTTTGAGGAAATGAGCTATCATTATGATATATGGCAACATGACTCATCCCGTCTCTTGATTTCTGTTAGGTACAGCATTAGTCTTTACTTCCTCATAGTTCATGGCATTTATATTCTACCTTCCACCTAGAATACTATACGTTTCATGATCTTGGTTCTGTTTTTTACATGAATTCAGTACTTACCATGTTAGTCCTTCTTTATTTCTGATAGTGTATTTATTCCTGAGTTTTAAATTTTGAAATATATCCTGACTATTTAGATTTAGGGGCATTGGCTTTCCAAGGAGTGTTCGGGAAGTCTGGAGGGGCCACTCACGGCAACACTCATGCAGCTGGGCTTTATGGTTCTGTGATCAGGCTTTGTAATGGACTGGTGCTTGGGCCCAGCAATGCTGGAGGCCACCAGGGACACACATGGTGGTACTGGACAAAAGGAAATGTGGAGCTAGGTTTCAAACTCAGATCCTAGTACATGAGAGACATGCATTCCAACCCTTTAATCTAGATTCCAGGCCCTTTTATCTTCCACCTTTTTTCTGATCCACCTTTCAAAAATTTTTAAAATTATTTTTAGAGCATTACAAAGCCATTCATGATTAAATTTCAGTCATACAGTATTCCAACACTATCCCTCCACCAGTGTACATGTGTACATTTCCCAGCATCAGTGTCCCCAGGGTCCCTCACATCATCCCCCACCTCCTACCCCGTGCCTGCCTCTGTGACAGGTGCTACTGTCTCTTTCTCTGCTTTTGGACATTGTGATCCACTTTTTTTTTAATTCATCCTTTTATCATCCACTTTTTTTTAAAAAAAGACACACTCAGAAGTGTTACATTGCCTGAATGTACACCTAAGAATATATGACTGTCAAAGAGCAAAACAGAAGGATATAAAATTTTTAGTGATATAAGGATAGTGAGAGGTAGTTGTGAGCATTTTGGTGGTAAGGTGCAGTCACTTTGCACAGCAATACCATAAACTTTAACACTCTTATAACCTAAGCCAAAATTAAAAAATAATTAACCACCAATTGGTTCCTTTTGGTGTTTGTCAATATTGCACCATTGTCTTTTGGCACAGTGAGTTCCACTGCTTTTGGGGGCGTTGTTTGTTTGGGCACCACACTCAGTTGTGCTCTGGGGCCTAGTGTTTGGGGTTACTCCTGACAGTGATTGAATGGCCATATGGTGACGAGATCATGGGCATCCTACATGCACAGCATGTGGACCAATGCTTTGGGCTATCTCCCATTAAAAATTTTAATTTTGCTTATTTGATTATTATTGTTATTATTATTATTATTATTATTATTTTGTTTCTTGAGTCACACCCGGAAGTGCTTAGGAACTAGTCCTTGCTCTGTGCTCAGGGATTACTCCTGGTAGGCCTGGGGGCACCATACTGAGTGCCTGAGATTGAATCTGGATTTACTGTGTGCAATACAAGTGCCCTACCAGCTTTACTATTTCTCCAGACTCCATCTACACTTTTCTTTAAGCCAGGTTCTCTCCATTCACATTTTGCCAAGCAGGATTTTAGTCTAGATATTCCAGCATTAGAAGTCATATGATGGACATGGAGTTGCTGACGAATTGAATTGAAACAGAGTGACCAGGAAAATGACAGGAAAACTCTGAGGGGTCACACAAGCCACAAATCAAGTGCATTTGCTAAAGAAGGCAGTAGTGAACTGTCATAAGCTTCTGTACCATAAAAACACTGTGAGAAATGGGTGAGAGGAAATGTGGAAGAGCTGTCTGGATTATAAGAACAAGTTGAATAATGTCATATTAGTGTAGAAGTATGTGCTTGTAGTATAGGAGTATTGAGTCGTCCATTGGGAGAAAAAAAGGTGATGAATGGGAGGGAAAAAATGGTGTCAGATCAAGTCAGACTGATTGCTCTTTTCTCAGACTGCCTTGTTTTAAATCACTTTTACCTCTGTACCTAGCTCTTTATCTGAATTAAAAAGAAACCTCTAAGTTTGGAGGAACATCTCAAAGGGCTGTTTTGCATACCGTAGGCCTGAGTTTGATTCCTGGAATAGTATGATCCCCTGAGAAGCATGAATAGTGACTCCCAAGCACTTAGAGTACCCTCTCACCATAGCTAAGTATGGCTCCCAAACTAACAGAATCTCTTACTTGCCTTTCACTCTCTCCTTTAATGCCTTTTGCATTTATCTATGATACCTTTGGATACCTTTGGAATACAAGAAATTTGACTTTCAGTAGTGTTTGTACATGAATTAGTTAATGAATTCAATAAGCATTGAATATCAATTGAAATTATCAGTGTCATAAGGATAGTGTAGTCAGGGTGATGTACAAGATGTAAATGAATGTTTACAATTCAGTGTGTGGTAAATACAGTCGTAGGTAGTACAGGGTGTTTGAGAATTCAGAGGGAGTTACCTAACCCAGCATTGCAAGCTTATAAGGAAGATGCTAGATACTTCAGGTAGTCTTCTAAGAGTATGTTATGATAAAATTGAAGTTTAGAAGATGAACAACCAGAGGAAGACAGAGACTCTGTCCCAAGAAAAGGGAAATCATGAACAAAACCTTGAAAAGTGAATGAGAAAGGGATGTTCAATCAACTGAAAATTTTTTTAGACCTGGACATGCTCCTGTGGTGATGTCAGCAGGGCTGCATCTGTGGTTGAATCATAGAGACAGTATTTTTTAAAAGTTTTTTTATTTATTGAATCACCATGAGATATAAAGCTACAAAGTTGTTCATGATTGACTTTCAGTCATACATTGTTCGAGTACCCATCCCTTCCTTCACCAGTGTCCACTTCCCTTCACCAATGTCCTCTCAACTGAAAGAATTTTAGTGTGAAAGGAGAGTTAACATTTTTCTATTACAAATATATATATATTTATGCATGAATCATCTATCAAAAGTTGCAAGTAGTTCTTCCTTATATTTTTCTTGCTTCTCATGATTTTTGGGTATTCTTGGCATTACTTGGCATAAAGCTGTGTCATTCCAAATCTAGATAGTGTCTTCACATTTTATCTGTTTACTCCTTTGTGTATCTCCAAATATACCTTTTCTTATAAGGATGTCAGTCACTGGATTTAAGATGAAAAGAATTGCATCTTATTTAAAATATATTTCTATCAGCTATTCATCTCTGAACTGATTGTTAATATTCCTGGCCAGACTCTATTTTCAAAATCTGACTTTTTAAATGAGATGTTATTCACATATTATAAAAAGCAGTGTTTGAGGTATGCAATTCAGTGGTTTTTAATATATTCAAAAAGCAATAAAGCCATCATGAAATCTAATTCCAGAATATTTTAATTACCCCCCACCAAAGAAGCACTCTATTCATTACCACTCACTACTTATTCCTCAGTATTTGCCAAACACTAAACTATGTTTTGTTTCTGTGGCTTGAGCTGGAAGAGGTTTTCTTATATATTATTCTTATATATTTGGATATAAATTCCTTGAGAAGCTTATGATTTGAAAATATTTTCTGCCATTTTATGGTTGGTGTGATTATTCCCTGTTTGTTCATTTTTAGGGGGAGTTTACACTTGGCAAGTCACATGGGCTACTACCAGCTTGCTGCTTTGGATTGCTTCTATCAGTGATTGGGGATAAAACGTGGGCCTTGTACATGCAAAACATGTACTATATCCTACTGAGTTATTGCTTCTGCCTTAGCCTTATTATTATTACTTATTACTTTTGGTGTCATATCTAAGATATCCAATTTCAAGGTCATGAATATTATCTGTTATATTCTAAATGTTTGAAATATTTAGACTTATAATTTAAGTCTTTGATGCATTTTGAGTTAGGTTTTGTATTTGATGTGATATTGGGATTCAAATTTATTTTCTTTGCATGTGTATAACATTTTCATCTTCAATCAAGATTACTCTCTCCATCTAGGTTTTCACTCAGGTTTAAAGAAGCAGTAAATGTTAACTTGAAGATATATATATGCACAACTATGTTAATCTCTGCACTTAGTACAATAGTCAAGATAGAGTAGCAACCCAAATGACCAACTACAGATAAATGGAGAAACAAGTTGTAATATACAATCATGCCTCATAAAATCAAGTACCTCGAATTCAGTTTAACTAAAGAGGTAAAAGACCTATACAAAGAAAACTACAAAATACTACTTCAGGAGATAAAGAGGACACGAGAAAATGGAAACACATCCCTTGCTCTTCGATCAATTGGACTAACATTGGTCAAAATAGTAATACACCCAAAAGAATTATACAGATTCAGTGTGGTTCATATAAGGATAACCATGACATTTTTTCAAAGAAATAGGTCAAACACTCTTGAAATTCCTGCAGAACAATAAACCCCTACAAATAGCTAAAGCAATCCTTGGGAAAAAGAAGAAGATTGGAAGCATCACCTCCTCCAACTTCAAATTGTGCTACAAAGTGATAGCAATTTAAAAAGCATGGTTTTGGAACAGAGACAAACCCACCAACTAGTGGAATAGAGCTGACTACCTTGACACCAACCCTAAAATATATGATCACTCAATCTTTGATAAAGGAGCAAGCAATATGACGTGGAGAAAGAAAAGCCTCTTCAACAAGTGGTGTTGGGAAAACTGAGAAGCTAGATACAAAAAATTAACTCAATCTCTCTAATGCCAGGCACAAAAGTCAGATTTAGAAAAGGATTGAAGACCTTAATATCAGTCTTGAATATATAAGGTACCTGGAGAAAAATGTGGGCAGAACCCTCCATGACATTGAAACTATAGGCAATTTCAAAATGAAACACTACTGGCCAAGCAAGTGGAAGCAGAGATAAACAAATGGGACTACATTAAACTAAGAAGACTCTGTGCCTCAAAAGAAAAAAAATTAACAAGATAAAATACAGTTCACAGAATGGGAAAAATTATTTACCCGATACCCATCTAATAAAGGGTTAATATCCAAAATATATAAGGCACTAGTAGAATTCTAAAAGAAAAAACCTCAACTCCCATCAAAAAATCAGGAGAAGTAATGAACAGAGACTTTTTCACAGAAGAAATACAAATGGCCAAAAGACATATGAAAAATGCTCTACATCACTAATCATCAGGGAGATGCAATTAAAAACAACAAATGAGATAACATCTCACATCACAGAGACTTGTGGCACACATCAAAAAGAACAAAAGCAGTCAGTGCTGGCGTAGATAGGGGAGAATGGGACTCCACTTCTCTCCTTCATTGTGGGAATGATGACTGACCCAACCTTATTGAAGTACAATATGGTCATTCCTCAAAAAGCTAGAAATTGAGCTTCCATACGACCCAGTAATAACACTTCTGGAAATATACTTCTGGGAGCCCAAAACACACAGTAGAATTGCCATCTGACTGTGTATGTCTATTGCAGTACTACTAATAAGAGCCAGAATCTGGAAACAACTCAAGTGCCAGAAAATAGATGACTAGTTAACTATGGTAGATTTACACAGTGGAATAGTATGCAGCTGTTAAGAAAAATAAAGTCATGAAAGTTGCTTATAAATGGATGAGATGGAGAGTATCATGCTGAATGAAATGAGTCAGAAGGAGAGGAGCAGGTACAGAATGATTGTACTCATGATAAAACATATTATGAAATTAATACCCAAGGACAGTAGAAACAAGGGCCAGCAGGATTGGTTCACTGCTGGAAGCCTGTTTCAAGTGCGTGGGGAAATGCCAGTTGGGATAGAGAAGGGATTACTATGACAAAGATAGTTGGAAATGATCACTTTGTATAAGAACTGTGTACAGCAAGTAGGTAAAGGAAAAAACATTATAATGTCTTTAGTATCTGTATTGCACACAATGATGTCCAAAAGGAGAGACAGAGAGAGAGAGAGGGAAAGAGAAAAGAAAAGTGCCTGCCATAGAGACAGGCTTGTGAGGAGTAGTGGCAGGAGGGAAACTGAAGTCATTGGTGATAGGAAATGTACACTGGTGGAGGGATGGATGTTGAAACATTGTATGACTGAAACTCCATCATGAACAGTCTTAGTGAACAGTCTTGTAACAGTGTATCTCAAGGTGATTAAATTAAAAAAAAACAAGACTGTGAGATCCCACTGCATATATATGTATATAACTTAGAATACCAAAAAATGTTGTGATACACACACAATGGAATACTATGAAGCTCTCAGAAATAACAAAGCCATGCAATTTGCAGCAATATAGATAGAAGTAGAGGAGATCAGTATTAATGAAAGTGAAATATACAGAATGGCCTGTCTCATATGTGGGTCTTAGAGATACACAGCAATATAGCAACAAAGATCCAAAGGCAGCATAATGGGGAAAACTGATCCATACAATTGAGTTGGGGAGTTGATGGGGGGGGTTGATATTCTTCCACAGCACAATGATGATGTTTCTGTGATGTTGGATTTATGTCCATGTTGAACCATAATTAATAGTATCATAAAATAAATGAAAATTTAATAAAATAATGAAGGATTTATTTATTCTTTTCTTTATTTTTATTTTATAATGTTGTTAACAATAACTTATAACATTCAATATTCTAACACCAAACCCACCACTATTACATCTTCCCACCACCATTATTTCAAATTTTCCTACCACTACCTAAGTCTGCCCCAAAGGCAAATCCTAGATAATTTATTTTGTATTGCTTGTAAAGAGTAATCCGCTAAAATGATCCAAAAAGATTTCCTTAGAGGAAAGTCTATAAAGATTATTGTATCTCACCTTGGAGCCAGTAAGCCCTTGTATAGGAGATTACTAACATGTTGTTACATGTTGAGCCTTGTGTGCTAATATTTTTATATTTATATTTTATATTTTTGATTGAGATCAGTTGCATTCTACTTTACACCCCACCAAATTTGGTGTGCTGCTCCTGGTAAATCAGTGGCACAGAGTATGAAATATACTGCAGGAATTCAAAAATATTAAATAAGGTGGCACAACTGGATTTAACCTTTAAACTCGGTGGTGGCTTTGGGGTCTGGAGGCATCTCTGCAGGTTGTTGATGTCTTCTGAGATTTATTTGTGAGTCTCTCTGGATCATGGCCAATTAATGGGCTTATATTGCACTAGAGGCAGTTTGTAGTCATGACTACCAGGCTCCTGGAGGAACAGGGGAATGGGGGGAGATTGCCCATTCCCAACTCTATGAGAACCTGGAGATTTCAGACACAAAAGCTCACATACCTAAGTTTTTCAGCAGATTAATTCTCATGTGTGAGGGGCTCATCTGGAGCCTGAGGAGATTAGCAATGAGGATGGAATCAATTGGATTCTGGAGGTTTTCCACTGCCAGGACTCTGTTGGGATGGGAGGTGGGACTCCTTGGCCCCCTCCATGGTGCCCCAGATGAACTCAGCCTGACGCAGAGTGTGAAGGCCTCTCTCAAGGATTTTTTAAAGAAAGAGAACAGCTATTAATCCATTTTGATCTGACTTTTGTGCATGGTGTCAGGTTGAGATCTAAGCCCATTCTTTTGCATGTGGTTGTCCAGTTGTGCCAGCACCATTTGTTAAAGAGGCTTTCTTGCTCCACTTCACATTTCTTGCTCCCTTATCAAAGATTATTTGGTCATACATTTGGGGTTGTGTGTAGGGATATTCCACCCTGTTCCACTGGTCTGGGGTGGGGGGGAGATGGGATTGGTGGGTGGGAGGGATACTGGGTTTATTGGTGGTGGAGAATGGGCACTGGTGGAGGGATGTGTTTGCGAACATTGTATGAGGGAAAAACAAGCTTGAAAATGTGTGAATCTGTATCTGTACCCTCATGGTGATTCACTAATTAAAGAATAAAATAAATTAAAAAATAATTTTTAAAAAAGAGAACAGCTAAAGGAATTTATTGTGACTAAATTGATTTGACAAGATATACTAAAGGATCTGCTATGAAAGGCAAAGCAATCCCATCCAGAAGGGGTAAAATACATAAAAAACAAAAATGGGTCCACAAAGAGATAGTACAGTGGCAAGACACTTTCCTTGCATGCAGACAATCCTGGTTAGTTCCTTGATTCCCAGGACAGCATATGGTCCTCCAACCATTTCCAGGGATCTTACCTGAGCACAAAGCCAGTAATAATCCCTGACTACCAGTAGGTATAGCCACCCCATAAAACTGGTGGGAAAGGAGAATAATAAAGGGGTATTACAGAATAAACTCAAGCTGTACTTATTTAAATTAAAAATGAGAAAAAAAGTTTAGAAGTTAAGATATATGCTACAAGGTAACATCAAGAAATATGTACTGAAAAGAATCAAAACAGATGAGGCAAATGGAACATAACTATGCAGTAGATGGATATCCAAGCACAAATAGAGAAATAACAGAAGGTTAAAGAAACTGAAATAAACTACAAAATTAACCAAATACACATAGAAGATGGCAACAAATTCCTTTATATCAATGATTTATCTAATATCAGTGACCTAAACTCATCAATTTAAACGTACACTGTGGACAGTTGGACTGCAAACAAACCCAAACTTTTTTTTTATTTTTAATTAGTGAATCACCGTGAGGGTACAGTTACAGATTTATACATTTTTGTGCTCATGTTTCCCCCTTACAAAGTTCGAGAACCGATCCCTTCACCAGTGCCCATTCTCCACCACCAGTAAACCCAGCATCCCTCCCACCCTCCCCAGTCCCGTCTTCCCCCACCCCAAACTACCACTATGGCAGGGTATTCCCTTTCGTTCTCTCTCTCTGATTAGGTGTTGTGGTTTGCAATAAAGGTGTTGAGCGGCCATTGTGTTTAGTCTCTAGTCTACATTCGGCATGCATCACCCCTCCCCCGAATGACCTCCGACCACATTTTACTTGACAAACCCAAACTTTTATTCTTACTAGAGAAGTACCTAAACTGCAAGGATAAACACAGATTTTGTTTTTATTTTATGTATTTTGGTTAATATTTTGTGTAGACAGAAGATATAACTGTTGATGTAATTCTAGAATTAAAATTGATTAGATAAAAATTTCAATATTAAAATCAATAAGTATAAAAATCATTTTTTTGGTGAAAATTGTTATACCTCATCATTGTATCAAGTCCTTCTCTAATAATTTATTATGCTGTTTGTTGCTAGTTGAGCCATATGGATTATTGTTTTTTTTTAGTTTAATTGGCTCAAAAGTAATATGTTACTTTTCCATCTAATTTTGTGTGCACTCTCTGTGATCTCAGTATTGCGGAATTAGAGTCCAGAGACCTCAGGATCTATGGTCTGGGCCACTGAGCTCACATGGTGGCAGTTGTGGGAAGTGAGTGTGGCTTGTAGTGCTTCTGGAAATCTGGGGTTTATATGGGGAGGCTACCCAACCACACTCCGAGGAGACCCCAGAGTTCTAAGCTTGGGCAAATTTCTAAGCTTGAAATTTTTTGCAGTTTGGTGTCTCTGCAGAGAATATTAATGACGCAATGGGGTTGAGCCATTGTCATGGCTACAGTGGAGGGGCACGGGTGCGGTTTCCAGGATTTTGACAGGACGAATACAGTCTGCCACTGTGTATTCGTCAAATGTCAAAGGGCATTTTAGAGTTTTCCTCCAGGAGGACCAGTGAAACACAAATTTTACTTCTTTTTTTTAGCTCCTCAAAGTGTGGCCCATAGTGCCCTGCTTGATTTTATTTTACTTAAATTTAAAAAAAAGTTTTAATTGAATTCCCATGAGATATAAAGTTACAAAGTTCGTCATGACTGGGTTTCAGTCATACAACATTTCAACACCCATTCCTTCACCAGTATACATTTCCCGCCACCAGTGTGCCCAGTTTCCCTCCACCCACAGCCCACCACCCTGCCGGCCTCTCTGGCACATACTTTTCTTCCATCTCTTCCCCCTCATCCTTTTTTGCCCTTTAGGGACTGTGGTTTGCAATACCATCACTGAAAGAATTTCATGTATATGATTTTACCCCTTTTCAGCACCCAGCTCTTTTTCAGAGTGATCATTTACAACCTTCATTGTCATACTTGTCCCTTCTCAGTCCTAACTACACTCCCCATTCCTCACTTCCAACCATGAGTCGGTCCTCCTGGCCCTTGTTCCTATTGTCTTTGGGTATTATTCTCATGCTTTTTTTATATCCTGCAAATGAGTGTGGTCATTCTGTCTGCCCCTTTCTCTCTGACTCATTTCATTCAACGGAAACACAAATTTTAAATAAAACATGAAGCCATGCAATTTGCTGCTAGGTAGATGGAAATGGAAAGTATCATGCTGAATGGAGCTAGTCAGAGGAAGAAGGAAAGACACAGGACATATGTCATATGTGGAATGTACATAAACATCATAGGGTAATAACAAACACCTAAAATCAATAGAAACAGAAATCCAGAGAACTGGTCTCCAGCAAGAAGCCTGTCATCAGCGTATTTGGTTGCCGGGTGGAAGGTAAGCCAGGGAAGGGAACATTTTAACAATACTGTGGGATGGGAGGCAAACTGGGGACACTGAGGGAGGAAAGTTAACATTGGTGAAGGGCTTGATATTGTTAGAACATTGGACTCCTGAAACTCAATCATAAATAACTTTGTAGCTTTATTATTCACAGTTATTTAATAGAAATTTAAAAAGAAGCCTAGCCATTAACAATTGACAAAAAAGATTAGAAAATAATCATATAGGCAAATAATGACAAAACCAGGCAGAAATGGCCATACCTACATCAGACAAAATGTTTTAAAACTAAATAATATAATATGTGACATGAATGGACATTATATAATGATTAAGAGATCATCAAGAACACAGCACTTATTAACATATATTACACTAGGAACGCGATCAAGGTTGAAAAATTACTAATGAATCTGAAGAGAGACATTGGCCGCAACATCATAGTAATGGGAGATTTCTAACTCCCCATTCTCACCATTTAGCATATCAGTCAGGCAGAAAAAAATATGGAAATAACAGTTATAAATGAAGAGTTGGAAGAACAAGGCATAATCAATTTTTACAGGCTTCTCCACTTAATTGTTCTTCAAATAGTCAAATGCATGTTCTTTTACACTACTTATGGAGTGTTCTATAGGATTGGCCACATGCTGTACACACAAAATGTCCATAAAGTCGTGAAAATAGAAATCATATCAAGTATCATTTCAATTTACAGTGCTGTAAAGGTAGAAATTAACCATAAAAAGAAAGCTGGCTCCAGAGCCAGGCTTATTTCACTGGGGTATCTCAGATGGGGGCAGATGTGTCCCTCCATCTGCTCCAAATGAACCCTGGCTACTGAAAATCTCCAGAACCCAATGTCCACCACGCTCATGGCCAGTCTTCACATACTCATCCAGAGCCCCCTACGCATGAGAATTAATCCACTGAAAAATCCAGGTATGCGGGACTAGTGACTGAAAACTCCAGGCTTCACGGAGTCAGGAATGGACCGTTTCTTCTCATCTCCCCACCCTTCCCGTGTCCTGACAGTCATGTCACACCCACGTATTTCTTCTGGATGCCATTTAAGTGCACTTATGGCCATGATCCAGAGAGTCACAAATGAATTTTGGAAGAAGCAGCATGCTGCAGAGATACTTCCAGACTGCAATTATTTAAAACTTTAGAATATCAGGAGTGACATATCATACTATTCATAACAAGCAATACAAAATTAATTATTTAGCATCTACTTGTGGGGCAGGCTCAGGTGAGGTGGGAAAATTCAAAGTAATGGTGTTGGGAAGGTGTAATGGTGGTGGGATTGGTGTTGAACTATTGAAAGTTATCAATTATTGTGAACAACTTTATGAAAATAAAATTGAAAAAATAAATAAAGCTGGCAAGACTAGAGCCCAATAGATTGTAGTGCCTGCTTTTACTGCTGGAGACCCAGGTTTTATTCCCAACATAGCATGGTACTGTGAGCACCTCTGTGAGCTATCCTGAGTAGGAGTCAGATGTGGCCCAAAACCCCACCAAAAACAAGAGGGGGAATGAAGTCTGAGAAAAACCTTAAACATTTGTCAGATAAGACAAACTACTATTAGGTCAAGGTAGAGATCAAGTAAAACAGACTTCCTTAAAATGATGAGTATCAAGAGGCTGGAGCGATAGCATAGCAGGTAGGGCATTTGCCTTGCATGCGGCCAACCCAGGTTCGAATCCCAGCAGCCCATATGGTCCCCTGAGCACCGCCAGGAGTAATTCCTGAGTGCAAAGCCAGGAGTAACCCCTGTGTGTCACCAGGTGTGACCCAAAAAGCAAAAAAAAATGATGAGTATCAAGACAAAGGGTATTCTAATATGAGACACAAGATAAAACAGTGTTAAAAGGGAAGTTTCTACCAATATAGTTTTTCATTAGGAAATATGAAAACACAAAAATATAACCTCAGACCTTTTTATTTATTTTTACTTTTTTGGCCACAATTGGCGGTACTCAGGGCTTGCTCCTGGCCTTGTGATTAGGGATCACTCCTGACTGTGTGTGGGAATAACATATAGTGCCAGGATGACATATGAAAGGGAAGTGTTACGACAACACAAAACAAAAAGAACCACAAGGGACTACTATAAGCAATTTGATGCCATTGAAGAACCTAGAAGAAATGGATGAATTTTTACAACCTCCAAAGAGTAAATGCAGAGGTGGGGGTAAGATAGGAGAGGGAAACTCAGAACACTAGTGGAGGGAAGGTAAAACTGGTACTCGGATTGGTGATGAAACATTGTGTGTCTAAAATCCAACTATGAATAACTTTGTAAATCACAGTGCTCTCATAAAATAAGTCTTGGGGAAAAGAAGAGATGGAAAACATGATCAAGCTATTTAGATATCTGCAAAAAATTGAAGCATTAATCAAATACCTTTTGCAAAGCAAAGTCCAGGTCCAGATGAGTTTACTAGTGACCTATTATACAATCCTCAAGTTTGACCTATTATCTATTTTTCTCAAGCAATTTCAGAGCTTAAGGAAACAGGAATACTCCCAAATAGTTTTGGTGATGCTAATGTCACCTTAAATGCAATAGCTGACAAAGATAGCACCAAAAAGAAAATCACAGATCAATAAGTTCATGAACATACACGGAGTAATCCTCAACAAAATCTTAGTGAGCCAAATTCAACATTGCACTAAAAGAATAGCAAGTACATAACAACCAAGTTGAATTTATTTCAGGAATTACAAGGAAGGTTCAACATGCATAAATCAATTTATTATTCAATGGTTTTAAAAGGAAGCATAAAATTACAGTTTAATATAGATACAGATTAGCATTTGTAATGATTCAATATCCCTATATTATGAAATCTGTCAAACAAAATGGGGATAGGAAGAATTTACTTCAATGTTATACAGATCTTACAACAAACCTGTAGCTAATGTCATACTGTGTTCTATCTCTCAGCACTTTTATTCAATGTAGTATTTAAAATCTAAGTATACAGTAATTTGGCAAGAAAAATAAATGAAAAGCATTATATAAAAATAGAAACTAAAGTTAACACCACTAAAATCATTTACAAATTATAATAAAGTGATAGTCTACAAAATCAGTAACAAGGATCTGTTGAATTTCTACACACAAACAATGATTTAGAAGAGAAAACTAAAGTAAACAATCACATTTACAATTCCGTCAGGAAAATACTAAGGAATCAACAAAGGAGGTGAAAGATATACACCAAAATTAGGCCACTAGTCAAAAAAATCAAAGGAGACACAAAGCAATGGAAAAATACTCTATACTTAGAAATTAGAAGGAATAACATTGTCAAAATGGCAATCCTACACAAGACATTACATGATTCAATGAAATTTCTATCAAATTGTGCCATTAAGCAATGGCAATTAAAACAGTGTGGAAATAAAATAAGAGAAAATTAGATCAATGGAAAATAATTATGGCCCAGAAGTAAGCTCTCAAAAAATTATTATAAACTGACCGGTCAGTTTATGATAATGGTACAATGAACATAAAGAGATGGAAAAAAGCCTCAGCTATGTGCAAAAAATTGTATTGAACTACTATATCACACTATATACAAAACTTAATACAGCATGAATTGAAGACTTATATATTGACTTGAATCCATAAAACACATTCAAGAAAGCATGGGTGAATACCCCATGATATTGATTTCTAGATATGTTCAACTCCATTGGCAAATAAAACAAAAGCATAAATAAACAAATGGGTGAACATCAAATTAAAACAATTTTGCATTTTGCGTAGGGAAAGTAACTAACACTAAGACAAAAATATATCATACTGCAGTGGAAAATATTTTCACATTATACATACAATGAAAAGGCTATAAACCTTATATATGAATAATATTCACAAAACTAAAAAAAGGCAAAGAAACAACTCTATTCAAAATGGGTAATGAAAACTGAAAACTGAACAGACATACTATGGAGATATACAGATGCCAAATCTCAATTTGAGGAAGTATTTTATCATCACTGATTATCGGGAAAATATAACTCTAAAGGACAGTGACATATTACATTATAATTTTAAAATGGCATTTATAGAAAGGCCAGAAAAGATCAGTTTTTGTGAGGGGAAAATGAAAAGGCAACTTTCATTAATTGTTGGTGGGACTGTGAACTGGATCATATAGGAAACAGTATAGAGACTTCTCAAAAAATTAAAAATGGGGCCACTTTATGATCCAGCAATTCTACTTCTTACGATCTATACAGAGAATACAAAATACTAATTTGAAAAATATTTAAATATGTTTATGCTTCTTCCAGTGCTATTTAAAATAACCAATACATGAAGTAATCCAAGTTAATGTCATGTGAGTGAATAAAGTAGTTCTTGCATACATACCCAATGGAATACTACTCATGCTGCAACATATATGTAACAAGTGTGTTATGTTAAAATAAGTGAAAGGTGAAATACTGAATAACCTCACTCATTTGTGGCATACAAAGAAACAAAGGAAGGGAATGGACAATGTCCAATGGAACAAAGTCTTAGACTAGGGTCACAGTACTGAAGTTACCAACTGGTTAAAAGACGGGTAGTCAGGAAGGGTTCTATAGTAAGACGTAGGGGGATATTTGAGTTTTGATGGTGGATATAGCGTGGTAATATAGTGACCTTAAAATGTATAAGTATTAACATGCTTGCAAATCATTGTTATATCAAGTAAAATATATATGCTTTAAAATGAGTACAATTAAGTAAAGATAATTTTCATAACTGTGGAACTTTGTGACCTTAGACTCTGGTCTCAACGGGACCCAGGAACAGAGATCCTCTGCCTGCTTCCCCCAGTCTCCAGCGACCTAGGGGTCACATGCATAAGCCACATCCTGCCAGCACCAGATAATCTCCTCATCGGCCACCCTCCAGAACTCACGGTTGCTTCTCCCAGAAGGGAGCATAAAAAGAGGTCCCCATAACCATGCCACTGGACTCCGCACCAGGCTGTTTTCACTCAGGGTGCCCCAGAGTGAGGTGGGTGAGAGCCCGCCCTGCTCCAAGGGACCCAGCCCTGGCAGTCAACCTCCACAACCCAACCGCTGCCACGCTCCAGGCCACTTTCCACACACTCAGGGCAAGCCTCACATATGAGTGAACATTTCTGGATCACACGGCCACAAAAGCTGCCACACGACACATCACAAGACACTGTCTACTCATTTTCCATAATTCACGAATCATGAAATCACAAAATCCCCGTTAATTGTTGATTTCTCGGGCGGGCTCAGTAACCTCTCCATTCGTCCTTTCCCTGAGATCTTAGAAGTCTCTCTCGGCTCGGCCCTCTCAACAATGTCGCACTGGAGGCTCTTTCAGGGTCAGGGGAATGAGATCCAGCTTGTTACTGAATTTAGCATATGAATACACCATGGGAAGCTTGCAAGGCTGTCCATTGTGAGCAGGAACCTCTCAGTAGCTTGCTAGTTTCTCCCAGAGTGAGAATTAGGCTACAAGATATCGCTTCTGGGAGCTCACTTTTAAGTCTCTGGATGTTGGGCGTTGATGGGATTACACACACCTGGGTTCCTCTGCCAGTACCTTTATGCGTGAGGCCTGTCCGAACGTGTGGAGAGGGGCCTCGAGCATGGCTGTAGCTAGGTTCTGGTGGTCTTCGGCTGCCAGGAGCTTTGCTCAGAGCAGGGAGGGAAGCTGGAGCCCATCCCCCCTGAGGGGCCCCGGAGAAGACAGCCAGGCGTGAGGGCAAGAGACTTTCTGCCTTTCCATAATTACCACACCCACATGCCTGGCTGTCTTCCCCAGGGCCCCTCGGAGGGGATGGGCTCCAGCTTCCCTCCCCGCCTCGAGCAGAGCTCCTGGCAGCCGAAGACCACTGGAACCTAGCTACAGCCATGCTGAAGGCCCCTCTCCACACATTCGGACAGGCCTCACTCATGAAGGTACCGGCAGAGGAACCCAGGTGTGTGTAATCCCATCAACGGCCAACATCCAGAGAGAGACTTAAAAGAAAGCTCTCAGAAAAGCGGCCGCGCCATATCTTGTAGCCTACTTCTCCCTCTGGGAGAAACTGGCAATCTTCTGAGAGTTTCCTGCCCACATGGGACAGCCTTGCCAGCTTCCCATGGTGTATTCATATGCTAAATCCAGTAACAAGTTGGATCTCATTCCTCTGACCCTGAAAGAGCCCCCAGTGCGACATCGTTTGGAGGGCTGAGTTGAGATAGACTTCTAAGATCTCAGGGAAAGGACAAAATGAGAGGTTACTGAGCCCGCCCGAGAAATCGGTGATTAATGGGATTTTGTGATTTCGTGATTCATGATATTTAAAAATATTAGTAAGATAAATAAGGCCCCCCAAATAACTGACCTTATTTAAAACCATTCCTAGGTTGATAACAATATATTATTCTTTTAACCTTATGACACTTTTGGATTTTTTTTTCTACATTGTTTCTGTCTTTATTGACCAGGAAGTTTCTATACTTTGTTTCGTTAAGTTGTCTAATAACTTTGGGCGGGAGTCCCTAAGCAATTCTCAGGTGAGGTCCCAACAGACCATACTAGGACTGAGGATGTGGTGCTCCTCTGGACTTGTGGTACTGAGGATTTTCTTTTCTTTCTTATTTTTATTTTTGCATTTAAAAACCGGTTTTCTCTCGGCCGGAGAAATGCTCCGGACCCCAAACCCGGCCAGCAACACCGGGGATCCAGATGGAGGAGGTACAGCAGGCACACCTTCTCCAGGTGGAGCCCTGGCGACACTGAGCAGCGACTAACACGGCTCCGGCTTGCGGGACTGGAACACATCCGAACCGTGCTGCCGCATGACCTTTTCTAAAAACTGAAAACATACAATCTTTTAATGGAAAACCAATTATCAAATGCTTTCTTAGTAGGGCTGTCTTTCTTGGGGGGAACTCCAACAACAATAGTGAGTGTTGTTTTGCAATATGGAACGTAATCAAGGTAAAGAGAAAATGAAGTGAAATTCATCAGTTATACAGTTGGGGGTGAGGGGCGGGGGCGGGGGGTATACTGGGGATTTTGGTGGTGGAATATGGGCACTGGTGAAGGGGTGGTGTTTGAATATTGCTATAACTGAGACATAAACCTGAAAACTTTGTAACTTTCACATGGTGATATAATAAAAATTTAAAAAAATAAAAACCTGTTTTCTTTTTTAAATTAAAAAATATTATTGAATCACCGTGAGATAGTTACAAGCTTTCATGTTTGAATTTCAATCATGCAATGATCAAACACCCATCCCTCCACCAGTGCACATTCCCCACCAACAATGTCCCCAGATTTAGACATATCTATCTCTGTAAAATTTAGGGACTGCTTTTTCCCAGTATACGCCCCCCTTCCCACCCTCCCCCTGCCTCCATGGCAGACATTTTCCCCCATACCCTCTCTCTACTTTTGGGTATAATGTTTTGCAATACAGATATTGAGAGGTTATCATGTTTGGTCCCTTATCTACTTTCAGAACACATCTCCCATCCTCAAAAATTCCACGGATGATTTTTTTGACCAATTTTCTCATAGGGGTCTTCAGGGCCATTCTTGGTGGTCATCCATGACTGCACCTAATAATACTCAGGGAACTATGTGATGCTGAAGGTTGGTTCAACCAGGGTCAGCCATATGCAATGCGTGCACCTTAATCCCTATACCATCTCTCTTGCTCTCTCATCTTAAACGGATTCATAGAGCATGTTTCCTTATATTGACCACAGATTTAAAGAAAGTTGGGAGTAAATAACCTTAGTGAATTCTCCAATCCTCTTATTTTCACAAATTGGAAAACTGAAGGCCATACTCATGAAACAACTTGTCCAAAGTAGCACAGTTAGTTAATAACCCAGAACCTGGATTTCCAGATTCCTTTTTCAGGGCTCTTATCCACGATAGCAGGGATAATTATCCCCAGAGATGGCAAGCTAATAATTTTTCATATGTTCTTGAAGTAGGACCAAGTCTGGGGTGCAAAAGGGAGAATTGAAGGAAAATAGTGAATTTATTTTAAGCTTAGTCTGTTAAAGAAATTTAACTTTCAACCACTATATTAGTTTTCATTTTCCCCTCTTCTCTGCCAGAAACAATAAAATGACTGCTGAGGCACTAAGAGCAAGGCAAGGTATTATACTTAAATCCGAGTTTAAAATGATTTACAGTTGAGTTGGAAGACTGGGCTTACCAGGCTGTTTTTGAATGCCACCAACTAGACATGTGACCCTCATCAAATCATGGGAGACTTTGTCCTTTAGATTCTTGAATTTATAAAGAAGATTACTCAGAGTGTTTGAGCAAAGAATAATAAGAAAGCTAGTGGCTTCAAAAGCACTTAGACATATCTACAGATTTAGACATATCTATCTCTGTAAAATTTAGGGACTGCTTTTTCCTGAGGATAAGAATAAGCTATAGAACGGTGAACAGATATAATTCTCATTGTCTTGTATTGTATCTTCGTTAACATTACCTTTGGAAGCAAAAGTAACTACGAGATGTATACGAATATAACATTTAAATAGAAGGTAAATATTTTTACATCTTTCCATTACATGCTTAAGTAAAACATGCTTTTATTTTTACTGATATTTTTCTTGACCAAACATCATTTGGATGTTACCAAAGGAGTCATTAGAAACTGAACGTGAAAGAGGGAGATAGGAAAGAAAGACACCAATCAAAGACAATTCAACAAAAGAGCAGTGATTTTACAGAGAGAAAATATCTCAGGGAGACGTGGTAAAGTCAAGCAATCTGGGTGAAAAGAACATGTGGTGCTGTGCAGTAGTAAGTGCCAAGGAGGATAGGTGGAAAATAGCATTTGCCTGGCCAAAAAGCTTTAAATTTATTATTTGTATTTTTTACTGAGAACGGTAAGAGATAAATGGACAACCTCCAAGGTACTCTGGAAAATCAATCACAAACATCATCTTAAAGCAGCTGACTTAATTCATTCTATTCCTATTATAATAAATCTGACTGGCATATAAAATTTGTGTGCTTGGGAAATACTAGCTTGAAAAATCACTTTTGGGCTCTTGCTTAAATTTTATATGGATAAAGAAAACCAGGAACTCACCAGAAAACACAGAGAATACAACTATTTCCTTCTCCAGAGAATATTTTGAAGCACAGTTTCAGCCTAGTCTGTGGATACATATCAGCTATATAAAATAATTTTTAAATTTTGATGATCTCAAAGGAGAAGGCACCTTTCATATGTGAAGACACAGACCTTCCACTAGTACATAACTTGACCTGTTTTTCTCATGCTTAGGATGGTTTTGTATTGCTCCGTCTGCACTTTCTTATCCTACCTCTGGTTCAGGGCTAAGAATCTGGCCAAGAAACAGAACAAATTGAATAGCCCACCCAGGGGTTGGACCCATGACTGGTGTGCCTCATTAACACTATGGATCAGCCAGAGTGCTACTGATTCTAATGATAGCTGCACTGATGTGACTTTGATGAATTCCCAAGTCTTAAATTAGAACTACTGGAAAAGAACAATTTATTTTGCCACATAATCTTGCTACAAACCAGTGACTATTGATGATTAACAAATGACAGCAGGGTGGTTAGTGTCTTTCTGTGCTTTCTGTTGGAAACTTGATGGACTCCCCTTACTCTAGGTACTTGTAGATTTTAATTATGGAAAATTTATTGCACGATTAATTTAACAATTTAATTCTTTACACTTTTTATTTCAATTTTAATTTTAAGCAGTTGGATATTACACTCCCGAATCAATTTTCAAATCTTCTTTTCCTTTCTTTCTGATATTAAATCTTTAGATTTATGTTTCAAAATAAACTATATTTAGGAAAGTTTTAGGTTCACAGCAAAAGTGGAAAGTACAGAGATTTTCCATATATCGCCTGTTTTCACATACACATGATCTGAACTACTCTCAAAATCCTATGAGATCACACTCTAACAGCTGAGCAACCTACATTGATGTACTGTATTTCCCTGAATTCAATAGTTTATATGAGAGTCAACTTTTAGCCTAGTTACTTTTGGTTTGGGGGACACTCCTGGTGCTCGAGGCTCACGACTTACTCTGCACTCAAGAATCACTCCTGGCTGGCAGGAGGAATCATATGGGGTGCCAGGGGTCGAACCTGGGCCGGCTACATGCAAAAAAAGTGCTCTACTTGTTGTACTATTGCTCCTACCCTATTAGGGTTAACTTTTAATGCTGTTCACGCAATTTGAGTTAATAAATGTATAGGGACATGGAATTCCCATCATAATATCATGTAGTAGTATCACTGTCCTAAAATTTCTCTGCTATTCCTGTTAATCCATCCCTCCCAACTCACCCTTGAAACCACTGATATTTTTTTACTATTAAAGAACTGTGATTTACAATGTCATTGGTAGCTGAATTTTAGGCATATAATATTTCAACACCAATCCCACCATCAGTGTCAATGTTCCTCCACCAGTGTTTCTATATTTCTTCCCCACCTCAACCTTCACCCCATCCCTGCCTGTCAACTTGACAGGCACATCACAAAGTTTCAGTGGTTGCTGCTTAGATATTAGGTTTTTAAGTCTTGTTGAGTCTGTGTTTGGGATTTATAGATTTGCCCCTCACTCCTCTCACCAGCATAACTGACTCCCTGATGCCTTTTTCTACCCATTACTTCCCATTCTCTTCTCCCTCCCTTGATTTCTTTCCTTCTCTGTCCATATCTCAAAGAACTAAGGTCAACGGTGATCTAAGCACCCCCTTTTACTACAATATATTTCCTAATCTAGTATTCTATATACCACAGATAAGTGAGATCATGCTGTTGAAACTACTGATATTTTAACTACATCAATATTTTTACCTTTTCCAGAATGTCATATAATTGAAATAGTATAATATGTGGTATTTTAAATTTAGTTTCTCTCACCTGACAATATTCTTGAATAATATTCAAGAATGCTACATATAAAGAATATTATATATTATATATAATTATAATATCTATATTATATATACTATGTATAATTATAATGCAAGAATATTATATATACAAGAATATTATAATATAAGAATATAATAATATTCCATTTAATATTTGTTATCTATTTTTAATTTTCAGGATTATTTCTTCATAATGATGAATGGCATACTATTATATAAATGTACCATGCTTTATCTATTCATCTATTGTTTAACATCTTTATTGCTTCTAAGTTTTGGCAAATATAGGCCTCAGAGAGATACTAGAGCAGGTAAGGTGCTTCCTTTGCATGCGTACAACCCAGATTCAATCCCTGGAACCAGGTATGGTCCCTTGAGCCCTGCCAGGTGTGATTCCTGAATGCAGAGCCAGGAGTAATCCATTGGAATATCTGGAGTTGCCCTAACACCCCCCAAAAGTTTTGGTAAATATTAATAAAGCTGTGATAAACATTGGTATTCAGATTTTTGTGAGATCTTGGGTTTTAAGATGCTTTTGTTAAATACCACTAAGTATAATTGCCCAGTTCTATGATAAGAATATATTTAGTTTTGTAAGAAATTGTACAACTGTAGAGTTGGTATACAGAACTGAGCTTACTTGGGTTCGGGTGCAAGGAAGTGGATAGGAAGGGCTTTGGGACATTGGTGGAGGAAAATGTACATTCTTGTGGTAGGTGCAGGGTTGGAACAATGTATGCATGAAACTATTATTGACAATTTTGTAAATCAAGGCACCTCAATAAAAATGGGAGAAAAAAGAAAAATTTCCTGAAGAAGTTTGTTGGCAAAAACAAAACAAAACAAAACCCAAGATAGGGGCTGGAGCAATAGCACAGCGGGTAGGGCGTTTGCCTTGCACGCGGCTGACCCGGGTTTGATTCCCAGCATCCCATATGGTCCTCTGAGCACTGCCAGGAGTAATTCCTGAGCACAGAGCCAGGAGCAACCCCTATGCATCGCTGGGTGTGACCCACAAAAGCAAAAAAAAACCCAAGATAAAAATCAATGTGCCTGCACCATTTTACATTCCCATAATTAATGAGACTTTCTATTGTCAGCATTTGGTGCTATTAGTGCTCTGGAGAGTTTGTTCATTCTCAAAAGTGTTTAGTGGTATCTCACTTTTGTTTTAATTTCCATTTTCTGGTGACATATAATGTGGAACATCTTTTTATATTGCTATTTTCCACCTTCTGTGTACCTTCTTCAGTGAATTGTCTGCTAAGAACTTTGGCCCGTTTTAAAAATTAATGTTGAGTTTTAAGAGTTTCTTTCATATTTTGGGCAATTTTTTTATTATATATGTCCTATAACATTTTTATTTTATTCTATAATTTTCTTGACAGTATCTTTTGCAGAATAGAGACACTTCACAATTTAATAAAGTCCAGTTTATCAATTAGTTCTTTCATGGGTTATGCTTTGTGCTAAAAATGGCATCACTGTACTTAAAGTATTCTAAGTTTCTTTTTGTATTATCTTCTAGGAGTTTTATAGTTTTGTTTTAACATTTAGGTCTATGGTCCATTTTGGGTGAATTTATGAGAAGAGTATAAGGTCTATCTCTAGACTAATATTTTGCATGTGGCTGCATACTTATTCTAGCACCCACGTAAGAGACCATCTTTATACCATTGCCTTGTCATTGCTCCATTGTCAAGGTCAGTAGACCATATATGGGTCTATTTTAAGGGTTCTCTCTCCGGTTCCATTGATATATATTTTTTTCCACCAATAGCACATAATCTGTATTACTGCAGTCTGGATTAAGTCTTGAAATTGACTAGTGTCAGTTCTACATTTTTTTTTTACTTCAACAATGTGTTGGGTATTGGCTTTTCAACTTTTCCCTTAAACGTTAGAAAATCAGTCAGGGCCAGAAAAATAGCACAGTGGGTATGACATTTGACTTGCATGTACAGACCTTGCTCAATTCCAGGCATCACATGTTCTCCCTCAAGTACCTCCAGGAGTGCTTTCTGAGCACAGAGCTAGGTGTAAATTCTGAATAAGTTGTGTCCCAAAAATTACCAAAACAATTAATTTTTCAGTCTCCACAAAGTAATGTCTTGGAATTTTTATTTTTATTTTCTATATCCTTTCTATAATTGTGTACTAATTCCAGAAGATTTTCTGGACTTTTGAAATAGATAAGTCAGAGACTCTAAAATAAATCTTGGAAGAGAACAAACTTCAGAAATGCCTCCAGACTTCGCACCAGGCTGAATCTCATTTCCAGGGCATCCAGGAGGGGGCAAGTGGAGGATTCACTACACAAACAAGCCCAGACAGCCGAAAGCCTCCAGAACCCAATTGCTGCCATGCTCATGGATGATCTCCACAGGCTCAGATGAGCCAAATCTATGAATGAATCTGTTGAAAAACTCAGATATGTGGCGTTTGTGACTGATATCTCCAGGCTCTCATGGATCAGGGATGGTGACCTTGCCCCATTCCCCTTGCCAGGAGCCTGGCAGTCACGACTATGAACTGCCTCTGGAACCATATCAGCTCATTAATGGCCATGGTCCAGAGACTCACAAATAAATCTCAGAAGAGATCAACAAGCTTCAGAGAGGCTTCCTGACTTCAAAGTCACCATCCAATTATAAAGTTAACTCCATCTGTATCATCTTATTAAAAATTTTTGAATTCCTGGAATTATATTTCATACTCTATACCACTGATGTACCAGGAGCAACACACCACATAGGGTGGGATGTAAAGTAGAAGGGAACCAATCTCAATTAAAAAGATATTAGCACACAAGTCTCAATCTGCAACAAGTTAGTAATCTCTTATACAATGACTTAATGACTACAGAGTGAGAGACAACAACCTTCACATACTTTCTTGTAGTGAAATCTTCTTTGATCATTTTTAGTGAATTATTAATTACAAGAAACACAAAATTAATTATTTAGGCCTTCCTACTGGGGCAGGCTAGGGTGGTGGTTGGGAAAATTGGAAATAATGGTGGTGGAAAGGTGTAATGGTGGTAGAATTGGTGTTGGAATATTGAATGTAATAAAGTATTTCTAACATATTTATAAAAATAAAATAAAATTTAAAAAGACAGCAACAAAAATAAAATAAAATTTTAAAATGACAACAACCAAAAAACAGTCGTTCCCCATGTGACAATTTTATTTCTTACTTTTCAGCTAGTATACCTTTTACATAATTTTCTTTATTTTCTTAACTTTCTAGAACTTCTACAACAGTATTGAAAAAGAGTAATGAAAGAGAATTTCCTTGTCCTTTTCCTGATCACCATAGTAAAGCTTTAAATTTCTCAATGTAAAATACACTAGTTTTAGGGGCTTTATTTTTAGTTTACCTTTTATATTTACCTAGGTTTTCTGAATTATTACTTTGCAAAGGTTTTATAATGCATGATTACTTAGTTTTTAAAAACTTATTTATATATCTTGACATAGTTCAATTTTTATTTTTAGCTAGTTGATATGATTGACTTTGATTTTAGAATGTTAAATCAGCTTTGAGTCTGGGATAAATCCAATTTACCTTTAAATCAAAATTATTAAATACACTGTAGCACTGTCGTCCCATTGTTCATCGATTTGCTCAAGCAGGCACCAGTAACGTCTCCACTGTGAGACTTGTTACTCTTTCTGGCATATTGAATACACCACAGGTAGCTTACCAGGCTCTGCTGTGTGGGAGAGATACTCTCAGTAGCTTGCCAGGCTCTCTGAGAGGGACAGAGGAATCGAACCTGGGTTGGCCACATGCAAGGCAAATGCCCCACCCACTGTGCCATCGCTCCAGTTCAAGAAAAAATATATATATATAAAAAAGAAAGTGTAGAAACACTTGGCCTCACTTGTCACAACCATTGAAGTGTAAGGTGCCAGGAGGACCTTAGTAAATACAACTTACTAATTTTTTAAAAAAATTTATTGAATCACCATGGGATAGTTACAAGCTTTCATGTTTGGGTTACAATTTCACAATTATCAAACACCCACCCCTCCACCAGTGCACATTCCCCACCACCAATATCCAGGGTATACTCGCCCCCCTTTCCCACACTCCACCTGCCTCCATGGCAGACAATATTCCCTATATTCTCTCTCTACTTTTGGGCATTATAGCTTGCAACACAGACACTGAGAGTTCATCACGTTTGGTCCAATATCTACTATCAGCATGCATCTCCCATCCCAACTGGTTTCTCCAGCCATCATTTTCTTAGTGATCCCTTCTCTATTCCATCTGCCTTCTCCCCTCCGCTCATGAAGCAGTCTTCCAGCTATGGGGCAATCCCGCTGGCCCTTGTATCTACTGTCCTTGGGTGTCAGCCTTATGTGATGCTACCCTACACTCCACAAATGAGTGCAGTCCCTCTATGTCTGTCCCTCTCTTTCTGACTCATTTCACTTAGCAAGATACTCTCCATGTTTATCCATTTATAAGCAAATTTCATGACTTCATCTCTCCTAACAGCTGCATAGTATCCCATTGTGTAGATGGGTGGCATCACCTTCTCCAACTTCAAGCTCTACTACAAAGTAGTAGTAATTAAAACAGCACGGTATTGGGATAAAAACTGACCTGCAGAGCAATGGAACAGAGTTTAATATCCTATCACAGACCCCCAAATATATGACCACTTAATCTTTGACAAAGGAGCAAGAAATGCAAAGTGGAACAAGGAAAGCCGCTTCAACAAGTGGTGCTGGGAAAACTGGATAGCTACCTGCAAAAAAAAAATGAACTCTGACCTCTGTCTAATGCCAGGCACAAAAGTCAGATCAAAGTCGAGTAAAGACCTCAATAACTGATATGAATCTATAAGGTTCATAGAAGAAAATGTAGGCAGAATTCTCCATGACATTGAAGCTAAAAGCATCTTTAAGAATGAAACAGCACTGATCATGCAAGTGGAAGCAAAAATAAATAAATGGGACTACAAAAAACTAAGAAGCTTCAGCACTTCAAAAGAAACAGTGACCAAAATACAGAAATAACCCACAGAATGGGAAAGAATATTTACCCAATACCCATCTGATAAGGGATTAATATCTAGGATATACAAGACACTTGTAGAATTGTATAAGAAAAACCCTCCAATCCCATCAAAAAATGGGGAGAAGAAATTAACAGAAGTTTCCTCAAAAAAGAAATACAAATGGCCCAAAAGGCACATGAAAAAATGCTCCACATCACTAGTCATCAGGGAGATGGAAATCAAAACAACAATGAAATATCATCTCACACCACAGAGACTGGCACACATTCAAAAGAACAAAAGCAACCAGTGCTGGCGTGGATGTGGGGAAAAAGGGAAGCTCCTTCACTGTTGGTGGGAATGCTGACTGGTCCAGCCTTTCCGGAAAACAATATGGACAGTCCTTCAAAAACTAGAAATTGAGCTTCCATATGACCCTGCAATACCACTTCTGGGAATATATCCCAAGGATGAAAAAGAGCATGGTAGAAATGACATCTGTACCTATATATTCATTGCAGCACTGTTCACAATAGCCAAACTATGGAAACAACCTGAGTGCCCTAAAACAGATGACTAGTTAACTTACTAATATTTATTTAAGATTTTTTTTTTTTTTTTTGCTTTTTGGGTCACACCTGGCGATGCACAGGGGTTACTCCTGGCTCTGCACTCAGGAATTACCCCTGGCGGTGCTCAGGGGACCATATGGGATGCTGGGATTCGAACCCGGGTTGGATTCGAACCCGGGTTGGCCGTGTGCAAGGCAAACGCCCTACCTGCTGTGCTATCGCTCCAGCCCCTATTTAAGATTTTTTAATCCATGTTCATGAAAGATTGGTCTGGATGTGTGCTTTGAACTTGAAACAGCCGCGGGATACCGGGGCAGCCCCAGCCGGGGCCGGTGCTCGGCTCCGGCCGAGTTTCAGCCTGGGTGCCCTTGCCTCTGCACAGCCAGTGGATGTGGAACAAGCGGGAACCAGAGACAGCTTTAGGATTTGGGGTTCCAGCAAGTGCTTGCACCCATGTATGGAGACTGTGAACTAACTTTGGCTACATGCTGTTCCAGGAAGGGAAATGATTCATTTTCCAACTTAAATCTCCGCGGACTTAATTACTATAATACAGAAATTGTGAACCGCGCGGCCGCTACCGCGCGACATTTTATCTCTTCATTCTCATCAATGAAAACTTATTATCAAATATTTCCTTGTTAATAGAGCTGTATTCTTGGGGGATAAATTCCAACAAAAATAGTGAGTCTGTTTTGAAACTCTAACAACAATAGTTAGTTGTGTGTTGAAATCTGGAATGTAATCAAGGTAAAGAGAAAAGGAAGTGAAATTATCACTCACGCACGGGGTGGGGGGATGGGGGGTGAGGTGTGGGATGTATACTGTGTTTTTTGTTTGTCTTTGTTTTTTTTTGTTTTTATTGGTGGTGGAATAGGGGCACTGGTGAAGGGATGGGTGTTTGAGCATTGTATAACTGAGATATAAGCCTGAGAACTTTGTAACTTTCCACTTGGTGACTCAATAAAATAAATTTTAAAAAAAAGAAAGATTGGTCTGTAGTTTTCTTGTAATATCTTTGTCTGATTTTGGCCTTAAGGTTGAGCTCATAAAGTGAGTTAAGAAGTATTTTCTCGGGTCTGGAGTGATAGCACAGCAGGTAGGGCGTTTGCCTTGCACGCGGCCGACCCAGGTTCAAATCCCAGCATCCCATATGGTCCCCTGAGCACCGCCAGGAGTAATTCCTGAGTGCAGAACCAGGAGTAACCCCTGTGCATCGCCAGGTGTGACCCAAAAGCAAAAAAAAATTAAAAAAAAAGAAAACAAAAGAAGTATTTTCTCCTTCTGTCTTCTAAAACTCTCTTCTGAACCCAAATTGTGAGTAGTGACTACAGATAGGGTCACATAACTTAAAAATTGTTTTAAAATAAATGTAAGTAAATGTTTGACTTGCATACCTATTTTACATATCTATATACCTGGGTTATAATAAAATTTTCTCTGGCCAAAAGGGATCATGTGTGGACAAAGTTTAAGAAGCCTTGATACAGAAGAGTTTGCAGAAAGTAGGTATAAATTTCTTTTTAAACGTTTGTTAGATGGCCAGAGATACTGTACAGAGGGAAATGTACTTGCCTTGCAAACAGCCTATTTGGGTTTGATTCCTGCCATCCTATATGGTCCCCAAACTCCACCAGAAGTAATTTCTGTCTGCTGAGCCTGGAGTAA